>NC_045552.1:34738753-35089586 GCF_009769535.1 Thamnophis elegans
ATTTATCCCTAATTCACATTCATTCAGCGACTTGCTTCTCCCTCCACCAACCTTTGCACAAAGCTGTAGGGAAAAGATTCAGTGCAAAATATTAACAGCCCTGGAACTGTCCACAAGCAGTTTCCAATGAGCCCTTGCCAAAGATTTTACAAATTTTTATTCCTTCAATTGCAAAATTTAATTTTGTCTTTCATAGACGTTGGAAAGGAGGGCTGTACCACGGCTGGTCTGGTTTTGAATCTATTCCCTGGATGTAGCCCAGTCAGCTGGCACAATATTCAATATATTAAGGGATTTTTTGGACCTACCATTTTGTACTGTAATTGTAAAGCAACCTTTCAGCTGAGGGGAATGACCAACTTGGTTTTCTTTTATGTCATAGTGTAAAGATCCACAGAACTGAAGTAAACCAACTGATCAGCTGGAACTCTTGTCTTCTGCCATGTTTGTCAGAGGGCCAATTGCCCTTCCAGGATCTCCCAGTCCATTGTCTCCCCCCACTTTGAATATTCAGTCCTTGCTACTGGGCTACGAATGTTGCAATGGGTTTTTTGTTGTTGTTGTTAAATTTCTCCAAATCTTCTCTGATTCTAACAACTCCCTTGTGTTTCTTAGTAACTTTGTTGGTTTACAGTCATTCATCTGTTGTATTTGCTTCTAAAAAAAGATCAGCAATAATTGTGGAAGGACACCCTTTCTTCCTTCCTTCCTTTCTTTCCTGCTTCCCCCTCTCTCTAGCAGATGTGACAGCACCCCTGGAAGGGAAATAACCAAAACTCCCTCTCCTAGTTAAATTGAAGGGGAGGGGGGTTTCGTTACAAATGTCTTCCTTTGTCTTCCTTTTTGGGGAAAGAATATGCAGACTTTGCCACTCAATTTCAGCTCATTGACCACTAGGAGGCGCCATGTGGTCTGAAAGACTTCTCCGGACAAGGTGGCCTTCAAGGCCCCTATGGGTGGATTGTCCCATATACCATGAGTTGACCTCTGGAAGACCTCATCACAGTTAAGAGAGCTACCATTTTATTTAATTCTTATCATTGTTCTCTACTGTTACTATATTACTATCTAGTGGGGTGGTCATTAAACGTTCCCTCCTGGTGCCCCCACATTTTAGAAAGTGTGAGCCAGCTTGGATGAGAAGCTGGATATACTCCTTAAAACACCAACACACCCAACTCCACCGACTGCTTGGCCCAGGTTTTTCTTTTGGCTGTTTTGAGGCTGGCAGTCACTCTCAGGGAAGCTGTCAGAGAAGACCTTTCATTGACTGCCTGGAAAGCAAAAGTGTCAAAGACTGAACTGCTTGTATGAGCAACAGGAACAACACATCTGAAGGCATCTCTTTCTGTCCAGAAGTAAGTAAGGTCACCTTATACTGAGCAGGTCATCTGACAATCTCTTCTCTGTCTATCATCATCCACAACTTGCTTTTTGTTTATTTGCATCAGAAGCACCACAATTAAAATAAGGCATGCTCTATGACATAACATTTAAAATATAAAATACAACATTTAAAATAAATACAAATCTAACAGATCTTGCCCAGAAACTAGCAGCCTTAATTGCATTCTATCATGAGATCCTCAAGTGTGCACTGATGAAGACACAAAGGGCAGGTATACATATGTGTTGTTGTCTGCATGTCACCACAATCGCAAAGGGCAGAAGGCACCAAATAGCCCCATTTGTTCAGAGTGTCTCCAGATCTTCTTGTACCCATGCACAGTCTGTTCAGTGATTTCCATGCTTCCCAGCTTTTATCAGACCTGGTGGCAGCTCCTCCGTTGTTGGTTCAGTGTTGGTTCTCGATGAGGTTCTCCTGTGAGTTACAGCTACTCTGAGTTTCTGCAAGCTCCTGTTGTTATGTCACCATTGATGGCATTTAATCACTTTCTCTTCCGTCTGCTTCCTTTTTTTTTTTTTTACTACTTGTGATTTTTCCAATGACCTGCCACTATACAGACTGATTTTATTTCATCACCTATTGAACATTTTGTTGCTGTCTAAGGTACCTCCAGCCATTCAAAGTCACGAGTTTTTTCTTCATTTATCCTTTCTGCTGGCCCATCTTTCATAGCCATTGAATTATATTTGAGAAATCATACTCTTGACAATATATACCATTGTAGTCAATATTTCAATATTTTGACTTCTCTGTCAGAATGTTTCTCCATATTGCAGATGGCTTTCTATTTTCTTACAGTCACTTTTCCTGTAGAGCAGGGTGTTCACCCTTCTCAATCTTAAGACTTGTGGATTTCCTGTCCCAGAATTTTGGGAGTTGAAGTCCACAGGTCTTGAAGTTGTCAAGGGTGGACACTCCTGCTGTACATTTTAGGTACCACTTCTTCCATTCGTTCTCTGATTGTTTGCATTGGGTTGACATTGTCCACTGATAGAATTTTAGGACCTTTGTTTTGTTTTTGAAGGCAGTGGACCAGCTTTAATCTTTCTTTGATCTTCAAGAAAAGATTCCTTTTCACTTAACCCAATCACCAAAGTGGTCCCTTCAGCATACTCCCATGGTTTGATGCTTCTCCCAAATTTCTGCTCTTCCTAGCCTAGCAGTTCAGCATGTAAGTCAAACAGATCCTGTGACAATACACAACCTTGACTCATCCCTTTCTCCATCTTCAAACTACACTCCATCTTCTTTTCTCGTTATTCTTTGGCTGTTCCAAATCCTTTTTGGTTGCTCCCTATTTTTTTCTCATTATTTCTTCATCCTGTAGTTTCATCAAGCAATATGTAAATTGTTGAATAGACTGCACAGGGGTATCCAGAAATACCTTAAACAAATGGGACTGTCCAGTTGTGTCTGCCTTTTATGATTGTGATGACATGTATACAACAACACACACATATATACCTGCCCTTTGTGCTCCGATCAGTGCACGTTTGAGACCTCATGCCACCACGACAGAACGCAATTAATGTTGTTAGTTCCTGGGCAAAATCTGTTTAATTTGTACATATTTCAATGTCGTATTTTTATATTTTATATCATACAGTATACCTGATTTTAATTGTGATGCTTCTGAAATGAATAAACAGACATCAAGAAGCAGAATGAGGTGAACTGATTCCAATCCATTAATCATTTTTCAAATCGACAGATATCCCTTTCTGGTGTCTGGATCTGCACAGATCATGCCAGGAGAAACTTAGTGATCTGTTTTCTTTGCAACTCCCCTCTTAGTGCTCTCCAGCAGGGACTTTGCATTTTTACAGCAGCCACAAACTGGGTCCATATTTTCAGGTGCCAATAGTGTCTCCCTTTCCTGTTCAGCCACTGGGTGGGATTGCACAGACAGTTGCAAGAAGGGATCATTGCTTTGCCTCAAAATTACTTTTTCCTGCCTGGGAATTTTGTAGCTTGGCACACCTGCCTTCCCGTAGGGTTTCCTTGGGATCAGCCGATGGAGACCTGGAGGGGAAGCCGAACAAGAGGCAAAATACCCTTGACTCACTCTCCCTTCCCCAGAGAAGGCTGGCAGCAGCTGCCCCCCTTCCCAAACAACCCCATCCGCTGGACTGGAGGCATCAACCGCAGATTCGCACCAAGAGTTGGTTATAAGACGGGCGGCTTTATCAATGCTCAAACAAACAAACAGGCGGCTTCTCTTGCGGATCATTCCAGGCCGGGCACTTTTGGCAGAGTCTTCTCTCCGCCCTCCCCAGAAAGCCAGCCTGGTACCGCTGACCTTGGAGAAAGAGAGGGTGCGACCCAGCCAGCTTATGAATGAAATTCCAGAGAGAGCCGGGCGGGGCTTCGCTTCTTACGCCGGAGCATCTGGGTACACCTCGAAGGGACGGGTGGGGGGAGAGCCAGCCAGGCGCCCTGCTTGTTATTCTGATCATGGGCGCCGCTGATTCACAGCCTGGGAGCCGCTCATGAATAGAAGCGGAGAATTTTGACGTCAGAGGGGAGATTTATCAGCAGACCCAAAGGGCGAAGAATATTCAGAGCTGCGGGCTGCCAACCATCCGCCAGCCTCGCCTGGCCATGCTCGCCCGGGAAGGACGCGCTGCTTGCGCCCCAGACTGAACTAGCGGGGCGCGGAGAAGCAAGCCGGACCCGAGACTGTCCGACGCCTCGCAAAGCCAGGTAAAAAAGAGGCCCGTCCCAAGTGCCCCCTTTCTTCCCTCCCCGGACCCCAAGGAGCCCTTCCAAGCGGCCGCCTCGGGCCAGCCTGGCATCCCTGCAAAGTAGTAAAAGGAGAAAGATTTATACGATCTGAAGAAAAACCAGAGCAAAAGCGCAGCCGGGTGGAAGAGCATTTCACCTGCGCGCCGGCGTAGGGAGAGCCCAGTCCGCTGGGGTAGTTTGGCTAGTGGGTGGAGGGGACAGTGTGGGGCGCGGGGGAAGGGTGGCTTTCCCACCGCCCGACCAGCAGCCCAACCTAAGCCGCCTCACCCACCAGCGGTTTTCTCAGCCTGTCTGCGGGGTCTCGCGCGAGCCTCCTGGTCCCCCCCTGAAACCTAGAGAAACCGCGGGAGATTTCTGGGCTTTTCCGGATTGCCTGCAGGGGGCGGCAAAGAGCCTGAAATGGGGCGCAGGTCCTCCTTTCACGGAAGGAAAGGCA
Source organism: Thamnophis elegans (assembly GCF_009769535.1). Lineage (NCBI taxonomy): Eukaryota > Metazoa > Chordata > Lepidosauria > Squamata > Natricidae > Thamnophis > Thamnophis elegans. The sequence continues at coordinate 34,743,343 of NC_045552.1, forward strand.
GCAGCGCGTCTCCTTCAGAGCGGCTGGGAGCGAGAGGGGCGAGGGCGAGGGGACTGGAGAGGAAACCTGCTTTAAGGGAGGTTTGTTGCAGTAACTGAGCTTCAGGAGGGGCAGGAGACGCCGGCCGCAGTTGGGGAGAAGAGGCGGCGCTTTCCCTGCCGTAGATAGGAAGGGACGAGAGACGCTCCTTTGCAGCCGCCTCCCACTGCCGCTGGGCCTCAGTCGTCAGGACAGACTTTAGGAAGCGCGGCGTAGCGGGAGGGGAGGCTGAGGCTCTGGCTCTCTGCAGCCCGCGGGAAGCCCCAGCTTCAGATTCAAGAAATTGAACCCAAGATACAAGCTCCGAACTCGGGAGAAAGCGAGCGAGGCGCTATGGGCCACGATGGGATGCTTTGCCTGCCCTTTGGATGCAGCTGAAGAGGGAGCTGGTGATGATGTCACCGCCTCTGCATCCTCCGGGGGAGGGGAAATCTCCCCCAACTCCCCACCAGTGTTGCACTACATACCCCATCCTCCTCGGCGGAAGACATGTAGGAATCCAACACTTCGGAGGGATGAGGGACAATCTAGGAAGAAAGGAAGAGGAGAAGGAGGAGAACTTGTGCCCAGGGAACAATTGACTTTCTGGTGAAGGGAAAGGGAGCGGATCATATTGTAGAAAACGGGCTCGTTAAGGACTGGAAGGCAACAGATCCAGGGGAGGAGGCTGAGGGGTGGGGGTGTTAACAGAATAACAGAGTTGGAAGGGACCTTGAGATCTTCTAGTCCACCCCCCCCCCTTGCTCAAGCAGGAGGCGGCTTCGGCCTGCCACTGCGGGCGATGTCGGAGGGGAGCCTTCCCGGGGACTAGGTACAGAGACGGCCGGGGCGTCTAGGCCTCCTCCTCTCTCTGACTCTCCCGGCCTCCTTCCTCCCGCAGCGATGTTCCCCAACCCGGCCGCCGCCGCCATGGAGGAGCAGTTCCGGCAGCAGCAACAGCAACAGCAGCGGCTCCTGGTGCTCTTCAACGCCTCTTCGCTACCGCTGGCCAGTCTCTGGCCGCCCACCCACCTCTCGGCCGCCGCGGCCAGCCCCGCCCTCGACCTGCCGCCCGACGCCACCTTGGCCGGAGAGGAGGCCGGGACGGGCGGCTGGGATGCGGGCTCAGCCCTGGGCGTGGCGGGCGCGGTGAGCCCCTGGGACATCGTGCTATGCGCCACCGGGACGGTGATGGCGGGCGAGAACGCGCTGGTGCTGGCCGTGCTCTTCTACGCGCCGGGCCTGCGAGCGCCGCCCTTCCTGCTGATCGGCAGCCTGGCGCTGGCGGACCTGCTGGCCGGACTGGGGCTGGTGGTCAACTTCAGTGTGCGGTATCTGGTGCAGCCGCCCAGCGAGGCGGCGACGCTGAGCGCGGCGGGGCTGCTGCTGGCCTCTTTCTCGGCCTCGGTCTGCAGCCTGCTGGCCATCACCGTGGACCGTTACCTGTCGCTCTCCAACGCGCTGACCTACCACTCGGAGCGCACGCGGACCTTCACCGCCGCCTCTCTGCTGCTCCTCTGGCTGGCCTGCCTGGCCGTCGGGCTCCTCCCGCTGCTGGGCTGGAACTGCCTGCGCCAGCCCAGCGCCTGCAGCGTCCTGCGCCCGGTCACCAGGGACAACGCCGTGGTGTTGGCCGTGGCCTTCCTGCTCCTCTTCGCCCTCATGCTGCAGCTCTACGGGCAGATCTGCCGCATCGCCTGCCGCCACGCCCAGCAGATCGCCGTCCAGCACCAGTTCATCGCCAGCGCTCAGGCCACCTCCACGCGCAAGGGGCTCTCCACGCTCTCGCTCATCCTAGGCACCTTCGCCCTCTGCTGGGTGCCCTTCGCTGTCTACTCCCTGGTGGCCGACGACTCCTACCCGCCCGTCTACACCTACTCCTTGGCCCTGCCGGCCGCCTGCCACTCGCTCCTCAACCCCATCATCTACGCTTTCCGCAACCCCGAGATCCAGAAGTCTCTGTGGCTGGCTTGCTGCGGATGCATCCCGGCCGGCTTCTCCTCCCGGCCCAGGACGTCCAGCGATGTATAGAGGGGGGCTGGGCCAGAGGCAGCTGGGAGCCAACACACCCCTCCCCCCACCCACTGCCGTCCCTCCCCCGTCTCCTTCTGGATGCTCGCCTTCCGGAGTCTCCGCGGGAGGAAGAAAGGAAAGACAGCGCAGAAACACGCGACCGCCGACTTTCTGGGGAAGGAAAGCCGAGGTCGAGGGGAAAGCCATTGCAAAAGGTTGTTTTCATATATCAGATTTTGCTAAAACGGAGACAAGACGAGAAGCGTCCGACTTTGGCTGGGGGCTCCCTAGAAAAGGAGGGGCAGCAAATTGGCCAAAGCGCCTCCCCGAGGGATTCAGCGGAGAGGAATTGCAAAACGCCTTTGCCCTTAAGGCCTTTCCTTGATTTGTTCTAAAGTCCCTTAGTGTAAAACCTTGATCTCAGGAGGGGCGGGGGGAGGGGCCAAATGGATCCCGATTTATTTATGTTTTAAGTAATCTTTTATTGGCGGGAGGGATCATTCTCAGTTCTTGTGAGATCGCCCTTCAGGAGGGGAGGAAGGCAATAAAAGTGGGAGCAGGATGGGTGGTGGAATCTTGCCCAGTTTTAGGGGTTGGGGTATGGGTGGCTTGTGGGTGAAAATGCGGCCCAAGCTGCCGATCAGCTGCACCCTTCCGAATGTAAGCGTTCCAATGCTGGCTATAGCGGACTCCTTTGCCGGGAACGCCGCCGGAGGGAAAGCGGAGGCCGTTTGTCAGGGATGTCCTTTTTTTGTTTTTGTTTACTCCAGTCAGATTTTTGTCTGCTATGCAATATCGAAACAATAGTTGAAAACACGCGCGCGCGCGCGCACACACACACACACGAACAGAAGATGCAGGCTGCCCACAGGCTCACGCGCGATGACGACGAGCCGAGTCGGAGTGGGATGACTCGAGCCAGCCAAAATGGCTTCTCGTCATCCCGCTTCAGCACCTCCGCCCTCGGACAGCTCCCCGCAAGCAGCAGGAGACCTCCGGAGTCCCCACCTCACCCCGCCATTCTCAGCCCAGGAGTTTTCATGGGGGAAACATGATTGAAAGGGGGGCGTGTCTTGCGCATGTCAGCCCAGGTAGAACGCAGGGCAAAAAAGGAGGAAACCCCCCCCCCAATCCTTCAGTATTGCCCGTTTATTCTCCGCCCTTCAGGAAGATTGAGTAATTTATGGGTGGGGGAAAGTCTGTTGAGGGACTCCTCCCCCCATTTCCAACAGTGCAAACCCACCTAGGGAGCTACAGGCCTAAAAGCACATTAAATTCATAAAGTCTCACTATTTAAGATTAAGGCAAGCCCTTTTGTCTTTGGAGGTGACTTGTGAGATAAAGGCAGGGGAAGCAAAGGGGGAGAACACGGAAACCACAAGTAGTTGCTATGACTTCTTAACTACTCTGCCCACCATCCCCATCTGCTCTTCTGATTCAAGGGTGGGCCATTCCTCTTTCAAACTGTCAGCTTGATTAAGTCCCAGCATTGATTTGGAAAAAGAGGGACCTCCAACTTAGCTAGCATGTTCTGTCAACACAAATGTATGTGTGCAACACATCTGAAGAGCATGTTTTCCTCAATCTATTTTCTCTGGAATGTGAAATTAGCAAATTGCCTCCTGTCTTTGATTTTATTTTGATTGAGGAAAGGAATGCATTGGGGCCATTTCATAAAGAGAGAATGGTGGGGAAAATAATATTTCACTGAATTTAGGGCCATTTCCTCATTAGTGATTCGAACTTCCTCATGTGTCACCCAACCATCATTGCAACCACTTGTCAACTATCTTTAGTGTCGTTATTTCAGTATAAGGACTGTTGGAGATGTTGTAAGTCACTACAAGAGCCACAGTGGTGCAGTGGTTAGTATGCAGTACTGCAGGCTGCTTTCTGCTGACTGCCGGCTGACTGCAATTTGGCAGTTTGATTCTCACCAGGCTCAAGGTTAACTCAGCCTTCCGTCCTTCCAAGGTGGGGAAAATGAGGACCCAGGTTGTTGGGAGCAATAGGCTGACTCTGTAAACTGCTTAGAAAAGCACCACAAAGTGGTATATAAGTCTAAATGCTATTGCTATTGCTACAAGCAGTCCTTGTTAGGGCCAAGTTAGTTGTAACAGGTTTACTGAAGAATCCCATTACGTCATCAAAGAGGCTAGCAGATTTAAATCCATTCAGACTTACTTTGTAGTGTGAATGCAAGTCATTACACAACTTAATTAAGCATGATTTACTGGCTTTCCTTGGATTTCTACTACATGCAAATTCTCCTTCCAATTCATAAGGTAATACAGTCATGATCCCTTTTGAAATATTTCATTTTAAAAGTTATTTTAAATTCAATTTCATTACTTCTCTGTTTTTAATTGAATGTCTTCTGCATAACAGTTTAAGCAGGTCAGGTGAAGATGTATGATACAGCATACTAAATGTCTGGTTTTTTTTTTATTTCCTAATTATTTCTATCTCCTCTCCCTCAAGATTGGAAATACGTCCTACTGTGATTGGTGGATACTTCACTGAGGTGTCTTGGGTTTATGGTCTTTTCCATTTATTGTTTTAAGTGTTAATTCCAGAAGTTCTTGTACTGTTGTAAGTCTTTGGACTCTGCTAAAAAGGATTTCATCCTGTATAAACCCATCACTTATTACATTCTGTGAGGGTGTGTGGGAATGACCTTGCCAGACAGGTGAAGGAGGACATATTGCCCAGGCAAATGGTTGATAAGAAGCAGCTCGATCTGCAAGTTGGGAAAAAGCACCGGAAGCATTTCCTAGGGGACCTTCCTGGTTTTTCAGAGACTAAAAAAAGAGGAAAGGAGAAATGCTTTCAGTCTTGCAAGATTCTATTTAATGTAATCTTACAATTTAGAAAAATGCTAATATTCCTGTACTTTTTCTCGGGACCTTCTCAAAACTTGCAAGATTGGAAGTGTTTTCCCCTCCTCCTCTAAGAGGCAGCAGACCTCCCACCTGTCTCCCAAGGTCCTTCCACATGTCCTCCCAAAATGTGACAGTGGTGGCTGTGGATTTCAACATGAGTGGCACCAGAGTGCATTTATGCCAGAGTTTGAATGGAAAGAGGCATGTTTTATATCCATGAACTTATGGAGAGAAAAGTTTAAGCAATTGACATGACGTTTGTCTTTTTAAGTCTTTTGTCTCTACTTGAAACACGATTGAGAACACGAGATAAATCTTGTCCCAACTGAAATACCAACAGAGATAGTCCTTGACTTACGACCATAATTGAATCCAAATTTTCAGTTGCTAAGTGAGACATTTGCTGAGTTTTGCCCCATTGCACCCATTGTTTTCTTGCCACAGTTAAGCAAATCACTGCGGTTGCTTGATTAGTAACACAGATGTTGAGTGAATCCGGCTTCCCCATTGATTTTGCTTGTCAGAAGGTTGCAGAAGGGGATCACATGACCCCAGGACACTGCAACCATCATAAATATGAGTCAGTTTCCAAATGTCTGAACTTTGATCACACGACCCTGGGTATGCTACAACGATTGTGTGAAAAATGATCATAAGTCACTTTTTTCAGTGTCATCCTCGTAATTCTGAAGAGTCACTAAATGAACTGTTGTAGGTCAAGGACTCCTTGTACCGTCAGCAAATGGGTGCATTTTCTAACCAGCAAGATAATTCTGTTCGCCTTTATTTCTCTGCTGCTTGTCTACATTCCGAGAAACTTTCTAGGGCAATTTTGCACTGTATCCTCAGCCGTTTGGCTGACTGCTGTGTCCTGCCTATCTCACCTCTCTGGCCTTCTAATAGCAGGCTTGGCTGATGAGGAATGGAACCAAACTGGACTGCTGAGTAAAAGAAGAGAGAGACGGGATCAGTACAAGGGAAACACTGAGCTTTGCAGATTTTCAAAATCTAAACAAGAATCATTTAAAAAAGTGAACTGAGCATGCTCAGTAGTGGTGGAGGGCTTTGTGTAGGTTGCAGGAGGGAAGGACCAGCTGGAAAAGAACATCTGGCTGGGATGTTTTACAGAAGCATTCTTGGAATGTTTCCAAGGTAGGTGGAGGAAGGTGTCTGCTCTTTGCTCCCCCAAGCAAGCTGTCTTTGATTGGTTGAATTGATCTGTTGGGTTTACATCTCAACTTTTGTGGCCTTGTAGGGGGCAGCCAGAGAGGCTGAGAGGAGGTGGGGCACCTGTAACATGATGCACAATAGCCCATGTGCAATGACACAGCTGCAGCTGCTCATTCTCTTCCCCCTCCCACTTAGGAAACACTACCCTAGCTCAAAGTCAAGCACTCATCCTCTTGTTCTCCAATGTGTTGGATCACAATTCCCATCAGGTCTAGCCCCCACTGAGGTTAGAAAGGTTGTAGCTCAGCACCAGTTTGAAAAGCTGAAGGCTACTACACTAAAAAATAAACAGCAAACTGAAGTTGAATTTTATCATAGAAGCAGATCTTCATTGCTTTATATTTTTGTGTGTGTTTCGGAAAGGATGTCTATTTTTTACATGTCAGTGACCCACCCACCCTTACAGTGGGGTTCAAAACCCAGCCAGCTCCTCTTTCCTTCCTCTTCCTTGGCTCTCTCCTCTCCCCAGTATATCAGGCAACTCTTGGGAATCAGGACATGTGGATTTTGAGAAGCGACTACCCCAGACATCTGGGAAAAGAAAGATAGCTAATGTACTATTTTCATATAAGCATCTCACTTCTGGGAAGTCTGGGCAGAAGAAGAATGGGGTTCTGCTGTTTGTGTCCTTACTGCCTTGGGAGGGGCCCTGGAGAGGTCAAGTGGCAGCCAAGTCAATGTCCCCCCTCCCTGCTCCAGTGCTCCTTGTTGAAGGGAGATGTGCACACGGATTCCCCATGGGATCAGAAACGCACCACTTGCTAGCTACCATTCCATGTGGGTTCATTCAAGCCCTTGCAATGCACTTTATGGACTATTAGGGTGGGAGGGCGAGTGGGGGAAGAGTGAGAGGAAAGACACAAGAAATCAATGCTTTTCATTGCACTGCAGTTTTATGGTGTATACTATTATACATTTGTCTGTTGAGAGTAAATTATTTTTATTACTGTACATACAATGTTTGTGAATTGTCCAGGAATACGTAAAAGTTATTTTAACAAATAAAATTGAAAAAGAGAGATTAAATTCTGGGGCATCGTCCCAAGAAAGTGCCAAAAGGATGTTTGGTTGTCTCATTTAGATATAGACTCACTGCGAGAAAAAGTCCTGGTTATGTTCAGATGTGGAGACCTTGGTGCGCTCTGTGCTTGGTTGTTTTCTCACAAATGTTTCATTACTCAACTAGGTAACCTCATCAATGCAATCAGGAGTACTGATGATGTTATTTAGCATATTTTTGGGAGTATAAGACGCACTTATCCCCCCCCCAAAAAGAGGGTGAAAATCTGGGTGCGTCTTATACACTGAACACAGTATACCGAAATCCTGCCTCCTTTGCAAAAAAGAACATACAGAGGATTTGGGAGGCTTGCAAAGTGCTTCTCGGGGCTGGGGAAGGCATTTTTTCTCATCTCCCCCCCCCCAGTCCCCAGGAGCATTCTAAGAGCCTCCCAAAGTTCTGCATGCCCCCCCCCCTTTTTTTTTTTTTACAAAAAATGAGGCATGCAGAGGGTTTGGGAGGCCTGCAGAGTGCAAAACCTTTTTTTTAATTTACCTCTTCAAAATCATGGTGCATCTTATACTCAGGTGCGTCTTATAGTGCAAAAATATGGTAGTTTGGGTAATGAAACATCTACAAGAAAAACACCAAGCTCAAAGAGAGAGCACCAAGGGCCCCACACTGAGTTACAAATATTATCTTCAATTGTATGCGGATGACATGCTGTTCAACCAAATAACCAACCACATTTTTAGCTTGGCCTGCTGTGGTGATCAAGGAAATGTGATCATTAACTGCATCATGTAAAGTTAGACTTGGGTCTTGACTCGATGTTGCTATTTGACCACTACTGGCATTTCAGACTTGCTTCCTGTTCTAAAAGCTGGCACAGGGTCTGATCCATACACCAGGGGTCCCAGCTCCTGAGCCACAGACCATGTCTGGTCTGTGGCCTGTTAGGAACCAGGTTGCATAGCTGAAGGTGAGCAGTGGACAAGCAAAACTGCACATGCATAGGATCTAGTTTGGCTGCCCATCTTTTCCTCCCCTTCCTCCGGTCCTTGGAAAAATTGTCTTCCATAAAACTGATCCCTGAGGCCAAAAAGGCTGGGGACTGCTGCCATACACCATCAATCTAATCTCTCCAGAGATGTGTAAACAGCCCAGTTTATACAATGCATACCAAAAAACCTCCAGGGATTCAGTCATGTGGTCACAACTGGTCTCTTGACATTCTTTGCCACCCCACACAGATGCCCTGAACCTCAGAAGGTTCCAAGTTCACAAGAACTGGTTTAGAATAAAACTGAAATTTCCATCTGTTTCACTCCAAGTTCTAGAATAAATCATTGATTTTGTCTTAGCCTCTGAACAAAATGGGTCAGTCTTGAGCAATTTATACCACCCCTCCCATACAGATCTTCTAGATATTGTTTTGTAAACTGGGATTGAGCTGCTTGGGTTGGTGCTTTGCCAAAATATTTTGCTTCCATTCCTGGTGCTTCTAGCTGAAGCTGGAAATGAGGGTGAGAAGCTTAAGGACATAGCAGATGAGCAGATGGTTCTTGGAATCTGTTGCGCTGGAGACCAGATTATGACTCCTCAACAGCAGTTGGACCTGCTGGAGATCTTTGCTCCAAGTTCCATCTCTGAGCTGCTGTTCCATTTCCTGTTTCATTCCCCAAAATGATGGAAGGACTTTCTCTACATTGAAGCCAAATCCTCAGGATTATTTGGGCAGAGACTGAGTCCCAGGAGCAGAGGTCATGAGATGGTCCTGGGATAATGGATAAAATAATCCAGAGGTCCAGTTTGTGACTCTCTGACCAGAGCAGCACTAAGGCAAGGAATTGCAAGCTACACTGGGGGGAAAAGGTGAGTTTAAAATTGTCCACTTCTAATGGAGAAAGGATCTCTGCTAACCATTCAGTCATTTCCCCAAAACCGACCTTCAGCAATTTTAATGCATATCCTTGCAATGCAGGATATGACAATTTCTGTTGTCATTACTATTATTGGTGCATTGCAATGTTTGGATGTCTCTAGGAGAGTTTACGTCACTAGAGAAGAACTCTTGACCACACACTATGCCTTAGTAGTCCACCCTAAGCCTTACCAGTCTATACTCAACACAACATGGGGAAAAGCTCAATTTCCAGAAGCTTTTCTGCTTCAACTGTCCCTGCTGTGTCCCATCTCATTTTTCCTTCTCCTGCTTCTATTCTTCCTCCCCCCCCCCCCCAGCTTGATTTCCACTGCAAAAAACAAAAACCCAGGGAGATCAACAACCACAGGAAAAAAATACTCTTAAAATTTTAATTTTCTTTATTGTTATCAACATGCATAAAGTGTCAACAGCTTTGATTTATTTTGCACAACATTTCCTGGGGAGAAAACAATGAAAAGAAACATAATTGTTTACTAGCAGCTTTTGGCTCTTGGTTGTTTTTTTTTCTCTACAGGCAGGAAAAGAAACAAGAAAGAAAGAAGATCCATCTGGCACCATACAGTTTGGTCCTGTCTGGTCAGTGTTGAGACCAGCAGAACCCAGGAGGCTGCTTTACAAATAGCAAAACTCTGTAGGGCAGAGAGAGCAAGAGAGCAAGAGAGCAAGAGAGCGAGCGAGAGAGAGAGATACAAGTGGGAGACATCTACAGATCTACTGACTATATGCATGTACTTAGAATCGCACTCTGTGCTTCTGGCTACTGCAATTCGTCAGCTTTAGAAGAGTATGAAACCAAATACTTAGAAGCAATGTACAAACCTCCACATGGCAAGATTTACTACCCGTTTCCCACCAGTCGGTCCCTTTGAAGAGAAATCAAATATAAAATAACATTTTTTTAAAAAAGTACTATATCCATGACACAAGCAGAAGAAATATGAACTTGGCTCACTTGCTTTGTTGGTGTCACATTCATCCACATTGAAAGTGAAAAATATGAGGAGTCTCCCTACTTCCTGTCAGCAAACTATTAGATAATAGATATATTAAATCTTGATGTCCTCCTATCCCATATGGGAGACACCTGGTTGCTTGTTGCTGGAAATAAATGAAGTCAAGATGGAAGAACCTGGAACCCTCAGATGTTGTTGGACTCCACGTCTTCCTTGTGACTCTGTGTTTCTCAACCTAGGGAAGTTTAGGAAGTGGGGATTTCGACTCCCAGAATTCTGGGAGTCGAAGTCCACCTACCTTAAACTTGCCAAGGTGGGAAACCTTGCTCTGAGTGAAAGAACAGATCTATAGCTCAGCTACATTGGACCTTATCAGAGTCTGTAGAAGTTCAGGAAGTTAGAATAAGCCAAAGTGCTCTTTTATCCCTTTTGGTTATACATCCCTTTTATTTCTCCAAACAAGAGTGGGAATATCAGTAGGGATTCTCTGGGAGCTCAGTTCTTCCTTCCTTCAAGGAAACCCAGACACCCCAAATGGCCACAAACATCTTGCCAATGAAATTTGGTTGTTTTGCCAACAAATGTTGGCACTGGTATCTCAAGCCATTGAGGGTTTTGGAAGATTGGTGATTCCTCCCTTTCAGAGTGGCTCTTAAGGACTCTCCACTCCCCTGTCCCTTCCAAACATATTCCTGGTTCCTGATCCTTCTTATGACACAATTCTCATTCTGGTAACATCAGCTATGACTTTCAGCTAGTTGTAGGACCTGGTTGTAGATCCCTATCCCAGGACACTGTCCACCCTGAGTAGGATCATACTGAGGAACAAGGGAAATAACATGAACATTTGTTTAGTTGATCCATTTCATTCAAAATGTTAAGACTGTGGAAATGTAACCACTATGTCCTGTTATTAGATGAGCATGTAGCAAGCAATAACTTCTGAGGTTCCCCAGAGGATGGTTGATCAATCACCACATCAAACCTCTCCATGGCTTTTCCACTGTGTCCCAGGTTGAGACCTTTTGCAGCTGGTGGCTGCTTCACTTTGTGCAATCTTTTTATTCCGCCCCCCCCCCCAAATATTCCCCCTTGGGACTTTATCAAGAAGTTCCCAGAGGTGCTCAAGAGTTGCACTGAAGTATGGGATAAGCAGCCAAGACTTTGGGCCAGCCAGGTTCAATCTACATGTCAGGGAAAACAGCTGAGATCCAGATGTAGAAAGGATGAATCCCTCCCTCCCTCCCTCCCTTTCCGCAGAAAGTAAAAGGAAAACAATGTTTCCTCTTCAAATTGCTCTTCCTAAGGAAGTCTTTTAGAACTAGATGCATTATGAGCGATAGCATTCAACTGCTCTACTAACATCAACTGATTTCAAAAATCTAGGACGGTGCCAAGCATGCTTATCCAGATCTGATGCCCCGTCACTCTCTTCTCCAAACAGCAATCCCAGCAGTTCAGGGAAGAGGCATGTGCTGGTGGTTTTCTGGTTGTAGTCCTGTAGCCCTCTGACTCCTCCTAGAGCCAAAGGATGGTGGGGCCTATCAGAAAATCAAACTGGAGAGCTTGGATGCAGGATAAGTCCATCAATTGGTTGCATCGCTATTTCTCATCCATCCCTCAAAGCTAAGCTTGTGTCAGAGGAGAAATGCCCAAGACCACTGGAGGCCTTTCCTAAAATTGCTGATGACAATCATTTTTAATGTGTCAGATAGAAAAAAAATCTGAAAATGGTACTTGCTTCATTTTAATCAAAATATACTTAAATCAAATATAAAAAGTGGATCAAATCTATCTGATGTTGCCCTGATCCTTCCCCTTTCTTCTTCTCCCAGATCCGAAGTTGTGTATCCTTAACAATAATCCTCTCACGTTGCCCTGTTCTATAAGGAGCTTAAGGCATTCATGAGGAAGGGAAAGAAAGGAAGAGATGTCACACGCATGATGACATCATTATGCAAATGACATCACAATGGCATGACATCACTGGGGTTTGTACTAGCCATCTAGGCTAAGAATCAGTGTAACATAGATATAAATTTCTATTTGTGATAAATTACATCTGTTTCTTTGGCACCAACCACTCAGGGGGTCAAAGACCTTGCATTTCTTTTGAACCCACATCCTAAACTCACCACATCCTCAATCTGAGGAGCTCCCTTTGCTTGAGCTCCATCCCTCCTCCCAGCTGCATCCCACTCCTTGCCAGGAGGGCCCCACGCTTAGCCATTCTTCCTTTCCCTTTCATACAGTTCTTCTCCTTTATCTCCTCTGCTCTAAATTTAGCCCAGGTCTGTCCACATTTCCTTTTTTCCTGCCAGGGAAAAAATTGACAATAAAGCAACATATAATCAGAGAACTAAATCTGCAAAAAGACAGGTTCAATAATCTTTGCTTTCCATTGTACGCTTTCTCTCTGAGGAGGAGAAAGCCTCCTGCTCTTCTCTGGTGGAGCTAAAATCCCCTGTAGAAGTTGCAGCTCACAGACTCTGCTGGATTTGAAATTACTGCCAAAAGACTATTTCAAACATTCAAGCTAGCCTCCAATAACTCTCCTCCCATTTTGATGCAGATAGACCCTAGCAAGGACTTCCTGTTACGACGGCATAGAAAATACTATTTATGACCATCATAGCATCCAGTCACATAATGAAAATTTGGATACTTGGCAACTGGCATGTGTTTATGACGGCTGCAGCATCCCCGGGTCACCTGGTCATCATTTCCGACCTTCCCTAAATCAGCAAAGTCACTGGGGGAAGCCAGATCGTCTTAACAACTTCAGTGAATCACTTAACAGTCATGGCAAAATAGGTCGTAAAATTGGGAGATGCTGAGGTTCAAATCCTTTGGCCACCTAATGAGAAGAGAGGACTCCTTAGAGAAGACCCTGATGTTGGGAAGGATGGAAAGCCAAAGGAGAAAGGGACGGCAGAGGAGGAGAGGGTTGGCTAGAGTCATAGACGCAATGAACATAGATTTGGGCAAACTCTGGGAGACAGTGGAGGATGGGGTGGGGCTGGTATCCTCTGGTCTGTGAAGAGTCGGACATGACTTAACAACTGAACAACAAAAACTGAACCCAAGAATTCTCTTGCTCCCGTTTATTGTCTGGTGGGTGCTGGAGAGCACTCCCAAAACCCTCTGCCTCTTCCTTGATTCCTAGGAATTTGCTCCTTATTTCTCAAAGTCAGCCTTAACAAAGATATTAAGCTTGAACTAGCTATGCTAGTCTCCCTTTATTTCTTTGTCAGTCAATTTAAATTTTACATAAAATAGTTTGCCGCAGAAGCAGTTGCCTGCAAAAGCTCCTGGACTGGGACTGAAAGGTGAAAGCGGAAGCAGTCTTGCTCCCTCCCACATTTGGATAGACCAGGTGCCTAATGATAGACTGGTCTCACTGGAAAAACACCTAACAAGGTTGGTTCACCTGCCTGCCATTTTCTCAGTTCTCCTTCATCCACCTTGATGTTTCATTTATTAAAATAATTTTGACCTAGTGGGTCTATCAATTTAAAATCCAATCAAAAATTAGGAGAGCCATAAAAAGCAACGGTGTATTCATGCCAGATGCCTAAATTAGTTGCTGAATTGATTTGTTTTCTGTGTGTGCAGTTTGTTGAGCTATAAACTAATGGAATGGCCTGGGCTCAATCCAGTGCTAATCCACCCTCCCCTCCCCATATATTCTAATCAGCTTTAATTAGCTGCAGCCATAGGCTTATAAAGTTCAATGTCTTGTACAAAACCAGCTAGGGATAAGGGATTGATACAAAATCAGCCAAGATGGCAGAACTAAAGGAGAGCCCCCAAATTGCCTTAGCCAATTATTTACAACTCAAGAATTGAACAGAAAGGAGATATTTTCCCAGTTTTGGTGCTAATGCAAACGTCCTTTCCTATTACACAATAGCAATAGCACTTACGTACTTATAAACCGCTTTGTGCTTTACAGTCCTCTCTAAGTGGTTTACAGAGTCAGTCTCTTGCCCCCAACAATCTGAATCCTCGGAAGGATGGAAGGCTGAGTCAACCTTCAGCCAGTCAGGACTCAATCCCGCTAGTAAAGTTGGAAGAGCTAGGTTTTTTAAGAAGCAGATGTAATTATTAGTTTCTCTCTATTTGATTTTTTAAAATAATCATTATATCACTTCCCATAAAGGCAGCCCTGGAAGTGACAGAAGTTTGGAAAAAGGTAACCTCTGGTGTCATCAGGAAATGCTGACAACAACTCCAACTGAAAGGGGGAGTCCATTTGTGGAGGCTTAAATGGAACTAAGGACAAGAATATAAGCCATGTTTGAAGGATTAGGCGGTCTTCAGCTAATGTGACTAGGAAGCAATGAGAGTGTAGTCCCAAAGGTGCTTTTTCAGGAGACAACTGGACTTTCTTTTTTTTCTTTTGAAGACATTTTACTTCTCATCCAAGAAGCTTCTTCAACTCTGACAGGATAATGGGGAATGGAAGGATTTATAGAGAATCTCTACAGATAATAAGTGTGTTGCTTCCTGGTCTAAAGGAAAATCCAGAAATCCTATCTATTTGATTGGAAATATTTGACTCAAAAATTTGACCGGGAAGTAATTCAATGGAACTGCATCTTCAGACTGAACCTTTTGAAGCAAACCAGCAGATAGAACTGAATGACTTCAAAATTCAGATCCAATCTGGGGATTCAATGGATATTTTGAGCCTGAACAAACATACTTTCTCTCCATTGAGTTGAAAATCCAGTTCAAATTATTAAACTAAATTAAATTACATGTATTTCCTAAAGTGAGCTAGAGTCCAAATTGAGTACAGTGAAAATAATCACAATAAAAAAGTTTTTAAAGAAGAGACTGGACAGTCATTTATCCAGAATGTTTAGAATAGAGTCTCCTGCTCGACCAGAGGAATGGACTAGAAGACTTCCTTAATTCTTTCCAACTCTGTTATTCTGTTACATCTGACCAACATTCCCAATTTAAATTTGATTAGGAGTTCCATATCTCTATTCTATTATCTGCTTTTATTTGGGGGTTTTGCTACTGATTCACTCTTGAAATATATACTACAGTGCGCAAAACATCTCAGGATCTGGGGATTTTGACAAAACACTGAAAGCAATGCTGCGACGCCATAATGCTGATACTATCATTCCCCTCCACCTCTTAGATCCCCCCTGAAGCTCCTTCTGCTGCAGAGTTCCTTGCTCACTGGACAAATTAACGTGGATCCTCTTGAGAATTTTAACTAGACACCATTATGGAGGAGTGCTTGAACTGCATATGTCCTTGTCCAACTGTATCGCTTCTCAGAAGTGCAATAACACCAACAATCCAATCTTTTTGCATGCAGTTTTTAAAAACAACCTGATTAAATTTAGTCTCAAGCAGTCTCGTCTCTGTTGGTCTTGATAGTTCTGGCAAGGAAAGGAAGAACCATTTTCCTTCCTGCCACACATTTTTTCCATCCAAATCCTGCAAAGTTTTGACTCCTGCCTCCTCAGCCTGATTGGTTTTGAAAAAGTATTTTTTTTCCTTTGTTTTTACTCTGGGTCCCATTGAATTGCCAGTAATTAATCAGAACAACATTGGCCACCTGATCCTTACAGATCACCAATATGTATAATCTTTTCTCTTTTGTGAGCATCTTATACAAATCATTGGAGATTAAAAAAAAGAAGTGGGAATCAACCTGACATTTTAAATAAACTTTTTCTCTCTCTTTTTCTGTTTATATAGATATATATTTAAAGCCCACTATATAAACACTGTACAATATGAAATAATTACAAATCAATTCTGCTAAACTACATAATCCTATGCAAGGTATGACTTCATAATTAATCACACAATATGCATAGCTTGTGCCTCCTTGCTATCATGGCTTCTTCGGTATCAGCTACATTCCCCAGCAATTCCTACTAACTGTCTGGTATTATTGTCTAATTATCCTTCTCTTAAAACCCAGAGGTATCTCAAGCAGATAGCAGTCTTTGTATAGGTAATCCTCGACTTACAGCAGTTCATTTAGTGACTGCTCAAAGTTATAAGAGCGGTGAAAAAATTGACTTGTGACAAATTTTCATACATGACCACCATTGCAGCTTCTGTGTGATCACGTGATCAAAATTCAGGTGCTTGGCAATGGATTCATATTTATGTCGGTTGCAGAGTCCCGGGTCACATGAGCCCTTCTGCCATTTTCTGACAAGCAAATTCAATGGGGAAGCCAGATTCAGTTTACAGCCATGTGACTAACTTAACAACTGCTGTGCTTCACTTAACAACTGTGGCAAGAAAAGCCGCAAAATGGGGCAAAATTCACTTAGCAAATGTTTCACTTAGCAACAAAAATTTGGGGCTCAATTGTGGCTATATGTTGAGGACTACCTGTACCTCCAACTACTGTCACAATGTGCTGGGTTATTTCCTATGCCTGACCTATCTCAATGTTACAAATGATGATCTGGCAACTGGACTGAAGAATCTGCCTGATACTAAATCAGAATTTCTCAATCATGACAACTTTAAGACTTGGACTTCAACTCCCAGAATTCCCCAGCCAGCCTGGAGACGAAGAAGCAGAGCCTTGGCCGTTCTCTAGGTAAAATTGATCCTTTTCCCTCTCTATCCAATCTTCTGCCATTTACCCTACCCAATCTTGTACCTTGACAATGGAGAAAGTTACAGGCAGAGGATGGAATGTCACTCCTGCTCATCACAGGAAGGCAGGCCACCACTTGGTGGAGAAGATGAGCTGAAGAATCCCACTGCCCTCTGCAGGCTGGAATAAGAGCAGATTGGATTGAGAAGATGGCAAGGGACCAATGAGGCAGACGTGGGCAAAATATAGGCATACTTTTCACAAGGCTTATTTCAGGGAGTCAAAGCTCTGTGTATACATCTGTTCCTTGAAGGACTACTACAGGCTACATGGATCCCAATTCCTTGCTGGAGGTATGGAGAATTTTCTTGGACAAAAAAGGGTACTTATATTTTTGGAGGGCTACAGCAGAGCCTTCACTAACCTTCTTCAGAATAATCAGGTATCCATTAATGTAACTGGTCTCCCTCGGTTGACAAAGGCAAATTGCCAACCAATTTAGACAATATGTAGCAGTACAAAAAAAAAAGGCATATGCCAAAAATTGAGAGACAGACATTTCCTTAACACTTCTTGGCAATGGAAAGACTTTAGTTTATCTTGATTGTCGAAGGAGGAAAGCAGAATCTTCCTGTTATGCAAACTCTTGTATACTTTTGATTAGAATCTGAGGGCAGAATTTAAGAAGCATGATTAAGCAACCTCAAGACTCAGCGCATTCTTTCGCTTTAAAAAAGAAGGTTCTCCAACTTGGCAATTTTAAGACTTGTGGATTTCAATTCCGAGAATTCCCCAACCAGCATGGCTGGCTAAGGAATTCTGGGAGTTGAAATCCACAAGTCTTAAAGTTGCCAAGTTTGGAGACTCTTGCTTTAAAAGAATGCACTGTACCTCTTGGGACCAAATTCTACCCCCCACAAAAAAATAGAATAGGGCTGTGCGGTGCTTTGAATTCAATATCCCAAATTGCTTCAAATTATGTTGAGGTCTGAATCCAAAACTTAAAGCAAGCCTGAAAGCAGCCACATCATTAAAGAGGAGGCTACCGTGGAGCGACCTCTGTAGCAGATGTGCAATCCTGAAAAAAGATACAGTTGTATTAATGAGCCACAGAGAGGCCTGAATTCACTTACACTGAAGCAACTTTTCAAATCTTGCATAGCCATAAATCAAAAGGGGACTTCAGACCTCCCTCCAATAAAACCCAAAGCTGTGAAAAACCATGAATTTAGGGGCAGTTTACAGCCAAACACTCACCTAATTAAAAAAATTAAGTGATCTACAAAATACAAAAATCACAATAAGACATAAAAGAAAAACACAAAGCAGTCAGAACATTAAAAATGTGTGTGGTTTTTGTTACGCTTTCTTAATTTTTTGACTGCTTTGTGTTTTGTTCTGAGTTTTATATTTTGTATTTTAACTTTGTTCTGAATAAAAGAAAAATATAAGTTTAAAAAAAGGCGATCTTAGGAGAGAGGAATTGGCACTTGTTTTCATTCACTGCCAAATACTGTTATGTTTTTAAAAATTACCATTATATTCCTATGTACATTTAGTGAGTGTAAGCCCAGTGAAACTCAATCAGGACTTACTTCCAAATAGGCACAACTATAAAATTGGGTATTTATGAAAGTGTGTGAATATCAACTTACTTTGGTGGAAAATTTTAATTTTCAAGGCTGCTCAAGGATTTTAAGATGATTAAACCAGGAAGGAAAGGTACACAGCATCTTTCTGGAAAGAAACAAGCACCTAAAACCATCCTGCCCTGTTTGTGATGGTTGACAGTTTTATCATATTTGGTTATATCAGCTCAAAAATCAGAATTTTCCCATTAATATTTTGCAAACTTTTTTTCTGGATGCACAAGCAATTTTACAGCAATTTTGGTTTTAGTTCTTCACAATTAGGGGAAAGGGGGGGGGAAAGGAGAAGGAAATGTAGTGTTTTCTCCATGGCAACATTGAGAAAAATTAATTATAGATCAGAATGCAAAATAACTCAGCAAATTAATTGTTGGCCTGGTTTTGCTGATTCCCTCGGACATTTGAAACTCTTATGGTTAGAAACATTCATGGCTCACTATTCACACATTCACCTGGGTGACAGATTAATAATAAAGTGGGAAAATAAATATTCTATCTTCCCACTAAGTGGAGTCAGAATAGTCTTCTGAAGAACAGGGGATTCATGTTTTCTACAAGTAGAGTCAAAAAATCTTGCAATGCTAATTCGTCTCCCTCAATGGCTGCTAATCTGGGATTTTTTCTCAAACTCCCCTTGGTCACATCTGAACTGGGATTGTTTGCCCTTTGTCCAACCGTTGCCATCTCTCCCTGAACTTGGCTTATGGTCAAGTTTGACTGCCAACAGTAGCAAGGCTCAAACTCTTCCTACTGGCCATAACATGGCTTGCAAAATAAACCATGGCCCATGGAATCCTATGCTGTTATGTGAGGTCCGAAGGATTTGTGGATTCAGGCTCTCAGAAGCTGCAGTTAGCCCAGCTGCTGAATTTGCAAGCTGGGGGTTATGGTTGTGTTCAGCAGGTTAGGGAAATCTGAAATCTACTGTCTGTCATCCTGTTTTTCTCCTTCCCTTGTAAAGTGCTAGCAATTTATCCCAGCCAATTTGCTTTCTGGAGTTTAGTTGAAAGTGCTAGAAGCAATGGAAAAAAACTTAAGAAGGATTTACATCCTTCTAACTTTGGAAACCAAATTACTGGATTTTCCACAGAGAGAAGCCTCTCTTCGCACCCCCTTTTGTGCGCTCTGAGGAATGGGTCTCTTTAGGAAGGGTGTTGGCTTAAATTTATCCCCATAAATTGATGGCTGTCTAAATCTGTCAGGCCCAGGCTGGAATCTTGGGTGGGAATGACTGCAAACGGTCCCCTGCCTTGCATGGTGTAGGGCTAAGGGAAGGTCGCTCCATTTTTCTAGCATGTTGAACAAAATTCGGGTGTCATTTTCACCACTGGGAAAACTCAGGAGAAAGCCAGTCTTCTCCTCCCCCACCCATCCCCCAACTGAGTGTTTCAAAAGATAAGGATCCCTAATGCCTGACTGCCCACAAAGAGGCTACCTCAAAACATTGTCAACAACACAACATGGCACAAAAGCAAAGCTCCTGGAGGCTGAGCTGCTCAGGGCAGCCGTGATTTACCTGCCAGGAACACTGAGTCGCCTAAGCCTGGTGGCAGAAAGGTGGCAGGAAAAAACCTGGGAGACCTCCCCCCCCTGCTCCAAAGGCAGCCCACCGCCCCTTCTTTAATCGGACCACTCGTTCTCATCCAACTCTGAGTCGTCGTCTGATTCGCTGTATTCCACAGCAATCCTTCGGGAGAGAATGGTGGCCACGTCATTCCCCACCGGCTCCTTCTTAGCTTCCTGTTCCCATTGCTCTTGGACTTTGCGCAGCTGAATTCCTGGGGAGGGGAAGAGGGAAGGTTTTTCTCCAGGTCAATCTAAGGAAGCAGACTCCTGGCAACAGCTGATCTAGCAAGCCCCAGATGAAGGCTCAGACTGGCTGTACCCAGTAGTGAAATTCAATTTTTTTTACAACCTGTTCTGTGGGTGTGGCATGGCTTGGAGGGCTTGGCAGGGGAAGGATACTGCAAAATCTCCATTCCCATCCCACTCTGGGGCCAGCCAGTGGTATTTGCCAGTTCTCTGAACTACTCAAAATTTATGCTACCGGTTCCCCAGAACTGGTCAGAACCTGCTGAATTTCACCCCTTTTGTGTGATGCTTTGGTCTAATGCTTCTGGATTCAACTCCCAGAAGTCCCCAGCCAGCCATGATGTGGAGCTGAAGTCCACAAGTTTTAAAGCTGCCCAGTTTGGAGAGCCCTGATCTAAAGCAAGAGTTCTCAACTTGGGCACAAGGACATTTCAAGGGAGCCTGGGGTGGAAACAGGTAATGGGGGCCCAGAACACATGCCGAGAAGGCCACAAAAAAGCAAAGTGTATAAAAGTGCAAATACCGTGGGGTCCTTGTTGCTCTCTGAGCTTGGTTTACAGATGTTTCATTATATTCAATAGCCTAGTTTGGGTAATGAAACATGTGCAAGAAAACAACCAAGCTCAGAGACTACCACCAAGGACACCTCATTTCAACCCTAAGCTACAAATATTCTCCTTTATTATTGTGGACATAAGAAAAAAGCACCAGTTGCATGTCCTTATCTGAGAAGAGATCTGGACAAGGGGGCCACAGGAAAAAAGGAAGGTTGGAATTGGATTAGAAAATGGTTGAGAAATATTCATCTGGTGGATTTGTTGCAAACTTCTAGCATGCTTTTGAAACCCAACCCACCACTTCTTTCAAGGTGTTCATGTCAACTCACAAAGTCTTCCCGACCTGCTCTCGAGTTGCCATGGGAGGGGGAAGGGGAATCGAGCCTCGCAGCTGCAGCAAGGGAATTGCACTTCAGTCAAAACAAAAGCACATTCCAGGCAGCAAATGTCAAGGCCATCTCCACAGAGACTCACAGTGGCCGGAGGGAGGGACTTCTACAACCTGCAAAATTGCTTCACTAGGGAATGTGACTGATGACACATCTTGAGGGGGGGGCAGGGTCAGAGCCAAGGAGCGAATTAAGTGAGGTTAGAGTTGGCTCCACTCAGTACATGCCTACATGACGCTCCTAATAAACAACTGGATTTCTTTTGAACCTTGGCTTGAGATTCATCATTTAATTAGGGCATTGGTTGGAACCCTGACCGTTCACTAACTATACAGAGTGATCCCCAGGTCTCTCTTAGTTCGAGTGATGGCACTAAGAACGGATTCATTTGCTAACCCCACCCAAGGACAAAGGGACCCTCAACAAGGCAAGGCACATAAGGCAATTGTGGGCTCCTATAGTTCAGGGAGAGGGGGCATCTGACCTCCATCTGCAGCCAACCTGCCATGGCCAACTTGCTGAAGGAAAACTCACTGCAAGACAAGAGTTACACTAATACCCAAGAAAAGGTGGAATAGAATCACAAAAGAAAGGATGCAAAAGGAGGGACAAAATGAAATGTAAATGACAAAAATTGAAATAATGTTTTAATTATTTTAAACATTTAAATTGAATTCTTGAGTTGTTCCATGGTGAGTTGCCCATGGTGAATTGACCATGGCAAGACGACCATGGCAAGTTGGCTACAGCAAGCTGTCCCATTCCACCCCTTGGTGTGGGGGATGGGATGATGTTCTCCTAATTTTGCTTCCTTCGCCAAGGAAAATCAGGGTCACTAAAGTGCATCAGCTCAAATGCTGCAGGTGGGTCCAAATCATGGGCAAAGCAAAAGGCACTGACTTACCCCGGCGGATGGCAGCGAGCAAGTCGCTCCTGGCATCAGTCATTGGAATCAGGGGCACCGGCTGCTTCCGGGATTCCACTGTCACGGCAGGCGGGGAGACTGTGTGTGCAGGGGAGGCTGAGATGGTGGGGGGCCCAGGAGGTGGAGGGGGAGGTGCAACAGGAGGTCCCATGGGGCCAGCCTGGGGAGGAGAGACAGAATAAGGGCAGGGCACAGCAGGGGGAGGGATAGGCGCATAGGTGGCATGGCTAACTGAAGGTGCAGCATTTGGTGCCATGGCCGAAGGTGCTGAGACGGGGCTGTCGAAGGCAGTTTGAGCAGAAGGGATGACGGGGGGTGGGGGCGGAGGAGCAGGTGGCACAAAGTAGTCTGCCATTGGCACTGGTTGAGGACTGCAAAGAGAAGGAAAGGAAAGAAGGTCACCAGGTGGCAGGACAAGAAACAACAGATGGAAACTAAGCAAGGAGAGAAGCAACCTGGAACAAAGGAGAAACCTCCTTACAGTGAGGACAACTAACCAGTGGAAAGAAGTTGCCTTCAGAGGTTGTGGGTGCTTCATCACTGGAGACTTTCAAAAAGAGACTGGACAGCCATTTGGAATGGTATCAGGTTTCCTGCTTGAGCAGGGGGTTAGACTACAAGACCTCCAAGGTCCCTTCCAATGCATTCTATGTTCTAAATAAGCCATTTCCAGCTTTCATCCCATCAAAACAAAGGCATTTCATGGGAGGGAAGGGTTGTCCAGTTGTGTGGTCTCCCAACACATAAAATGAACCAGAAAACTAACTGGGAGAAGCTCCAACAAGCTCTCCTTGCCTAACTTTCTCTGCCTTTTTGCTGAAGAGGTTGGGGAGGTGGCTCAGAAGACCCATGGTTAAAGCCCTAGACCAGGGGTGTCCAAACTTGGGAACTTTAAGGCTCGAGGACTTCAACTCCCAGAATTCCCCAGCCAGCATAGCAATAGCAGTTAGACTTATATACCGCTTCATAGGGCTTTCAGCCCTCTCCAAGTGGTTTACAGAGTCAGCATATTGCCCCCAACAACAATCCGGGTCCTCATTTTACCCACCTCGGAAGGATGGAAGGCTGAGTCAACCCTGAGCCGGTGAGATTTGAACAGCCGAACGGCAGAACTGCAGTCAGCTGAAGTAGCCTGCAGTGCTGCATTTAACCACTGCGCCACCTCGGCTCTTTGGACACCCCTGCCCTAGGCCTTCTCGGCCTTCTCTCTTGCTCTTTTTTGCTTCTGCTTCTGCCTTCGACACATTCCACATAGTCCTTGGCTTATGACCACAAAGGAGTCCAACATTTCTTTTGCTAAGTGAGAGCATTCTTTAGTGAATTTTGCCCCATTTTACCCACTTTCCTGTCACAGTTGTTAAGTGAATCACTGTAGTTGTTGAGTTAGTAACACGGTTCTTAAGTGGATCTGTCTTCCCCATTGACTTTGCTTGTCAGAAGGCCACAACATGGGATCATGGGATCCCGGGACATTGTGACTGTCATAAATATGAGTCAGTTGTCAAGTGTCCAAATAGGGATGTTGCAATGGTCATAAGTATGAAAAATGGTCATGAGTCACTTTTTTCAGTCCCATTATGTCACTAAATGAATGGTTGTAAGTTGAGGCCTACCTATATATGATCATATGAATTATGCCATTAATGCAACATTTGCACTAATTGCAAAATGATATCATGATGTTAATTCCCCCCTCCCCCTCTAGAGATACCAGTGTTTTAGAGGACACCTTGTTTAGGAAAGCTTGCACACACAAAAATCAGATTGATAATCCATTATTTTTACCTGGGAAAGATTTGCACTTATAATGAGCCTTGGGGCTCATCCTTATGCTATTAAAACTCTCTTGCCTGCAACCTTTAACCGGGTAAAAAAAGGGCATCGAGGGCTAAACCTTTCAACTAAACTAAGGGCTAACTTATAGAACATGATTCCCATGGAATTGAAATTTGGCAAATTTTATAAAACATTTTAAGACCTAAAATGATGACAAAGGACTTTATGACATAATATGAAATGGTGTAAAAGATTTCCTGGGGTCAACATCTGCTCTTTGACTCTGCTGTGCAGTTCGACATGGGATACTTTGAAGGCAGGTTCACCTCTGAATGCCTCCCTGAATTTTTAAGAACTTTTCCAGTACAGCTAATCCTCAATTTACCACAATTCATTTAGTGACCATTTGAAGTTACAATGGCACTAAAAAGTGACTTATGACTAGTTTCCACACATATCACCATTGCAGCACAATGATCAAAATTTGGATGTTTGGCAATCAACTAATATTTATGACAGTCGCCGTGTCCTTAGGTCATGTCATCCCCTTTTGCGACCTTCTGACGAGCAAAGGCAATAAGGGAAGCCAGATTCACTTACCGTATTTTTTGGAGTATAAGACACACCTTTTTCCCCCAAAAAAGAGGCTGAAAATCTGGGTGCGTCTTATACACTGAATACAGCATTTTTGGCCTCCCGAAACCCTATCCTCTTTGCAAAAATGGCCGTGCAGAGCCTTTAGGAGGCTTCCAGAGTGCTCCTGGGGGCTAGGGAGGGTAGAAATGAGTGAAAAATGGACTGGTTTTTGCTCCCCCACAGCCCCCAGGACCACTCTACAAGCCTCCCAAAGCCTATGTATGCCCTGTTTTTTTGCAAAAAGTGGGCCATTTTTTGCTCGTTTTTGCTCCCCTCTAACCCCCAGGAGCACTTTGCAGGCCTCTCAACTCTGCATGTCCCATTTTTCACAAAAAACGAGGCCTGCAGAGGATTTGGGAGGCCTGCAGAGTGCAAAAGCTTTTTTTTTAATTTACCTCTTCAAAATCTTGGTGCGTCTTATATTCACTGTGTTTTATAGTCCGAAAAATATGGTAACAACTGTGTTACTGACTTAACAACTGCAGTGATTCACTTAACAACTTGAGGACTACCTGTACCTTAGAAGCTCTGCCATGGTTGAAGAGATTGAGGAATCTCGTGAGGAAATCTCTCCGAAATGATGACCCAGCAGATCACAGTTTGTCTAATATAAAACAGCCTCAGCTGACTCAATTCCATTCCGCCTTTCAGTTCTGGATCGCCCATTTCCTCGATGTTAATTTAGAGAGAAGCTTCTTAAGGCAAGATGGTTCAAGCTTCCTAAATCCATTGAGTGTCCTTTAAAGCTTTTTATTTCCTGCAACCGATGCATTTTTATCCCACATAATCAATGAATGCAGATTTGTCCTAATATTTGCTCCTTTTGTCTCTAGGCAAGGAAAAGGAAGACCAGGGCTGTTTCTATATTCATCTGATCCATAATTATTGCTTACCTTAAAATACGCTGCTGTCTTTTACTGCCCACAAGATAATTACCTTAGATGATGCTCTAACCAAGAAAGACAAGTGCTTTTCCTGCAAGAAACCATTTCTCTGAATATCATTTGCAATTCTAATCTGTGCTTTGCATTATAATACCTCTTGGCTACCTTTAAATAAGATGAGGATTGTACTGCTTGAAAGCATTCCATTTGTCCAGGATGGTGTTGACCAGGAAGTTGGACTAGAAGTCCTCCAAGGTCCCTTCCAGCCCTAGGAATCTATGAAATGCATTTTTGTCTGCAGCAGAAGTCCCCAATCCTTGGGCTGCAGCACACTACCAGGCCATGTCCTATTCGGAATTGGGCTATGTGAGTGGCTAGCAGGAGAACATGTGACCGTCCGTGCAGCTCACCTTGTGTAAGAGGCGGGCCGGTGCACATGCATGTAAATACCTACCGACCCACTGCTTGTGCCAGTTGAGCTATGCACACCCGGTCATTCATGTGACCCAATTCCGAATAGGCCATGACCTGGATGTGGGCCAGAGCCCAGGGATTGAGCAACCCTTTTCTACAGTGTCAATTGAGGCTGCTGTCCATGGTCCTGAAGTCCTGTTTGTTGACCACCACCCCACCCCCCCGATATTTAGCATGGAATTGCTGTTTTATTTGGAACATAAAATAATACAATTGGATGGGACCACAGAAGTCTTCTAGTCCCTGCTTCAGCAGGAGATCTTACGCCATTTCTGAGAAATGGTTGTCCAGTCTCTTTGAAAACCTCCAATGATGGTGCACTCACAACTTCTGAAGGCAAACTATTCTATTAGTTGATTGCTCTCACCATTAGGAAATATTTCTTTAGTTCTAGGTTGTTTCTCAATAAACATAAATTTATGCTTATTTGGCCATGATCAAAGCTATGCATGCCATTAATGTAGCATTGACATGGAAATACAAATGGGCAGGAGGCACTGAACTTTTCCCTTTTTATGCATGTTCACCTTCAAGTGCTGCTGACTACATAGGGTATAGGGCCGGCGGAATTGCCTCAAGGGCAAAAGGAAGGGTGTCTACCAAGACACTGCTTAGGTAAGGGGACCTGAGCTTGGTCCAAGAAGGCAACTTGAGAAAATTGTCAACTCACAAAGCATTCCTGACCTGCTCTTGAGTTGCTATGGGCTGGGGGATGGGGGGGTCAAGCCTTGCAGCTGCATCAAGGAACTTGCATTTCAGTCAAAACAAAGCACATTCCATCTGGCAAAGCCAAGGTCATCTCCAGGATGACCCACAATGGTCAGAGGGAGTGATTTCCACCACCCTTGAAATTGCTTCCTTGGGGAATGTGATTGATGACACACCTTGGGGGGAGGTGGAAACAGGGTCCCAAACGACATGAAGCTCCTAATAAATGACTGGATTTCTTTTGAAGTTTGGCTTGATGCTCATGGTTTAATTAGGGCATCGGTCGGAACCCTGACAAAAACAATTCAGACAAGCTCTTCCCTCATTTGCCCAAAGATAGAGGGAGATGGAAGCACATTCAGATTTGCAAGATTTGGTTACTATAGCTTTACAATAAAAGTGGCATTGGTTTACCTCATAGATTTTGTGCAGTTTTCTCCTATGAAAGTGTTCTGCCTTCTTTCTAGGGTTGAAAGTGACTGGTCCAAGGACACTCTACACATCTGCGCAGAACTAGAACTCATGCTCTCCCACTATCTAACCTGGTGCTATAATCACTACACCAAACTACCGTGTTTCCCCAAAAATAAGTGCCCTAGCATAATTATTTCTCAAAATGCTTGTAATTATAAGCCATGCCCCCAAAATAAGCCCCAGTTAAGATTATCAGCCGGATGGACATGTTTAGTATATTTCCCCAAAATAAGACCTAGCCAGAAAATAAGCCTTAATGCATCTTTTGGAGCAAAAATTAATAAAAAACCCGGTCTTATTTTTGGGGAAATAAGTCCTCTTCCTTAACATTAGGTGGACATGGTGGTAGTCCTATCACTACATAGGTTCAGGTGGAGAATCTCCTATAAGAGGGCGAGATGATGTCCCTAAAGACCTCAGTGCCAAGTGGAGTATTACAGTAAAAGGCTGAGGGATACATAAACATCTGTTGAAGTGGACATCTACACAATCCAAACAATTAAAAGGTGAAAGTGAAGTGAATCCATCTCTTGATAACCTATTGCTTTCCTATTGTCTTTGTTGTCTTCTTTTTTTCCTCCTAGAATTGACTTGGTTGTAAAGCACAACTGCCAACACTTGCTTGTTAGGTGAGGTTCAATTACATTACTGATGCTTGTAAATTACTCTGGCCTTAATGGGGAGATTCCCCCTTAGGTCCTACATCCTTGTGACTATGTCTTCTTTAGCGAGGAAAGGAACCTTCCATGCATTCTCTTAAGTTCTCCTTCCCTTTTGGCCCGTGGACCTCTTTCTATAGTAAAAAAGAACAGTTCTAATTGGAAAGAAACCAATAACTGAAATTCCGCTGGGTAAAGAAAGTGGAATAATTAAGGGATAATTAGAGGGGCCATTTATCAATACTGACATGATTACACTGAAAGTGAATCAATTAGGACCAGAGAGAAGGTTGCCAGTTGTAGAGTAATATAACATTAAATTATTTGCAGAATGGAAGATACTTTTTAATTCCAATGAAAAGGAATGCAGAAATGCAATGCCTCAGCAGCACTTACTAGACAGTCTAATATACAAGCAAGCACCATGAGAAATTTGTATATTGGCTTTATTAAAATGTGAGTCATTTCTTCAGCCAACCTAAGGAAATAATTCACATTTTAATAAAAGCTATTGTGTTGAAAAGTCCTGAATCAATCTGCCAATGATACACAATTTATCAAATTTTGCAAACAGTTAACTTAAAAACAACAACCTTAAGTTGCAAAAATTCACTTATTGGAGATAATGGGCATAAAAACATATGAAATTAAAGAAACTTTAGCCAAAAATCACATCGTGTTATGGAAAGACTTTCAAACAAAGCCTGTTCCAAGAAA
The DNA here is from genome assembly GCF_009769535.1 of Thamnophis elegans. NCBI lineage: Eukaryota > Metazoa > Chordata > Lepidosauria > Squamata > Natricidae > Thamnophis > Thamnophis elegans. Next base: position 34,771,639 of record NC_045552.1, read on the forward strand.
ATAGATAAGATGCGTCATGTTCAAACAAAAGAGTATAAAAACCCCTAACAGGTTTCGTGCCAGGGATAAACTGATGTGGAAGCTGAAGGGAACAAATTTATAATAAGAACAATGAGGAATGATTCTGCTTTGCCTTGGAACACGGAAAGACTGGCTGGAAGATTCCCCATAGCAACCGCTTCTCAGCTGAGAAATCCTGGCCTTTGCACATTCTTCTAGATCCACTCTCAGCCAAAATGCTCATCATGGACGATAAATAGATCCCTGTCTGGAGGCAGAGGAAGGCTGCTAGAGGAAATCACTCCCATGTAGAAGCTCCTTGCAAGTAGTCCTCGACTTGCAACAGTTCACTTAGTGACTATTCAAAGTTACAACGGCATGAAAAAAGTAACATGACCATTTTTCACACTTATGGCCATTGCAGTCTCCCTATGGTCACGAGATGAAAGTTCAGACACTTGGGGACTGGCACGATTTTACGATGGTTGGAGTGTCCCTGGGTCACATGATCTCCTGGCTTTGCCCTGGAAGCCAGAGTCATTTAGCACTGAAAAAAGTGGCTTATGAACATTTTTCACATTTATGACTGTTGCAGCCTCCCTATGGCCATTTGATCAGAATTCGAATGCTTGCAACTGACATGTACTTATGACGGTTGTAGCATCCAGGGATCACGTGACCTGGTTTTGTGACCTTCTGACAAACAAAGTCAATGGGGAAGCTAGATTCACTTAATAACCATGTTACTGACGTAACATCTACAGTGATTCACTTAACAACTGTGGCAAGAAAAGTCCTAAAATGGGGGGAAATTAACTTAACAGATGTTTCGCTTAGCAACATAAATGTTGGGCTCAGTTGTGGTTTTACGTTGACAATGACCTGTATGTTCATGAAGGGGACAGAACCCTGTTGACGCAAGCAGATATGCCACTGGGCAGCCTGGCCTCTCTTTGAGAGCTCTGTTTGGGGACGGCTGAAAGGTTCCCAGGATGAGGGCCTCAACAGGCTTGGCCTGAGAAAGAAATCTCCCACTTCCCCAGTTGGCTGAAATAAGGAGCACCCGCCAGGAGGAACCTTCCTTTGCTGCCATCCGACAGGGATTATTGAATGTCTTAGGACTGTCAAGAGATGATCATCAAAGGAGTTCATTCAAGGTCAGAGGTGTCCAAACTTGGCAACTTTAAGATTTTAAGATTGTGGATTTTAAGACTTTAAGCTATGCTGGCTGGGGAATTCTGGGGGTTAACATTGCCAAGTTTGGAGGCCCCCCACCTCTAGGTGGCATTTTCCAATGGTGATTTCAGGGCACTGAATCTTATTTGGGGCCCGTCCATAAAAAAAAAAAGGAAAAGAAAGGGGTTATAATCTGGTTTCTGAAGTCACCCCTAGAATAAATTACATCACATTTCTGTAGTTCTGGAAAGAGGAATTTTTCCACCTGGGAGCTTCAGAAAAAAACCAACTCTTCCTGCTTAGGGGGAAAGTCATGACGGACAGGTAAAAGGAAGTAGACCAGAATCCATACCCATAGTCCTTGATTATCTGAGGTCGTGGTCCATTTAACATGGTCTCGGGTGGCTGTGGTACATGGGGCTGCTGCACGCGGCTGAGGCTGTTCTGCCGGCTTCCCACTGCCGAGGGCCTGAAGATCTGATCCTGGACCTGGGTGGCCACCAGGACCACCTCTTTGTTCTCGGTGGCCAGATGTGTGGCTGGAGCCATCATCTGTTGGCCAGGATGGTTAGGACTGGCTGGGTAGGAATGATCAGCTACATCGGATGCATAAGATCTGTTGCAGACAAAAACACCAAGAGGTTGTCCACCTGGAGGGCAGGAATGGGGGGGACGAGCAGAGGATCCAATTGATGGCAGGGACTTGATGGTATCTATTACCTCTTGGAACCAAGGGTTTGGTGTGCCAAAAGCCATACTGTTAACATGTGCAAGCATGGAGATGGAGGAGGAGGAGGAGGTGGTGGAGGAGGAGGTGGTGGTGATAATGGTGGAGAAGGAGGAGGAGGTGCATGTACAGATAGAGGAGGAGAAGGAAGGTAAAGTTGAAGGAGGAAGAATAGATGAAGGAGAAGGTAGAGGTGAAGGAGGAGGTGGAGGAAGAGGAGAAGGTAGAAGAGAAAGAGGAATAGAATGTGGAGGGAGATGGAAATAGAGGGAAAGAGGACAGGGGAAAGAAAGGAAGGGGAAGGGACAGATGAGAAGCATGCAGCAAAGGTGGTGCAAGCACAATTCCACATCTTCCAAATGGTGCCATTAACTGCTCGGCTCAGCACCACATCAATCCAGCCAACCCCTCGCCCCAATCCAGCAGTCCCTGAGCAGCAGATATTCATGCTTTTAAAGAATGGCACAGATTTCCCACCTACCCCAAAGGCCTGCATGCTCTCTTCCACCAAAGCAACCCCAAAGCCCTTGGAAGCCAAAACCACAAAGCCAAGCAAGACATGGCAGTCAAAGCAACGGAGGAGGCCAAGCGAGATGTGTCATTCACAAAACCTGCCTATTATCTGGGGACAGTGATCCTTCCGATGAAGCCATGTGATATGGGGATGGTGAGAACCTGTTATCTGGACGGAATTCTTTATCGTAAGCCATCATGTTCCACTCCAGTCGCCGGTTGCGCGCCTTCCGCACTTTCTTCACCTCCCGTGTGGAATCCTCAACCAGTCGCTGCTCCTGGAGGGGGTTGGATGGGAAAGAAGAAAGAAGAGCCATCAGACTTCCCAGATGGCTCCCAAGAGCTGGGGCAAAGTCCCCCCACCCCAATTGTAAAACACACCCTATTCTACACCTGGCCCTGATGAAGGATCATGGGGGAGGGGGGAATCCTCTCCGTCCCTCCTCACTCCTGCTGTGATTCCCACAATGGACAAATGGCTGCAAAGATTGATGGGCTTAGCAGAAATGGCTAAATTGTCTGCTCTGATTAAAGAAAATAAGACAATTAATTTTGCTTCTACTTGGAAATCACTTCTGGACTTTGTGCTTGAGGTGGGTAAAATGATTTTTTTAATTTTGGGGTTTGCTGATTAGATAGATTTGTCATTATAGAAATAACTAGTATGTATTATCATATAAAACTAAAAAGTTGAGATTTCATGTTATTATTTTATTCTACTGAACCAAAAGGAGTCGTTGGTCAATACTTATCTTTTTTCTTTTCCCCTTTCCCCTACATGTTTTCCTTTCTTCCTTCTCCTTCCCTATTTTCCTATCATTCTCATTTCTTTTTGTATTTTATATTTTGATAAACTAATAAAAATTTGCAGCACATCTCTGCTGAGTTACCTGTAGTGCTGGACCCTACAATGAGTGGGAATGGGAAAGCAAATTTGAAAGGACACACCTATTTTCTTTGTTTAAAAAAAGTGAGATTCATAAAATCATAAAGCTGGAAGAGACCTTAGAGGTCTTCTAGTCCAACCCCCTGCCAAATAGGCGTCCTTATACCATCCTAGATAAACAGATATCCAATTTCTTTTTAAAAACTTCCGGTGATGGAGCACCACTGTCAGGAATTTTATCCTTAGTTCCACATAAACATATTTCTGTCTTCTGTTATTTCTGGATGGAGATCTATGGAAATTCTCAGTCATCCAGGTCATGGCTATCCCAGAGGTTGTCCCTTTGGGACAACTGGATTTTTTGGATTTTTCTTTGAAGACTTTTTACTTCTCATCCAAAAAGTTTCTTCAGCTCTGACTGGAGAGTGGGGAATGGAAGGATTTATACTCCTTGCAGACAGCTGGTCCTTTGCATCCTTTGAGAGAGTCATTGAGGCCACCTGGAGGTTTGTCTGTGTCCTCAGGGTCACCCGAGTGGTGCAAATGGGTGTGGAGCCTTCTTGGAACTGCTGAAAGGACTGTGTTGTAGACTGGAGATAGATGATGTCCTATCCTTCCCCTTCTGTTGAGAGAGGGCTATTTTGATATAGACGGCCTCTTTGACCCCTCTTTCAAACCAGCCGTCCTCTGTCCAAAATGTGGACTTTGCTGTCTTTAAAAGACTGGCCTGTGTCTTTTAAATGCAGATGGACTGCTGAATCTTGTCCTATGGATGAGAAGTGAAATGTCTTCAAGAAAAAACAAAGAACATCCAGTTGCCTCTTCATAAAAAAACACCATTCTGGATGGAGGTTTAGCTGCATCTACCTGTACAGGTAGTCCTCGACTTACAACTGTTTGTTTAGTGACCAAAGTTACAACAGCACTGAAAAAAGTAACACGCAGGACAGTTGCATTATCAAAATCTGCAGACTTGGCAACCAGCATATATTTACAACAATTGTGGCATCCTGGGATCCTGTGATTGCCATCTGCAATCTTCCCGGCTGGCCTCCAACCAGGAAAATCAAGGGTGGTGGAAAAGTGGATTCACTTAACAACTGCGGTGATTCACAAATTGTGGCAGAAAAGGTCATAAAATCACTCTGCAGAGATCCTGAATCATCCAGGTCATCGCTGTCTCAAAGACACTTTTTAAAAAGGCAGCTGGGCTGTTTTTTTTCTTAAGGAAGAAGAAGACGTTTCACTTCTTATCCCAGAGGCTTCATTGGGTAGGGGAGGGGCTATAGAGGGATTAGTTCATTAGAATTGTAAAATCAGGAGAAACTCACTTAACCACCTGATCCCAATTGTGGTTGTAAGTCAAGGACCTCCTGGACTGGGCCAGGAATTCCAGGCTCTGCAGCTGCTTTTACCTTCTGCCTGCGTTTCTCTTTCCTCTTGTCTTCTGTGGCTTGCAACATCTTCTCCTTCCACAAGTTAAAGAAATAGGATGGGTCCGTATAGAATTTTAAGCCATCTTTCTTATCATCTCTGAAATAGCAAGCAGGAGGAAAGGAGGGCAAGGGAGAGAGCAAGGGGAAAAGAAAGAAAGAAAGAAAGAAAGAAAGAAAGAAAGAAAGAAAGAAAGAAAGAAAGAAAGAAAAAGAAAGGAGGGGGGGAGGGAGGAAAGAAAGAAAGAAAAAGAGAAAGAGAGAGAGAGACTTGATTATGATGGGCAGAGACAGCACACAGTCAAGACCCCCAGTCAAGGGAAGGGGGTGAGGGGCCTCAGGCAGCAGCTTTAATTTCAGAACAACAAAAGAAGTTTGGAGAAAGAAAGGTGGCAAAAGGAAATTTGCTTCTACAGCAGAACATTTTAATCATCATATTTACTCAAGAGAAAACCTGATGTTAAGGGATCCAGCAGCTCAGAACAAAGAGAAAATAAAGAAACCACGAGAAATCAGGAGGAGGAAGAGGAGGAGGAAAATCCTTTTCTGAGTTCTTTCCAACAAGATAATGAGGGAAGGGAAGGGAGAGGGAGGAGATGCAGAAGGAAAGAGGGAAAGAGAGGGAAGAAAAGGAGGAGGAGGGGAAGAAGTGGAGAATGGTGGAGTCCTGCAAGAATATTGAGATGCAGAATCCTAAAAGTCTCACTGTCAGGTTTCCAAAAAATGCCCTAATTTTATAGAGTTACTATCTCCTATATTTTGTGCAGAATAAATATTCTCTTGAAATTTGGGCAACTGACAGTTGCTTAGTTCATAAAGAGAGAGAGAGAGAGAGAGGGAGGGAGGGAGGGAGGGAGGGAGGGAGGGGGAGGGAGGGAGGGAGGGAGGGAGAGGAAGGGAGAGAGAGACAGGGAGAGAGAGGGGAGAGAGACAGGGAGACAGAGAGAGAGACAGAGAGAGAGACAGAGAGGGGAAGAGAGAGAGAGAGAGAAACAGGGAGAGAGACAGAATGTCCCAATGCAAGAGGCTTTAAGCAATAATTCTCCAAAGGTTTCCTTAGCTGTAAGCCACCTGGAGTCACCTCAAAGTTAGATGGGCAGCATATCAATAAAAGAAACAAATCAATAAATCCCCACTTTTGTCATAATCCAAATTATAAATTGATCATAAACTTTTGAGGATTGCTGTAGCCCTTTCCCAAGGCTTTCCCAGACCTTCCACCTTGTGCAACTGTTGTCATAAAGACCTCTAGGTGACAGCCTCCTGCTGGTCAAAGTCCTTCCTCTCAGGCAGGGCCTCCAACCTTGGCCACTGGAGGACCTGTGGACTTCAGCTCCCAGAATTCCTCAGCCAGCCATGCCTTCTAATGGATGCAAAGCCACCAGCAGTGCCCCTGCCCCGCTCTACCTGTATGGAGTGAGGATATTCAAGGGCGGAGGCTTATCACAACGCTGGTACATCTCCATCACAGGGTTAGGGATCGAATTGCGCGAGACCACCTGCTGATTCTGGATGGTAGAGCTCTTGAAAGCCTTCCGCATGTTGATATCCTGCAAGGAGACTGGAAACACAAATCAGGCGCTGTTTAGGATATGCTTATGATCCTGTCTCATACACAAAGCACACACACACAGACACACACACACACACACACATGCCCCCCTGCAAAACCTGCTGAATATCCTAAAGGTGCTTTTTCTAGAGGCAATGGGATCTTCTTTGTTTTTCATTGAAGACATTTCACTTCTCATCCAAGAAGCTTCTTCAGTTCTGACTGAATGGTGGATGGAAGGATTTATATTCCTTGCAGTCCTCTGGTCATTATCACTCTTTCTGAGAGTCATTGATGCCACTTCCACAACCAATTGCACTTATCAGGTGATTCCAAGGGCCACCAACTCTCAGAGAGAGCACTAACGACCAGATGACTGCAAGAAATCCTTCTATTCTCCACCATTCAGTCAGAACCGAAGAAGCTTCTTGGATGAGAATTGAAACGTCTTCAAAGAAAAAAATGAGAAAGTCCAGCTGCCTCTTGAAGAAACACCTTGACCTGGATGATTGAGAATCTCTATAAACACCCTGCTGAATAGTTGATGCATGATATTGACAGTTATCAACAATTTTAAATGTGATTTTATTAATAACTGGTATTTAGTCAGCAGACGATAGAAAGCAGAAAGACTGTCATAAGTAAAAATCTATTATTATATTGTGTGCTATGCAGAAAGTTAGGAAAAAAATAAGTCTATATCATTAAGACTAAATAACTCACTAAAAGGTGGAGTGAGGGGAGAAGAATCTTCTTGCATCGACGATCAAGGTGGCTGGATTTTGCATACAATCTCAGGCAATGTGGTTGTGACTTACAAAGTCATCTTTGCCAGAAGATAATAAGGAGGGGGCGTGGGTGGGGATATTTCTCGAAGTGGGGATGAAATATGACTCAGACAGGGAGCAGCAGAGAAAAAGGCTAGGCTGAACTATAAAAATCTATTCAATCAGACCATCATCTCAAAGGGGCATTTTCAAAAGAAAACTGGACTTTGTTTTCCCTTAAAGGTCTTTCACTTCTCAATTCTGACTGAATGTGGAGAATAGAAAGATTCACATCCCTGGCAGGCATCAGTTCGTTCCATCCTCCACCATTCAGTCAGAAGAGAAGAAGCGCCTTGGATGAGAAGCAAAACGTCTTCAAGGAAAAACAAAGTCCAGTTGCCTTTTGAAAAAGCCTCTTTGGGGCAACCAAGACCTGGATGACTGAGAACCTTCCTAAATTTGAACACCCCCCCCCCAGTACCTTCTTCCACTGTGGAGTCCAGCTGAGTGACCTTGATCACCAAAAGATCCACCCGTTCCTGCAAGGAGTTCATCCGCAAATAAAAGCTATTGGCTTCGTTGAAGAGTTCTCCAAAAATATCTTCAGCATGTCTGCCTGAGAGGAGGAGTTAAAAGAGAAGCCCACTTGAGGTCTGCAGAAATAGAGATGGCCTTCAAAAAAGATTTTGGGAAACTGGGCGACTTTAAGATAAGTGGAGTTCAACTCCCACAATTCCACAGCCAATGTGTGGGCTTCAACTCTGGCAGTTGAAGTCCACACATCTTTAAGTCACACAGGTTGAGAAACATTGTTCCAGATGGTATCCATAACTAGTACCGTTCCTAGTTTGGACTAATGATCTCTCTAGTCAGCCAATCAGATACAGGTAGTCTTCGACTTATGACCAGAATTCAGCCCAAAATTTCTATTGCTAAGTGAGACAGTTGCTAAGTGAGTTTTGCCCCATTTTACAACCTTTCTTCCTACAGTTGTTAAGTGAATCACTGTAGTTGTTAAATTAGTAACATGGTTGTTAAATGAATCTGGCTTCCCCATTGACTTTATTTGTCAGAAGGTCGCAAAAGGGGATCACATCATCACTTCTGTGGTCATATGGCCAGCATGACTACATGTCGACTACATGTGCATGGAACGCTGTTACCTTCCCACCAAAGTGGTATCTATTTATCTACTCACATTTACATGTTCTTTAACTGCTAGGTAGGCAGGAGCAGAGGCAAGTAACCGGAGCTCACCTCGTCACACGGTGCTTGGGTCTCAAACTGCTAACCTTCTGGTTGACAAGCCCTGCATCTTAACCACTAGGCCACCCTGCCCCCTTTAGGTGGGATAAGATCCCAGGAAACATTCCCAGCATTAACCTCTTCTCTCTAGAGATGATTCACTAATGTTTTAGAGGCACATGGGACCCCCTGTTTACACTCTGCTGTGGAAAAAGCCGTATGAACACCAGCCTTCAATACCAGCTGACCTTCAAATGCTACTGTTGGCTTTGCAGATAATTAATCAATGCAGATAGGCAAGATAAATTCAGCAGAGGAAAAGTCTCCCTCCCTAATCAATGTGAGCAACTCCAATTTGTTCTGGGTTTCTGAACTCTTGGATGGACCTAGCGGGACAATTTCCAGTCCTTCGGAAAGCGTGAAACTGCAATATGATAATTTCCTTTGTTGGTCACTTTGTCCAAGGAAGGGGATCAAAATGATGCACAGCACTGAAGAAAGGTGCAAACCTGGGGTTGTTCTTTTTAAACCAAATCACATGTGAAATAATTGTGACTTCTTACATCTGAAAACTTGCACACACACACACACATCCCCCCATGTTGGGCAAAAGGCAGGTGATGCTATTTGTACTTTGCAAATAATATTGAGCAGCCGGGTGTTCATAGTCCATCTTAAAATGGGTTCAGGCTGCTGAGAATTTTTGATAGGTTATTTTGGAATGGGTTCAAAATCTAGTTCCTTCTTTTTCCAGTTCTTTTAATAAAAATGTTAAAAGCATCAATTTTATTATTATTTTTTCTTGCAGCATCCAATCAGTAGGTAAAGTATAAGTAAGGGGAAAAAGAAAGTACCTAAAGTTAATGAGGAATATGGAGAGATGCACTGAAGTTTGGTTCCATTTGGTCACCAGAGAGATTTTTATCAGTTTGCAGAGAGAGTAAACAACATTTTCCCTTTATTCTCAGAGCCATTTCTTGAGGCCTGTTTCAATTCGGAGTCCAGTACAGTTACGACCACAATTGAGTCCCAAATGTCAGTTGTTAAGTGAGACATTTGTTAAATGAGTTTTATCCCATTTTACAACCTTTCCTGCCACAGTTGTTAAGTGAATCACTGCAGTTGATAAGGTAGTAACCTGGTTGTTAAGTGAATCTGGCTTCCTCCAGTGACTTTGTTTGTGAGAAGGTCACAAAAGGGGATCACGTGACCCCAGGACATAGCAGTGGTCATAAGTGTGAATCAGTTGCCAAGCATTCAAATGCTGATCACTTGATCATAGGGATGCTGCAAAGGTTATAACTATGAAAAATGGTCATGTCACTTTTTTGCCCTTGTAACTTTGAATGGTCACTAAATAAACTGTTGTAAATCAAGGACTACCTTTACGTTACTTTAGGCTGGTTACTGAATTAGCCCATTTCCTGGCCTGATGCAATAGACTGAACCAAAGACGTAGCCTCCAGCTCCCTAATCCTCTTTGTTGCTCTTCTCTGCATTCAACATCTTTTTTATTCTGTGGAGCCCAGAACTGGATGCAGGATTCCAGATGTTGCTTTACTAAGGCTTTGTAAAGCAGTACTAGAACTTCACATGTTCTTGATTCTACCCCTCTATTAATGCAGCCGAGAATTATATTTCAACTTGGTTGAAAGCCATCCAGAGTTGCCTTTTGGCAGGATGGGTGGCATATAATTTTTTAAAAATTAAATAAAATAATTAAATAAAATAATTAAATAAGATTCGTGGAACTGAAAGGGACTTGGAGACTCTCAAGCCCAATTCCCTGGTGCAACTGCACCCTACTTCGGTCTGCTTTGACTAACGGGGGTGAAGGAGTTTGTGCGAAACCTGCCCACTTACTGAGGCTTCCCAACTGTTTAATGATGGCGGCCAAAGTGCTGTTGGTCACACACTCCAACTCGCTGGTCACCCCATCAGGAAGGGCCCCCCGGCAAAGATGGCGGGGTTCGATATTGCGTTTCACCAACGGCATCTTGGTGAGGAGTCAGTGGACCAAGTCTGTGATAAAGAGAAGAGAAAAGGTTTCATTTTCTTTCAAGGTGCCTTCGTTAAGAACTGAATTTTGCAGAAATTTAATAAGTGAGGTCCTTAGTACTCTCTTGAGCTTGGCTGTTTTCTTGCAAACGTTTCATGACCCAACTAGGTAACATCATCAGTGCTAAAAGGGAGTGGGGTTTGCAAAGAGGAGAAGGAGAGGAAGGAGAGAAGAAGGAGAAAAACCATGGAGCCCTTGGTGCTCTCTGAGCTTAGCTGTTTTCTTGCTGATGTTCATTACCCAACTAGGCGACATCATCAATTTAATAAGTAAGGAGGGGAAAGAAAGTACCCAAAGTTAACATAGGAATAGGGAGAGATGCATTCACGTTTGGCTACATTTGGTTACCAAGAAGAATTTTCATGAGTTTGCAGAGAGAATACACAAGATTTTCATTCTATAGGGCCGCTGAGAGTCCTTTCTTGAAGACGTTCTCCAATTTGGAAACCAGTACATTATTTCAGCTTGATTACTGATTAACCTGTTTCCTGGGTTGAGTGGAGTGAATGCAACTCTCACATAACTTACCCACCATGTTCAAAACAAAGCAAAGTCTGAATGCTGCTATTGCATCTACCAGGTTCGTAATCAGCTCTCACGCAACTTTGCCAGGTAGATTGTTTTGAGAGATGGAGACTGATCCCAAAATCAAAGCATGGATTTGGTAGTTGAGATGGGAACTATATCAGAGCTCTTTATCTCACCCAGGTTTTCTCAACCTTAGAACTTTTAAGACGTGAGGATTTCAACTCCCAGAATTCCCCAGCCAACCATGCTGTGGTTGAAATCCTCACATCTTAAAAGTTGCTGAGATTGAAAGGGTTGGTCTAATCTTTTCATCATTTTACATTACGAGCCTTCTTTTATTATGCATAAATAACAGAAACCAACAACCAGGAATCCGAGAGCAGGGTTTGTCCCCTCCGGCATAAAAGCAACTGCAGAGACAAATGTGATTCTAACTTTTCCTTTCTTTCTGTGTTGCTTGATCAGTTCCCAATCCTCCCCTCAGCAGGTTCTCAAGAGAATATTGTCCATCCTTAAAGGAAGCCCAGCTGCTTTGAGTGAGTAGCAGCATATAAATCAGACAACTGCCTGACCCACCATCCTTCACCATGGGCACCAGCTGCTGGAGCAATCTTCATGACTTCCTAGCAGGGGAACTAAAGCATCAAATGGTGTCCAATTTCTTAGTGGCTTTAAAAGATGCTGGAGATGTTAGTGTTGGGAGAGCATTACAAATAGACCTTGACTTACAACCAGAATTGAGACCAGAATTTCTGTTGCTAAATTACACGGTTGCTAGGTGATCCATGCTTGATTTTATGATCTTTATGCCATGATTGTTAAGTGAATCACTGCAGTTGTACTGAGATCCATTAATAGTCAAAGAGGGTAATTGGTGGAACAGAAAGGAATCTAAAACCTTCTGGCTTCTGTTTTTCTGCCTCATTCTCAGGCTCTTTAAGAAGACATAAATTCAATTTTGCATCTACTAAGATTGTAGGTCTAGCAGGTACAAAGATAGCCAGGGAATTGATTGAAGTCTGGGAAATAGGCCTGTTATCAGTCAACAAGAGTGCTGATTTATCACCTGTTTATCAGGTATTTAGGAGCTGAGGACTTGGCAGCACAAGAAAACAAGAGTCAATGATTTAATAGCCAGCCATCAACACCCCAATCAACAACTAAAAACCCACACACAACCAGGCACCACATAAATGTTACACATAGAATAGCCCAAACCACATATTCTGGTAGAGAGAAGCTCCCCAAGGATGGGCTCCAGTATGAATCTGAAAGCTCAGAAAACTAAATCCCAGATGGGATCCTGCTGAATGGATCCTGTTTCCATTTTCTCTTGATAGTCTTTTTGAATTGACTCTCATCGGAGTTCGGAGAAGGTACAGCTATTGGGGCTAATGCTTCTGTTGGACCTCTGTCCCTCCTGGCTGCCCCAGCCATCCAAACTAGGAGAAAATAATGGGAAACTGGTCCCCCCCCCCAGTATTTTCTTGGAATTCAATGGAAGGAGAAGAAACCACGGAGGGAGATTACGCAAAGAAAGACGGCATATTCACCCATGAACCCTGGTTGCCTTGTCACCGAATACCAAAAAGGTCATCCTTCACCCATAAATATTTCATCCAGATAATCCTGTCATATAAAAGAAGTGCTGAATGCAGGTTCTCTAGCTTCACTGATGAGGTGGTAGAAAGATGGTGGGAAGATTTTTGTGCCTGAAATTTTCATAAGCTTGTCTGATCTTCTTGACCTTTTGATCACGTTGATTTAGGAGGAAAGATGTCCAATGTGAGGGTGCTCTCCGAACTTGGTTGGTTTCTTGCAAGACATTTCATCACCCAAACTAGGTAACATCAACAGCACTGATTATTAGCACAATGGCATTGATGATGTTACCTAGTTTGGGTAATGAGATGTCTGGAAGATAACAACCAAGCTCAGAGAGCATCAAGGACCCCTCATTTCAACCCTGAGCCTCAAATATTGATCTGTATTGGAAGGAAGCTCTTCTAGACCCCTTATCAAGGCTCTTCTTTTCTCCTACCATCTGACTGTCTTCTGGATTCCACAGATGGGCTCCCAGGCCCCACAGGGATAGGAAACACGCAAGAGGCTGCATTTAACGGCCCACTTGAAAGGAACTGGAACAGCTGCCAATTAATAGGCCAGCTGAAGCCCTTTTCTGCTCTCAGGGAGTCAACTTGCCTGTTCCAATCCAAAAAGAAGAAAAGAAATGGAAGTACCAGAAACAACCAACCAGATGAATTCTGAGCTCCATCCTGTCCCAACAGAACTCTGCAGAAAGACCCCTAGAATTTTGACCCAGGAGATTTCATGACAACATAGAGAGATCATTTCCTTCCTCCCACTTCTATTCATTAAGCAGCCAGAGAAGGAAACCAGCTTTTGGGAAGTGGCTGATGGAGCTGAATGCAGAGCTACCCAGCTGGGCCTCATTGAAATGCTTCTCTCTTTCAACCTTTTCCAGAAAGCTGCATTAGGCATGCTGAAAATCAGGGGCCTTTAGTTCTGTCAATAGCGAAGCATAGAAAGGAGAGCAAAATGATGCTGGCCTTCCTTGTAGCTTAGGAGACCTGGTAGCTGATGCATGTGGTCTTTTCTTGGGATGTTACAGAAGCCCACCAGCACAAAGGATACCATGATCCCCATATAAAACAGCTGAACCTCTGGTTACAATGAAGGAAATGATTCATCGGTTTACAGGCAGGCCTCAAATTGTGAGGCAATGGAGAACGTTAGAGAAAGTTCCCCAAGGATGTGCTCCAACGTAAGTCTGAAAGCTTGGAAGACTAAATCTCTGGTCCCAGTGACCGACCAAGGTTGGATCCTGCAGCATTATCCTGGGACAAATATATTTGTAACAGAGACTGCTCATCATGGTTTTAAGTTGTGAAGTTGTAAAGCAGGTCAATCATGTGACCAACTCAATTTTATGAGTTTTCATAGCAATAGCACTTATATACCGCTTCACAAGGCTTTCCAGCCCTCTTTAAGCGGTTTGCAGAGTCAGTATCTTGCCCACAACAATCTGGATCCTCGTTTTACTGACCTGGGAAGGATGGAAGGCTGAGTCAACCTTGAGTTGGTGAGACTCAAACTGCTGGCAGTTGGCAGTCAGCAGAGCTAGTCTGCAGTACTGCATTTTAACCACTGCACCACCACTGTGCCTGAAGTGAACATCACAATTGTAAAATGACATGCTGCAGATCCATGGTTTGCTATGGGCCAGTTTTACAGTAAACAGTAAATAAATGCAGGTTTTTTGGCAAAACTGTCATAAAACACAATCACGTGACCATGGGGCACTGCCAATGGCCGTTAATGTAGTCCTATTGCTGAGAGCCAGAAAGGTGGTGATGTGACCAAGGGAGGGTATTAACCATTGGAACTTCGAATCTGGATTTAAGTGTCAGGTCCAAATAACCAGGAACAGGGATTGAGTTGAAAGCACTTTCTTTATTACTACTTCCTACACACAAGAATCGGTTTTACTAATGGTCAAGGCAAACCTCTGTAGATAAGAGTCAATGGAATTTAAGGGGGCCTGGACTTAGGTCCCTAGTGGGCACTCCAAACCACTGACTTTTTTTGTGCACACTGAACTGGCAGTAATGCAGGGAGCAACCCACCCCTGCCCAGAATTATGTGATCACCTTTTGCAACTTCTGACAAGCAGTCAGTGAGGAAGTCTGATTCATTTAACAACCATGCTACTAACTGAACAACTGCAATTGATTCACTTAACTGTAGCAAGAAAGCTTGGAAGGGACCTTGGAGGTCTTCTAGTCCAACCCCCTGCACAAGCAGGAAACTCTAGACTATTCCGGACAAATGGCTGTCCAAACTCTTCTTGAAACCCTCCAGTGATGGAGCATTCACTGCCTACTGCATGTAACAAAGGTCAGGACCTTCCTGTCTCCTGCAACTACTCCTCAGTAGGGAGACAGCTTTTGAAGGTAGAACATATCTAAGAGTTACTGAGAGTTTTTGTCTCCATAAGTTGGTCTTACTTCTTGTACAAGTTACTTTACTTCATGCCATGAGAGTGAATTCAAAGACGGACGACATCGAAGGATTGATTTTGAGAAACTGCAGTTTTTGAGAAGTTTGGCCTGATTGTGTTGCGCTAATAATCTTCACCAACATTGTTTTGAAGAACCTTCTCAGTGAAAACATCAATCCAGCAGGATGCTAATCCATGGCTTTCTGCTGACAAACATCCAAGTTTAATAGTTTTAAATACTTTTTAACAGGAAATCTTCACACCTGGACATTTAGCAGCAAAGACCTGAAGAGTTTCCTCCCCGCAAAGCAGTTCATCTTCAGGTTTACCTTGAAGGTCTCATTAGCAAGTCGGCATTGGAAATTGCACATTATGGAATGGCTGATTAATTAACACCTGAAGCTACTAAATTAAATGCAGGCATTTGGATGAAGAGAGGAAGAACCGCAAAGGTAAGGTGGGGTCAGCATCAATGAATTCACATCACTCCTGCTGCAGAGCATAAACAAAGATGCTAGAAGAAGAGAACTATCCGGTGATTTTTCAATTAGCAATTGTCCTACACAGCATTTTGGCTAATGCATTAAACAAAGAAGGGAGAGGGAGAAGGTGAGAGATAGAGAGAAGAGACACATCTGTACTAAAAGAGATTTGTTTGTTCTTTAGGCTCAGAGAGCATAGAAAGTAGCATCTCAAGGTAGCAAAATTAAGTAAGAATTTGCAAATCAGGCAATGCCTTCACATGAAAGAATCAGATTCCATAGCAGATGTAGGAGATGAAGAGGCTGAGCCTGAGGGAAGAGATTTAAGTCCAGCCCACCTTGAATGCCTTCCTTATCTCCCACTCATTTCACTTGACTGCTAGTTGGTCAGATTCTTGTAGAAGCTTAAGCTTGCAAAATCTTTATATTCCTTTGAACTGCCAGAATCTCCTGATTTCCCCAGTGCTTGACAGCAAAGCTCATGTTTTGTATTAGAAACAGAGAAAAATACATATGGCATGATGGTATTCCAAGTGCCCTTTAGAATTGGCTCTGCCCAAGTAAGTCCTTGGTAAGCCATTAGGGTATTATTTTCTGGTTGACTATTTGTCTGGTGTTAATCTCTGCTTATCTGGATGTTGGCTGCTGGAGGGGATGTGTTCTATTCTTTTTATTTTCTTTCTAGGTTTTATTCTTATCTCTTTTGAATGCTGCGCAAATGTGGTTTATCCCTTTTATGTGTCTACTGATGACTAATTTGTCTGAATGCCAAACTTCCAGGAATTTGATCTTCTTTTTTGGATTTAGCTTGCTTTAGGAGGCTCAGTTTCCCAGCTGAAACTGTGGTTGAATTTGTCCATGCTTTGTCAGATGAAAGAGTTAAATGCCTTCTGACAGCCAGCTGGCATTTGTAAATCTACTTTGCTAGTCTAATCTAGCCTCTAATAGGTTAACAGATGTGTTTTAATAAAAAATGCTTTCCTGTGACAGATTGCAAGTAAGGCAGAAGAAGAATGGAGAGGAAATGAGATATAAATATCCAAATGATAGCAGGGAGGCCTATTAGCTTATCTCCTAAACAAGAACTTAGTCCAAGTGGTCAGAGACCTGGAAGAAAAGGCTTCACAACCCTCTGAGGAGCCTTTAAGGTAATCCTCGGCTTTACAATTGAGCCTCAAATTTCAGTTGCTAAGTAAGACAGTTGTTAAGTGAATTTTGATCCATTTTACAACCTTTCTTGCCAGTTAAGTGAGTCCCTGCAGTTGTTAAGTTAATAAGATGATTATGAAGTGAATCTGATTTCTCTATTGACCTTGCTTGTCAGAAGATTACAAAAAGGTGATTACACAATCACTTCAACTGTCATAAATATGAGTCAGTTGCCAAGCATCTGAATTTTGATCATAAGACTCTGGAGATGCGGCAACCATCGTTAAATGTGAAAAATAGTCCTAAGTCACTTCTTTGTAACTTTTAGCAGTCACTAAACGAACTGTTGTAAGTTAAGGATTACCTGTAGTGCAAGCAAGAGTTGGAAATTCTCCTGACACTTACCAAGGTTTTGCATTTATCCCAGACTAGCATTAAAGACACTGAAGCCTGAGCAGTCCATGGTCTTGCCCAGTTGAAGGGAAGCTTAATGGATCACTACTCCCCAATTTGTTTTTCTCCTCCAAGGTATCAGAGCCTCCTCTTTACTCCTCCTGTGACCCTCATCTGCCCCTCATTCTCAATTTAAGAGCTGCAGGAAACAGGAAACGGCACAGACATGTATAGGGGCAGGCATCAAACAACAATCAGAAAATAACAGAACAGAATAACAAACAGTTGGAAAGGACCTTGGAGGTCTCCTAATCCAACCTCCTACTCAAGCAAGGGGCCCTATACCATTCTGGACAAATGGCTGTCCAGTCTCTTCTTAAAAGCCTCCAGTGATGGAGCTTCCCCAATTTCTGAAGGCAAGCCCTTCCACTAGTTAATTGTTCTCATTGTTAGAAAACTTGTTAATTCTAGGTTGCTTCTCTCCTTAATAGTTTCTATCCATTGTTGTCTTGCCTTCTGGTGTTTGGAAAATGTTGATCCCCTCTTCTTCATGACAGCCCCTCAAATATTGCGACACTGCTATCACTGCTACCTGTCATTCTTCTTTTCACTAGATTGGACAAACCCAATTCCTGCAATCATTCATTCTATATATTTTAGCCGCTGGTCCCCTAATCATCTTTGATGCTCTTTTCTACACTCTTTCCAGAGCGTCTACAGCTTTTTTATAATATGGTGACCATAACTGGATGCAGTATTCCAAGTGTGGTCTTACTAAGGCTTTATAAAGCAGTACTAACACTTCACATGATCTTGATTCTATCCCTCTGTCAATGCAGCCCAGGATTGCATTGGCTTTTTTAGCTGCTGCCGGCTGGCTCATATTTAAGGGATTGTCAACAAGAGCTCCAAGGAGTGGGAAGCAAACTTTCTCAGTAGGACCAACAGAAAGTGTCAAGGCTGCTTCACTCAGTAACCAAGAAAGAAACCACTCAACTCCATTTTGTAGAATTAAGAGTACTTTTACTGGTCATGACTAGATAGTAGCTAGGCAAAGCAAGGTCTGAGGCAAAAGCGTGTACAAGCATAGATATCAATATGTGATCCAACCCCCTTCCCCTAGTAACCCCAGCCAGTCCAATCAGCACACCCCACAGGTGTCATGTGGGAGACGTCTTCAAAAAGCATCATCAGGCTGGTATGTCAAACAGTTGGCGTCGCGGCAAATCCCTTATCTGCAACATGCGCAGTAGATGGTGAGAACACCTCCCTTTATACAGTCACTCCTGTGCTGACACTTCCCCACCCATATACAATGCCCCCCCCCCCCAGTTTCAATGGCAGCCGAAAGCAAGCAGCAAAACAGAGGCTGACATAAAGTATTTTTCATGTTTCAACCTTATTTGACAACCAGGACAAGCAGGCGCAGCTGCAGAAGGAATGGACAGGCTCACACTGTGATCCTTGCTCCAAATCACGCAGAGCACCATTTGACCCCGAGGGAGCAGGTGAAGCCATGGGGAAAAAATGTGGGCAGGTTGACTCTGCATCTCAGGGATCTCTTGGCAGGCTGGAATTGGGGAAAGGAAATTTCATCCCAGCTTTGCAGGCTGCAGCTTTCTCGTCAATGAAGAAAAGGGTCCATTCACAGCCTTGCGGCAGAAAATATTTCCCCATCTGGATGCAAACTTCAGTCACAGCCAACATCTGGACCCAACTCCATTGCCAAGCAGCAGGGTTGTAAAGCAAGACGTCACACAACTGCAATGATTTACAATGGCGATTGCAACTGTTGTGGTTGCTGGCATTAAGCAGGATGTCACATGATCCCCATTTGCCCCTCCAACCAACTTCCCCACTGATTCTGCATTTGGAAAGCCAGCAGGAAAGGTTGCAAATGGTGACTAAGTGACCATAGGATGCGCAATATCATAATTGTGACCTAGCTGTTGAATATCCACATCACCATCATATGACCGCAACAGACAGTGACGACCGCAACTGCAAGGATTAGTCATAAGCAGTGATGGGTTGCAGGTGGCACGCCTGCGGTATGGTGTACCGGTGCCTGCCCGGAGCACCGGATACCGTTCCGGTACAGTGCTCCAGAGGGCCTGCCCGCCCGAGCTCCTTACCTGTATTTAAGCCTTTCGGCATTTCCACACATGCGCACAGAGCACACAGCGCCTGCACAACACTCTGCTGAGCAGCTGGAGCGTCACGCAGGCATCGCAAGAGGTAAGGACGCATGTGCATGCTGCGCGTGTTCATGTGGTGGATGCCGGGTCCCACTGCAACTGTACCGGTTGCAACAGGATCCGGAACCCAGCACTGGTTAGAGTTTAGTTTAGAGTTTTATTTCATTTGTATGCCGCCCTTTTCCCTAAGGGGACTCAGGGCGGCTCACAACTCAAAAAGGGAAGGGGGGATACAAACAGTTTAACAAGAACACAAAACTATACATAGTTAAAAAGCACAACAATCATACCATTCGAGATAGGGGCAGCGAATCTTTAGCCCCAGGCCTGTCGGAACAGCCAGGTTTTAAGGGCTATGCGGAAGGCCTGGAGGGTGGTGAGGGTGCGAATCTCCACGGGGAGTTCGTTCCAGAGGGTCGGAGCAGCCACAGAGAAGGCTCTCCTCCGGGTAGTCGCCAGTCGACACTGGCCGGCAGATGGAATTCGGAGGAGGCCTAGTCTGTGGGATCTAATTGGTCTAGTGGAGGTAATTGGCAGTAGGCGGTCTCTCAAGTTATAAGTCTCCTTGCTCAGCACAGTCCTAACTTTGAATGCTCCCTGAAGGAGCAGTCATTCAATGAAGGACCACTTGTGTACCTAAACATCAAGGAGTTGCAACACCCATGATCAATCTTGCCTGGGCCGACTGCATCGTTCAAACATTGTCTTGAATCCTAGAGACAAGGAACTCAAGGATGCATCCCAGGGAATTGCAGTAAATTATTTTTAGTTGTTTGTTGAGTTGTTTAAGTTGGTGGAAGCCAAGATAGAAATGGGAACGACTTTTCATCTACACAAACCAAGCAGCTGAGAATCTGGGAGCTTCCAAGAATTTGTAGCATTCAGCTTTTTTAATCTGCTGATAATCCCTAGGATGACACCGAGTTGTATATCATCAAGGACGGCCCAGCTCCCTCACTCTTACTTTCCTTGTGTGTTTCTGTATGATGTGCTCCAGTTGATCTAAATTCACAGAGGATGGCAGGTGGAGGGAGTTGGGCAGCAGCATCTGCAGCAAGCTAGGATGATGCTAAAGTGACAAGCGCACCATGATGTCACACAGAGGGCACCTTCACCCCCTTAAAATGGGAAGCGGCAGCTTTTATTTTATATATTTTTATATCGTACCTTTGTTACTTTTAGAAATAACTATCAGGATGATGGACAAACCTAATACAGGCAGTCCTTAACTTACAACAATTACACCCGCACTGAAAAAAGGGGCTTATGACCGTTTTCACACTTACGGCCGCTACATCATCCCCAGGGTCACGTGATCAAAATCCAGGTGCTTGGCAGGTGGTTCATATTTAGGATGGTCCTGTGATTTTATAACCATTTCACAAGCAAAGTCAATGGAGAATCCCCATTCACTTATAACATCTACGTTACTAATTTAACAATTGTCGCGATTCATTTAACAACTATGGCAAGAAAGGTTGTAAAATGCGGCAACGTTCACTTATAAATGTCTCGCTTAGCAACAGAAATTTTGTGGTTGTAAGTCGAAGACTGCCTGTACTCCTTCATTTTCCTATTTTCTCCACAACAACCTTGTGAGGTGGGATGAGCTGAGAGAGAGAGTGACTGGCCCAAAATCACCCAACCAGCTTTCATGCCAAAGGTGGAACTAGAACTCCCCGTCTCCTGGTTTCTATCCTGGTGCCATAACCATTAGACCAGTGTTTCTCAACCTTGGCAACTTGAAGATGTCTGGACTTCAACTCCCAGAATTCCCCAGCCAGCATTTGCTGGCTGGGGAATTCTGGGAGTTGAAATCCAGACATCTTCAAGTTGCCAAGGTTGAGAAACACTGCATTAGACCAAATTGGCTTACATCTACGTAACAGTGACATCATCCATGTGGCCTCATATGCTCCGCCCATCGCAGGAAACTTCAGGTAGTTCAGTCTCCAATGGACTATTTTTTTCCCCATTCTCTGTCCTGGGAATTTCCATTCAGTGTCATTTCTTAGCTTCAGGTCATCAAATTATGAGTTTGTTTGATCCAAAAGCTGCTTGCAAACAGGAGAGGGCACTGTGTTTATGCCTTCAAATCTTATGGGGCTCTTATTCTATTCTACCACTTTCCTTCTCGGGCTGAAGAAACTTTTCCCACTAGAAGCAAAATGAACTCTTTGCTGGAACTTGTTGAGTCACTCTAAGGCAGTGATGACAAACCTTTTTGTTGTTGGATGCCAAAAATGTGAGGGTGTATGTGCGATAGCATGCACATGACTGCAAAGTGCACTCCCAGATGTGCATGATGCACAACTCCCCCCAAGCTTCCCTCCGCGAGCTGCACTGGCTGCCCATTGGTCTCCGGATACGCTTCAAGGTGCTAGTCGTCACTTATAAAGCCCTTCATGGTATTGGACCTGGATACTTGAGAGACCGCCTGCTGCCAATTACCTCCAACAGACCTATTAGATCCCACAGAGTAGGCCTCCTCCGAATCCCATCTACCGGCCAATGCCGATTGGCTACCACCCGGAGGAGGGCCTTCTCTGTGGCTGCTCTGGCCCTCTGGAACGAACTCCCCGTGGAGATTCGTACCCTCACCACCCTTCAGGCCTTTCGCAAAGCCCTTAAAACCTGGCTATTCCAACAGGCCTGGGGTTGACGAGTTCCCATCCCCGCTCAAACTGTGTGGTTGTTGATTGTTTTTAAATTCTTTTTGTAGTTGCTTGTTTGTTGTTTTTCCCCTTGTCTGTATTCCCTCCCTTTGATTTGTTAGCCACCCTGAGTCCCTCCAGGAATAGGGCGGCATATAAATGTAATCAAATCAAATCAAATCAAATCACACACACCACACTGCTCATCTCCAAGCTGAGTTTGGTATTTCCTCGGGGTGGGGGGGAGGCCAATGAAAAATGGCCTCTCCCGGACCTCTGGAAGGCCAAAAACCAGCTGGCCAGCGTGCGCATACATGCTGGAGGCTCACGTGCCAGCAGATATGACTCAATGTGCCACCTGTGCCCTAGGTTCACCATCACAGCTCTAAGGTAATTCAAAAGTAATACAGATACTGTAGTCCTTGACTTACCTTAGTTTAGTTAGTGACAGTTCAAAGTTACAATGACATTGAATAAGTGACTTATGGTCGTTTTTTTCACACCCACATCATCCCCATGGTCATGTGATCAAAATTCAGATGCTTGGCCACTGACTCATATTTATGACGGTTGCTGTGTCCTAGAGTTACGTGATCCCCTTTTGCGACCTTCCGACAACCAACATCAATGTGGAAGCCAGATTCACTTAACATCTGGGTTATTAACTTAACAACTTCAGGGAGTCACTTAATCATATGGGGAGGAAAGGTCGTAAAATGGGACAAAACTCACTGAACAAATGCCTCACTTAACAACAGAATTTTTGGGCTCCACTGCTGGTCGTAAGTCGAGGACTGCCTGTAGTCCAACCGCCCATCTTGTCACTGGTAAAAGCAAAGGGATTAATTGGCCTCCAAGCCAACAACTGCCACACATCAGTGAAGCCTCACCGTTGCCAGGGGCAGAGTGTGCAGGCGTGGTCCTTGCTGGGACTCTCCAGGCGAGGGTAGCCCAGGTGCTCTGCTTTGAGAGGGCCTGAATGGTCTCCTTCCTAAAGGAAAACTCCTGCTTGGCTTCCTAAAATCTTCAACCCAGATGGAAGGGAAGGAATGCTATTACAGGTAATCCTCGACTTACAACCACAATTGAGCCCAAAGTTTCTCTTGTTGACCAAAACAGTTGTTTAGTGAGTTTTGGCCTATTTTATGATATTTCTTGCCACAGCTGTTAAGTGAATCACTACGGTTGTTAAATTAGTAACATGGTTGTTAGTGATTCTAGTTTCCCTCTATTGACTTTGCTGGTCAGAGGTTCGCAAAAGGGGACCACGTGATACCAGGACACGGCAACCGTCATAAGTCTGAATCAGTTCCCAAGTGTCTGAACTTTGATCATGTGACCATGGAGATGCTGCAATGGTTGTAAGGGTGAAAAATGGACATACGTCACTTTTTTTCAATGCCATTGCAACTTTACATGGTCACTAAGTGAACTGTTGTAAGTCAAAGACTACCTATATAAAGATTGCTATCTGTCTAAAATACCTCTGGGTCTTAAGGGAAGGATACTTAGATGAACATAGCAAACAATTAGTAGTGTTTTCCAACTCTCAGGTCAGCTTTTTCCATCTCTACCTATACCAAAGTGACGTCCTTCAGAGCCACCGGACCCCCACTCAGAGGATTCACAGCCCACATGGACCAGTGATGGCTCTGATGAGGGTTGAGCATCCAAATATCCTATAAACGTAACATTAGATTTGGAGAGGGCTGCAATGCATCAATCTGTGTATTATTTGCTCTAGCCGCCGCCTCCTCCTCCTCCTCCTCCTCCTCCTCCTCCTAATTAGCACAGTGCCGTTCCTCATGAAGGTGTGTGGGGGCAGAAGACCAATCTTTCTGATTCCTCCTTCTGAAGGGTTTAATTAGCATGAATAGATGAGGACCAAGCTAATCTTAGAAGGTGTGGGGGGGGGCAAAGGACCTGGGAGGTCTCTGTTGTCACTTAGCTAGACAAAGGAGGCCACTGATCATAAAACCGAGCCTGCAATGGAGGCTGATGATGGCATACGGCATGACAGAAAGAAGATCTAAATTGCTTTCATAGGAATCTTGCCTGCAAATTAGGGACTGTGGAGTCCTTAGTGCTCTTTGAGGTTGGTAGTTTGTCGTAGATGTTTCATTACCCAACTAAATAACATCATCGGTGCTAAAGGGAGTGGGATTTGCAGACTGGAAGAGGAGGAGGAGGACTGTGGGGTCCTTGGTGTGCGCTGAGCTTGGTTGTTTTCTAGCTGATGTTTCATTTATCCAGCTAGGTAGCATTCTCAATGTTAGAAGGGAGTGGGGTTTGCTCTCTGTTGGATTAAGGGTTTCCAAGCACAGGGAGCAGGAAGTGGGGAGCCTGATGGGCCCCTTGCTTGCCTGTGGATTTAAGAAATTAACAACACAACATGCTGGCTGCTGCTCTGCATGTAAGCAAAGTGGTAGCTACTATGTGAGCCAAAATGATGGCGGTCATTTTCGTCTCCCTTTACACAAATCATCCTGTGTATAAACAAAGACCACCTCAACCTAAAAATACTGGGGTTCTCACACATCACTCTGATCCCTACAAGTGTGACAGACAGCCCTTTCTCTGGCCCCAGCAATGAAATGATCCCCAAGTGTCCCTGAGGTCATGGATTCCTAAAAAAATTTAGATTACAACTCTGGAAACTCTGGAAAAAGTGCAGAAAAGAGCAACAAAGTGATTTGGGGACCGAAGGCTAAAACATATGAAGAACTGTTGCTGGAATTGGGTTTGCCTAGTTTAACGAAAAGAAAGACTCGGGATGACATGATATTCCAATATTTGACAGGCTGCCACAGAGAAGAGGGAGGGGTGTGTCCAAACTATTTTCCAAAGCACCAGAAGGCAAGGCAAAAAGCAATGGATGGAAATTAACCAAGGAGAGAAGCAACCTAGACTAATGAGAAATTTCCTAATGGTGAAATTAAGCAATGGAATAACATGCATTCAAAAGTTGGGGTACTCCATCATCAAGGGCTTTCAAGAAGAGTGGACAACCATTTGTCTGAGATGGTAGAGGGCCCCCTGCTTGAGCAGGGGCATTGGACTAGAAAATCTCTGAAGTCCCTCCCAACTCTATTATTCTATGTTGTAAACAAATGCCTTTGAATTCAATCTCTGAATTGAATTGAAATCTCACACTAACACAGCCTGCAGTTGCTCATACTTAGACTTTGAATTAGAATAACAGAGTTGGAAGGGACTTTAGAGGTCTTCTAGTCAAACCCCAGCTCAGGCAGGAAACCTACATCATTTCAGGCAAATGGTTGTCCAGTCGCTTCTTAAAAGCTTCCAATGTAGGAGCACCCACAACTTCTGGAGGCAAGCTTTTTCACTGGTTACTTGTCCTAGCTGTCAGGAAATTTCTTCTAAGTTCTAGGTTGCTTAGTTAAACTTACTTTAACTTCCATCTGAATTCAATAAGGCTTGAATTTAGGGTCCCAGGCTGAGGCAGATGCAGGCTCCTTGCTAAACCTCATTAAGTGATGAGAGACTGTACAACTCTCTCCTTAAGTTCCAAGATGAAAGGAGGTAGGAGGGGGGAGGGAATATAAGCTGAATATAGAATATAGAATCCTTAGCTGGACTGCAAAGAAGTGAACCGCTCCAGAGCTCCTTTCAAACTCTCATAGGTTGGGATTCTCTCATTTTGCCATCCAGGCTTTGCAGCTTCCCTTTAATAAGACATTTCCAGGACTGACATTTAGTTAAAAGCATAACATAGTAGGCAAAAGGAAAAGGAGGGAAAGAATTCAGATCAATGCCATCCATTTAAAAGATACAAGCAGCAAAACAGATTGAAACATTAGAGAAGAAAACAAGGAAATGGCTTGTGCAAACATCATTCAATTTATCAGTTAGCAGAAACTGCTGGATGACATATCTGGGCATCCTGGCTAAGCAAGACAAACCTGGTTAATTTTTGGATGGTCATTTCAAAAAATCCTTTCTTAGCAAGCACCTAGAAGCCAAAAGGAACATACGGGCCAAATTTCAAATCTGTAGGCTTTACCGTTCTGGAGTTTTCGTGATGTTGCATGAGTGGCATTTTGAGTGCAGGTGCGCGCGCGCGCGCACACACACACACTGTATAAATAGATAGATAGACAGAGAGAGATCATATTAATATAATATTGTAGTATCAATTACCCCAAGTAATTGATTGGTTACATGCCAATCAAGTGCATGGTACAGTGTTCCACCTGTCTGCCAGTCATCCTCTTTCCTTACTCTTTCCCCAGCATGACAGACTTCTCAAAAGAGGTCTGTCTATTCTATTCTATTCTTTCTGTACTATTCTTATTTTATTCCTGTTCTGTTCTGTTCCATTTTCTATTCTATTTTTTATTCTATTCTAGTCTCTATGTTCCATTTTCTATTCTATTCTATTCTATCCTATTCTTTCTGTTCTATTCTTATTTTATTCCTCTTCTGTTCCATTTTCCATTCTATTCTATTTTGTATTCCTTTCTATTCTCTATTTTCCTTTACTATTCTATTCTACCCTATTCCTTCTGTTCTATTCTTATTTTATTCCTATTCTGTTCCATTCCGTTCCATTCCATTTTCTATTCTATTTTCCATTCAATTCTAGCCTCTATTTTCCATTTTCTCTATTCTATTCTAATCTTTCTGTTCTATTCTTATTTTATTCCTGTTCTCTTCTGTTCCATTCCATTCCATTCCATTTTCTATTCTAGTCTCTATTTTCCATTTTCTTTATTCTATTCTATTCTATTCTATTCTTTTCTATTCTTATTTTATTCCTGTTCTGTTCTGTTCCGTTCCGTTCCATTTTCTATTCTATTTTCTATTCAATTCTAGTCTCTATTTTCCATTTTCTCTATTCTATTCTATTCTTTCTGTTCTATTCTTATTTTATTTCTGTTCTGTTCTCTTCCATTTTCCATTCTATTCTATTTTGTATTCGTTTCTATTCTCTATTTTCCTTTACTATTCTATTCTACTCTAGTCTTTCTGTTCTATTCTTATTTTATTCCTATTCCATCCCGTTGCATTCCATTTTCTATTCTATTTTCCATTCAATTCTAGTCTCTATTTTCCATTTTCTCTATTCTATTCTATTCTTTCTGTTCTATTCTTATTTTATTCCTGTTCTGTTCTGTTCCATTTTGCATTCTATTCTATTGTGTATTCCTTTCTATTCTCTATTTTCCATTTTCTCTACTATTCTATTCTATTCTACTCTACTCTTTCTGTTCTATTCTTATTTTATTCCTGTTCCATTCTGTTCCATTCCATTTTCTATTCTATTTTCTATTCTTTTCTATTCTCTATTTTCCATTTTCTCTTTTCTCTTCTCTATTCCATTCCATTATTTATAAAATGTATTAGCCGCCCATCTTACCACAGGGTAACTCTGGGCAGCTTACAGTTACATATGCAGCTAAAACATAAAAAGTTACAATTAAAACCAAAGACATATGCGGGGAGTGTGGGGGGAAATGGAATCTCTCATTACTGAATCACCTCCATTGGGCCGATCTCCCACTGGGGCCCCAGGCTGACTTACTGTCGCATCTTTAGCTCTTGAGAAAAGAGAGGAGGGTTGGGGCCAACCTCACATCGGGGGGGGGGGGGCAAGATGTTCCAGAGGGCAGGAGCCACAGAAGAGAAGGCCTTCCTCCTGGACCCCAACAGCTGGAATAATCGGACTGAGGGGACCTGCAGCATAGGTGAGATGGTCCAATCCGGGGGGGGGAGTGGGTCCCTCAAGTAACCTGGACCATGCCAGGAAGTGCTTTAAAGGTGATCACCAGCACCTTGAATTGCACCTAAAAGTAGACTGGCAACCAATGCAGCTCATGGAGCAATGGTACTACGGGGGCCATTCTGCCCCCCCAAAAAAAACCTACTCATGCTGCCATACTCTGCACCAGCTGTAGCTTCCAATGCTCTTCAGGAGTAGCCCCGTGTAGTAGTCCAGCCGTGAGATGACTAGGGACTGAACACAGGGAATATATGGCAGTTCTTGGTAAAACAGGAGTGGAGAAGGAGTTATTATTCCCACACAGTATGAAATGATGCCCTTCCATTGTCCCTGAAGCGATCCTCCAGTTCCACCACCTTCCGGCATCACTACTGTGCCTGCTTGCTTTAGCTGGGTGGCTGGGATGAACTTGGTATCTTGGGTGACCCTGCTGGAGATGCAGCCTCCTGGCATCTTTGCCCCATCCTCCCAGGAACCTCCCAGTAACACTGTTTATTTTGAGGGGCCCTTGGTTCTTTTCTAGCAGACGTTTCATTACCAAACTAGGTCATATCATCAGTGCTGCCATGATAGCATTGACGATGTTACTAGTTTGGGTTAACAAATTCGCTTAACAACTGTGGCAAGCAAGATTGTAAAATGAGTCAAAAGCCACAAGCCTCACTTAACAACAGTCTTGCTTAGTAATAAAAATTTTGGGCTCAGTTGTGGTCGTAAATCGAGGACTATCTGTATTTCCATAGATAGGCAAAGACATTTGAGACCAACATGGATGCCAATGCATCTGAGCTAAGTTTGAATTTTCTGAATGCCGTAATTTAGTTCTTGCTGCTGAGCGTATGGCTGGATTCTAATTTGTTCCTTTCAAACCATTCCCTCCTATCTTTCTACTTTGTGCTTTTTCAGCAGCCAGCTGAGTCCTCAGGGGGACAGAAGAAAAGACAAGAAAGGCATTTGATGAATGATTAAAGATAGAAGAGACCTGTTGTAATCTGGGATTCCTCTTTATGCGCCAGAATAAAAATTAAATTTTCTGCCGAGGCAAAACATATGGAACGGTTAAGGATGCTTTCCTCACTCATTAGAATTCTGCTGGCATGAGTGAAAGGCCTGCAATCTTCTCCAACCATAACTCCTTGGTAAATCATATACAGAAGGTCCAATCTTTGCCAAAGGATCAGATATTGTTGGCTATCATTGATGGACCACATGTCACACACCCCCCCCAAAATATTGTATGTTATTTAGCCTGGATGTTGGTGATCAGTGATGTCCAATCTTGGCAACTTTAAGACTTGTGGACTTCAATTCCCATAATTCCCAGCCCTGGGAGACCCCTGGCTTAGAGGAAGGAAAATTGACAACTTTGTGGACTTTGACTCCATGCTGGCCTTGGAATTCTGAAAGTTAACAGAACAACAAAATAACAGATTTGGAAGGAACCTAGTAGGTCTTCTAGTCCAACCCCCTGCTTGACCAGGAGACTCTATTCCATTTCAGATAAATGGCTGTCCCAGTCTCTTCTTAAAAACCTCCAGTGATGGAGCACCCAGAACTTCTGGAGGCAAGTTGTTCCACTGGTTGATTGTTCTCACTGTCAAGAACTTTCTCACTTCTAGGTTGCTTCTCGCCTTCATTGGTTTCCATCCATTGCTTGCTATGATGCCTTCTGGTGCCTTGGAGAATAGGTTGATCTCATCTTCACCAGTCCCTCAAATATTTAGACCACTGCTATCCTATCACTCCCAGGCCTTTCTTTTCACTAGACTAGACATACCCATCATCCAATTCCTTCTACTGTTCTTCATATGTTTTAGTCTCCAGCCCCCTAATCATCTTTGTTGCTCTTCTCTGCACTCTTTCTGGAGTCTCAACATCTTTTTTTATATCATGGTGACCAAAACTGGATGCAATTTTCCAAGTGTGGTCTTACTACTAAGGCCTTATAAAGCAAAGCTAACACTCTACTGAGTCTTGATTCTCTCCCTCTATTAATGAGCCTTAAGAGCTGCATGTCTTAAGTCCTAAAGTTGCCAAGGCTGGAAAATCCCTGATTTGGAAGATTAGTTAAAAATCCAAAGGAAGATGTCCTTCCCAGAAGGGCCCCTGCCTAGAGAGACCAAGGATGGCTCAGGGGTGGATGTAACATGTGCCCTCCCAAGGGACCTGCGTGGGCTCCTTTTGTGGGTGGCATTTGAAGCGGCTTGGAAAAGCCACCTGTCCCAAACGGCTCTGCAAGGCTCACGTCACGGTTTTGTTTCCATTTCGTTGCTACAACTTTGCAGACAATTTATATTTGTAATATGGTTGGCATCTTCTGAAGCTTGAAGTCTGATAGCCCCTGTTTGTCATGTCTCTGATTTGTTTTGCTTTGTTTGGATTGAATCGGAAGGCAAGTTAGATGCCTTTAATGCAAACAAGCAAATCAATTAAAGAAGCAGATCGGGTGGGAGAAAACTTTAAATTCTGTACCCACAGATGCCAATACTTTAGAAAAGAGAAATCCAAATATTTTACTACTGTAATATTTTTTTGTATCTCATATTTCCTTCATATTTCATCTCAGATAAAGAGATATCTTAAAAATTTCAACTACTGAAATGCTGCCTTTCCCTTTATAAAAATCCAGCAGGCTACTTAGAGAACATCTGGGTTTAAGGGTACTATTAAAAAAATATCAGGAGGAGGGGGGGGAAGGGAAGGTTTCTCACACAGAGACAATGGTTCTAATTCAATATCCTGCAACTTAAAAGAAACTAGGTGACAGATTCAAGGACGTATTTCACAAGTCTATAAGACAAGTCAAAACATTTCTTTGAGTTTCTTATTGTCCACAGTCTAGAGGTTTTAGATTGCTAAACATTTAGAGATGAGAAGAAGCTTGGCTGTAGAGCTAAGAACGTGGGAAAAGATGCTGATGGTCAAGAGAAGAAAGATGATGCTCCCCATGAATCTTCTCCCTTTCTGGCTGAAAGCTCAGCCTAGAAGTCACTACTACTCCTGGAACAGGATGCCCTCTTGTCTCCCAGCAGGTCCTCTACAAGATGTAGCCTCCATTCAGTGACAAAGAGGGGGAAGCTGCAACCTATGAGAGGAGTTATTCTCTGTGCTCAGAAAAGTCCAAAGGTTGCCTTTCCCTGCAAATATTGATTGCCCCACTGCAGAAATAAGGAGGGGAATAGTGTCATTCGTTCAATTGTTCATTCAGTCAGTCAGTCATTCCATTTATGTAGCTGCCCATCTTTCAACCGATTCTGGGAAGCTCCCAATCAAAGACCAAAAGACACGTAACATCACATTAAAACTATAAAACCAAACCCATTAGAATATTAATGGCCACCCATTCCATCTGGTTGCTCCTGGTGCCATGAGAAGAGGCGAGGGAGGGGGTGGATAGTTCCACATGCCAACACCTGCTTCACAGCAGAAACACTGGAAGCCATGCGCAGCAGGAACCCATGTGGCTACCGATCCACTTCTTCTGCTTGCTTGCGGCCACAACTGAGCCGGAGGCCAAGCAGCGTGGTGGTGCATGGATGGCCTGGCTGTGGGGCCCCTGAGGTAATTTAATTTAATTTAATTAATTTAATTAACCACATTTATATGCCGCCCAATCCCGAAGGACTCTGGTCGGCTTACAAAAAACAGAGGGGAAAAAAAGACACATAACGAACACATAACAAAAGAAAACGGTTTAAAATAGCAACACCCTCATACATTCATTGTAAGCCAATGTGGGGTGCATGGGGCAGTTCCACGCCCCACCTCGCCTCATGGCAGCGGTACTATGACCTCAACCTCCCCCTTTATTGCGGCTGCGAGCAAGCAGAAGAAGTGGGCCAGCAACCATGTAGGGTCTTGCTGGACGGGGCTGTTGAAGCTGATGCGGGGCACATGGGACAGCTCCACCCACCTCCTCCTTCTGGTGGCAGCACCGGTGTGCCACACAGCCTCCTGCCCTGCTGCGAGCAAGCAGAAGAGGGCCTCCCGTACATGAGAAAAAAGGTAAGGCACCCCCTGAAAATAGTGCTTATTTTAGGGCCTATAAGGAAATAAGGAAATAAGCAGGAGAGCTTATTCCATCCCAGACAAAAGGCTGTCCAATCTTTTCTTGAAGACTTTCAGCAATGAAGCACCCACAACTCTTGAGAGGCAAGCTGTGCATTGAACATTTTTTCTACTCCTTTTTTTTCCATTCTGGAAAGAGTACAGAGAAGAGCAAAAGATCACTAGAGGGATGGAGGCCAAAACATATGAAGAATGGCTGCAGGAATTGGGTGTGTCTAGTCTAGTGGAAAGAAGGACCAGGGGTGACATGATAGCAATGTTCCAATATTTGAGGGGCTGCCACAAAGAAGAGGGGGGGTCAACCTATTCTCCAGAGCACCTGAAGGCAGGACAAGAAGCAATGGATGGAAACTAATGAAGGAGTGAAGCAACGTAGAACTAAGGGGAAACTTCCTAACAGTGAGAAAAACTAACCAATGGAAGGGCTTGCCTTCAGACATTGTGGAGGTTCCATCACTGGGGGTTTTAAAGAAGTGGCTGGACAGCCATTTGTCTGGAATGATGTAGGGCTTCCTGCTTGAACAGGGAGTTGGACTGGAAGACCTCCAAGGCCCCTTCCGTTATTTTGCTATTCTGATTAATTGTTCATACTGACTAGTCCAGGCAATCACCAAGAGTCAAAGGCATAAAAAAAGCCTGGATAACACATTCTGTTTCCTTATTGAGAAGATTTATATCATGCTTCTTCTCCCCTACCAGGGGTTTCCAAAGCAGCTGCCACCTTATTAAAAAAGATACATGCAAAGAGATACAGAGGAACAATTGAGAGAATGAATAACCAAGAAAGTGAAACAAGCAGAAATTTTAACGGGAAATACAAATGCAAAAGGACCATCCGTTTAAAGATACATCCTCGCTCATGATAAATGGACTTCTGAGATATTGCTTGAAAGCAAAACAGAAAGACAAATGATTTTTCAATAGCAGAAAATCAAGTTGGGTCACCACCTTTGAAAAATCCCTGCATCTAATGTTATTCTGCTTCATTTCTAGTGCTGATGGAAGCTGGAGAGAGATTGTTGTCTCATTCCCTTAAAGCAATTTCTCTAAAGGCTTAATAGAGTTGAAAGGGAACCTGGAGGTCTTCTAGTCCAACCCCTGTTCAAGCAGGAGACCCTATACCATTCTGGACAAATGGCTAATTAATCTCTTCTTAAAAACAGTGATTCACAACTTCTGAAAGCAAGCAGTTGGATTGATTAATTGTTCTAACTATCAGGAAATTCCTCAGTAGTTCTAGGTTGCTTCTCTCCTTGATTAGTTTCCACCCATTGTTTCTTGTGGTGCCTTGATAACATTCACACAACTTGATGCTTATTTATCTTCTTTCTTATGGAGTTATAGTCCAATGTAAGTGCACTGCGTCAGTTGGACTAAGGCAGTGTTTCTTTAAGACCCATGGACTTCAACTGTCAGAATTAAGCTGGTTGGAGAATTCTGGAAGTTGAAGTTCACAGTGTCAGCACCACTCCATTTAATAATTAGGAAAGAAGACCATGAGACTTCATTTGTAGAAAATCAAATGTACTTTTACTAATTAAAAATGGCTAAAGAGCGGTTGCATAGCAAAGTCTGGTTAATTAGGCGCGAAAACAGTTGATATATAGAATAGCCCATTCCACTCCCCCTGGCATCATAGGCCTAGTCCAATCATAAGTCCTTCAAGTGTCAGGTGTGAGATAACTTCAAAAGACATCACGAAGATGGAATGTCGGTGCCGTTAACCCAGGCGGGAAACATCCACGCATGCGTAGTACGTCCATCCAAAGATCTCCAGAATCTTCCTCCAGCACAATAAGTAACCCCACCCAAATACTATGCCCTCCCTCCCCGTTTCAATGGCAGCTGAAGCAACAGCAAAGCAGAAGCTGACACACAGGTCTTAAAGTCGCTGAGATTGAGAAACACTGCACTAAGGCCATACCCTTTCTCTGAATACAGAAGTCTGGTAGCCCTTTTTTGCAACTAAGCCTCTTCAAATCTATTAAAAAGCAGAAGCTTTCAAGAGCTGCATCCAATGAGGCGAGTTGTAGTTCCAGAGTCCACCTGATTCTTTGGCTATTCTAGGCTCATACAGCAACACTTCTACCATTTTTTCCTGAACTAAAACTGGAGACACCCTTGCCTGTTTTCTAGCCAGTGTGAGCAGCTTCAATGAAATGTTTAGAGAGGAAGCTGTGATACCTGTAACCTGGGTAGAGGGTGCCAGCTTTTAATCTTGGCTCCTGCAGGTGAGAACCAGACGACAGTGAATAAAACTGCTGGCACTGAAGCTCTCATTTATTTTCAAAATATAAGTAGTCCTCGGATCATGCTCACATCTTGGACCAGAATTTTCATGCTAAACAAGACAGTTATTAGGTGAGTCACAACTAATTTTATGATCTTTTTGCCAAGGGTTGTTAAGCAAATCACTGCAGTTGTTAAGTGAACCATGCAGCCTTTAAATAAATCTGCTTTCCCGTGTTGAATGTGCCTATTGGAAGCCAAACATGATGCTCACATGACCCTGGGACACTGCATCTGTTGCAAACCCCTGCCAGTTACAAGTGCCCAAATTTTCATCCACGATGGTTGTAAGTGTGAGGACTGGCTGTAAGTCATTTTGTTCAGTGCTGTTGCAAATTTGAGTGGTTGGTAAATGGATGGCTGTAAGTCGAGGACTGCCTGTATTAAGAAACAAAGTGTTCTCTCTCTCTCTCTCCCTCTCTCTCTCTCTCTCTCTCTCTCCCTCCCTCCCTCCCTCCCTCCCTCCCTCTCTCTCTCTCTCTCTCTCTCCTTTTCAGAATCAGCAGGATTGTCCATGTTTGCTTGGGATTGTGGGGGCTGCAGTAAACACCATCTTGGAGAAAACTGACTTAGAGTTTCATTGTGCAATCTGGACTGTACTACAATTTATCCCTCACTAATGCGACAAATGATGGAGAAGGCTGTTCTACACCTCTGGGAAACTTCACGCCAGAGATACTGATTGGAATAATTAAGGAGAAACACAGGAGAAGAGAAGACCAATCACCAGCTCATGAACAGATTCAAGATAAATAAATTATTTTGTCACACAACCCATAAATCCTTCTTGAGGCCTTGAGGGACACAAAAGTTAGAAGCTACCAACCCGGGGAGCTTCAGATCAAGATTTATAGCCATTGCAGAAGATACACTTATCGGAAGTTAAATGATCTTATGGAATACCAATAGCTAGATGCCCAGGGAAGACTTCTACTCCAGTTAAATTTAGAGGGCAATCATGTAGCATAAGGGTCTCCAACCTTGGCAACTTTAAGACTTGTGGACTTCAACTCCTGGCTGAGGAATTCTGGGAGTTGAAGTCCACAAGTCTTAAAGTTGCCAAGGTTGGAGATCCCTGTCCTAGCAAATGGTGCTCCCCCATCCCACCCACCCCCTCGTCTTAGCAGATTAAAAAAAAAAAACCTAATCAACTTCTAGAAATTTCCAGGACCTGGCTTTTAGCTCAGCACCAGGGAAGGGAAACTTTCTTCTTATTTCTGCCTCCCAGAAAGTTCTGTCTGGATTTGGTATTATGGGTTGTCGGATTCTTCCTAAGGAACTAGGATAGTTAAGAGATATTGTTGCAACATAATATACAGCCCTCCACTTACAACAGTTCATTTACTAACCATTCGAAGTTACAACGGCACTGAAAAAAGTGATTTATGACCATTTTTCACACTTGTGACTGTTGCAGCATCCCCAGGGTCACATGATTTACATTCGGATGCTTGGCAACTGATTCATACTTATGGCGGTTGCAGTGTCACTGCATCATGTGATCACCTTTTGTGTCCTTCTGACAAGCAAAGTCAATGGGGAAGCCAGATTCATTTAATGACAATGTTCCTAATTTAACAACTACAGCTATTCACTTAACAAATGTGGAAAGGAAAGTTGTAAAATGCTGTAAAACTCAGTTAACAAAGGTCTCACTTAGTAACAGAATTTTGGGGCTCAATTGGGGTCATAAGTCATGGACTGCACACAAACATACCCCCCCACACACAAACATATATATGCCATTTCAAGAAATGCAACATTTTGCAATGGATAGGTTGAGTTTCTTCCCATTCTATTATATCCAAGTGCTTTTGGGCTGCTCCTCCTCCTGCAAATGAAGAGGAGGATGATTACTGAAGTTGTGATAAGTTGTTGAACCCTTTTTGTAAAGTTCCAAGTTTGGAGAGGGGAACCATATCTGGACTGCAAAACCAAATATGACAATTAGATGGCAGCAGAAAGATGCCAAAGACTAACTATTTTCTGCCCTCTGCTGGTAGTTTTGATTTCTGCAGCCCACATATGGCAGCTTTAAGTCTGAAGAGGCCAAAACGGTCCTTTAAATTCCCTAGGACAAAGCACCAATTTCCCTGTTCACACCCACTTCTGAAAAAATATCCAGTTTGTGAGGAGCAATGAAGGTGGAAAATACTTAAGAGATTAAATGGGTGCCTAAGGCCTTCACAAGGCTGAAGGCCCGCATTTTGCCCCTTAAACACCTGCTCTTCCCCCCCCACCCCAATAAAACCAGCATAGGGATGATATGCAAGCCCTATGGATGTTTTGGGCTTCATCCATGGCTGCTCAAAAGCAGTTGTGGCCTACAGGTCATGGACTAGTCCCCATGCCTTAGAACAGGGGTGGGCAACAATAGTAACTTCACAAGTTCAATGCTGTGACCTATGGACTTCAATCATAGGATCGCTAACATGATCGCCAACGTCTGATGATGGATATGGCACAAGAACAAGAAGAATGGACTTCATGACGGCTCAGGAATTCTGGGACCTGAACTCCACAGGTCATAAAACTGCAATAGTTGCCCAGCTCTGCCTTAAAAGAAGCTGCTTGTCATGCTGATGGCCAAACTGTTAATCCAGAAAGTAGTGACTATTTTTCATGAGAAATATTTCAGCAGAAATTAGCCACAGCCATCTGTCAATGTCAGATTTTGAACAGGAGGCTAGATAAAAGTCAATCCCAGATTCGGTCTTCTTGTTCTTCTGCCCACCGTGTTGCTCCTCTTCCCACTTCTACAAATCTATCCTCAGCTGTTTCAATCCCTAGATGGAGAGGGCAAACCTCTAACCTATAAACAGATAGCAAACCTCAAACTCACTAGCACTGGTGAAGTTACCTCGTTGGGTGATGAAATGTCTGCAAGAACCAGAGGTGGTGTTCAGCAGGTTCTGACCAGTTCTGGAGACCCGGTAGTGGAAATTTTGAGTAGTTCAGAGAACTGGCGAGTGCCACCTCTGGCTGCCCCCAGAGTGGGGTGGGAATGGAGACTTTGCAGTATCCTTCCCCTGCCACGTCCACCAAGCCATGTCATGCCCAAACCATGCCACACCCACCAAGCCACACTCACAGAACCAGCAGTAAAAATATTTGACTCCCACCACTGGCAAGAAAACCTTCTTTTCTTTCTCGAGGTCTTAATTGTTGTTGTTCATCAATTGCCTGGCCAAGCAAGCAAGTGTAAGCAGCTTCCCAAGAACCTGACACCCAATTTCCCAAGAGAATCAGTCTGCAGTGAGGACAGGTAAGAAAACGCACCCCAAGAAGACCAAAACTGTCAACTGATGAAGTGGGTCCTAACAACACACAAAATCCTAACATCTGGATTAACAAAATAGCGTAACCAAAATTATGCCCAGGCTATAAGCGTCAGGTTACTCCAAACGCATTTAAGGTAGACTAACATGTTTTGTGAACTCATCCTTGGAATTGGTAGCCATGCTGTGATGTCATCATAAGGAAGATTTGGGAGTAGGTGACCCGAAAGGTGGAGTGGCTGCCACTCCACCCCACCACACTCCTTCAGGTCCAGCAGGGCTGGCTTGCTACAGGTTGCAAAAAAAAATTGCACACTTCGGGGTCCAAAGCAGTCCTTCCTAACCATGGCAAGTTGAAAACGTGTGGAGTTCAACTCCCAGAATCCCCCAGCCACCCATGGGTTTTGCCTACAGCCATGCTGGCTGGGGAATTCTGGGAGTTGAAATCCACACATCTTCACCTTGCCATGGTTGGGAAGCATTGATCCAAAAGCATCCTTTGGGGGGGGGGAGATCCTCTAGACACATTGGGAATCCCAGGGGAAGAGACAGGGCCACAGCACATCTGTAAGAGGCCAGGCACATCAAGAAGAATGGACTTCATGACGGTTCAGGAATTCTGGGACCTGAACTCCACAGGTCATAAAACTGCAATAGTTGCCCAGCTCTGCCTTAAAAGAAGCTGCCTGTTATGCTGATGGCCAAACTGTTAATCCAGAAAATAGTGACTATTTTTCATGAGAAATATTTCAGCAGAAATTAGCCACAGCCATCTGTCAATGTCAGATTTTGAAAAAAAAAAGTCAGATTTTGAACAGGAGGTAAAAGTCAATCCCAGATTCGGTCTTCTTGTTCTTCTGCCCACCGTGTTGCTCCTCTTCCCACTTCTACAAATCTATTCTCAGCTGTTTCAATCCCTAGATGGAGAGGGCAAACCTCTAACCTATAAACAGATAGGTTTTCCCCAAGCCATGCCACACCCACCAAGCCACACTCACAGAACCGGCAGTAAAAAAATTTGAATCCCACCACTGGCAAGAAAACAACCAAGCTTAGAGAACACCAAGGACCTCAATACTGTTGTGTATCCATTTTTGTCCAGCTGAGCTGTGGGTGAAATTTCTGCAGCAGGATTCCTAAAGTCTGGGAAGTATCCTCAAACCCCTTAATGCGGTTTTCCAAAGGATAAGGGACATCAGAAAATCAGCTGCCCACCCTGGGTCCATAAAGGAGTAGTGACAGCCCTGGCTTCATCATTGTCTCACTGAACACACACTCTATTTGCACGGGGTTTGACCTGCAAGCACTCACTGTTGTCAGTTGAGAAGACTCTCTAGGAGGCAGCTGACATTGTCCTATTCCAGCACGAACACCAAGGGACAGTGCAGCTTCTTAAGGATGAGCACATAGCTCTTTCTCACAACCCAGAAGCCCAGGACAGCAGAGGGTGGCTATCTCAAAGAGATCTATTGGGACCCCCATGTGCCCCATTGCAGCTGATGGAGAATGACCTGCTGACTTGACAGCCTGTTTGAAGGGAAAAAAATAACCCCATCTCCCCTTTGGAAGACTGAATTGTGTTCAGGCCAAATGCCCAGATCAAGAGTATCCATTCAGTTATGTGGGAGCAGAGCCAATCATCTGTGGTCAGAGCACAATTTGTCTCATTTCACACTTCAGTTGCCCTCTTCAGCATAATAATAATTGCTTTTCCATGCCAAGCTAATAAATGCTATTGGAAATTGATATC
This sequence comes from Thamnophis elegans, assembly GCF_009769535.1. NCBI lineage: Eukaryota > Metazoa > Chordata > Lepidosauria > Squamata > Natricidae > Thamnophis > Thamnophis elegans. The sequence goes on from NC_045552.1 coordinate 34,810,550, forward strand.
TAAAGAAGAATTAGCCTGGACCAAGTCTACAGCCACAGCATTGTGTCTCTACAGTAGCCAGTTAGATCTCTTGGAGGAACCGAGATGGCAGACAGAGCAACAGAGCCCCCCTCGTAATTCCCCAAAAACTGAAGGACTTCAATTTAACAGATGTCCATTAAATCAGAGTGTCCATTAAATCCAAATGGGATTTTACATAGGCATAATTACATGAGGGGTTTTTTGGACTTTATGCATGTGTAAAATGTGAAAAAGACTTGTGTGAGTTATGCATTTTACACATTTGTAAATAAATAAATGAGATTTTATACACACAGAGACCAGTCTTGTGATTCAGTCAGTCCTGTGACTCAACCAACCACAAGACCAACCAACCTCCTAGGACCTGTGCAAATGAACAGGATGCTTCACCCAAAAACACCCCTGATGAAGATGTCACCTAGTTTGGTAACGAAACATCTGGGAGTCAAGCAACAAGCTCAGAGGACAAATCTCTGCCTAAATCTACAAATATTCTCTACAATTTCTAACACAGAGAAGCGCAGAATACGGAGCGCTCTGTTGCATCCAGACTCTGCTTCCACTGAGATCCAGCATTTATATTGTCTTTAGAGGAATTAATGACTTTGATTAGAACAGCTCCACAAAATTCTCCATCCAATTTCTGGGCTGATAATTTATCGGAATGTTTCTGCGAAGAAGTGGAACTATTGAAAAAGGGCAATATTTATTTGCATGATTGCAAATGTCTCTGGGGAAGATTTCTCACTTGACGTGTCTCATGGCCTTTAGTGAATGTGAGGGAAGGCAGAGAGCTGAGGTGTGTGTGAAGACACTGCCTCTAGCTCTGAGTTAGCAGGCTACATGCAACAATATGTTGGCTCGTAAAGTAACTCCTAGATTACAGATCCAAACCTGCACAGCCTAGCAAAAACATCCTTTTTGCACTTATTCATTTCAGAATGCATAAGGGGGCTCAGCTTAAGCAAATAACTCTAGGAAGCTAATAAACCAAGGTGTAAAATAACACAACATAAAAGCCATAAGGCAATAACTAATTAAAAATGGCCAAGTCTCCTCACAAAACTATCTTGTAGCATAAAACAAGCACACATATCGTGCTCCACCAACATCCTGGCCCTGCACTAGGGGGCAAAGCTCAACTCCAGATGCCTTTGTGGCATCTGGCCAAAGCATGTCATGACTGACCACATCATATCATTAGCCTTAGAAGGGAATGTTGCATTTGCCCCGAGTAAAGCTAATACTCCAGTTTCTTGCTAAAAAAAAACCCATCAAAAAACACCTTTTCTTTGCAACTTTCAACTGTCCAAAGTCATGCTGGACAATAAAAGTCAATGGACCAACAAAAGAGAAGATTTGTAGCTCAGGGTTAAATGTGGGGTCCCTGGTGCTTTCTGAGCTGGGTGGTTTTCTTGCAGATGTTTCATTACCAAACTAGGTAACATCATCAGTGCTGGAAGGGAGGGAGGTTTGCAGAGAGGAGGAGAACTGTGGGGTCCTTGGTGCTCTCTGAACTTGGTGGCTTTCTTGCAGATATTTCATTACCCAACTAGGTAACACCACCAGTACTAGGCTACTGTATATGTCTATTTTTCATAAAATTAAAATGCCTATTTTTAACATCAAAGATGTCAATGTTTCCTGCACTGCTCCTCCTGAAAGAGAAAAGGAGGATGGGTATGTGAGAAACCAAGGGGGCTCCAGGCCACCACAGAGAAGATGGTGTAACCTTCACATGCAAATCCACCCACTTACCCCAGCTGGCCACCATATCACCAAGCAAGCACACAAATAACATTTCCCCCTCAGGAGAACATCACTCAGGCTCCCTTTTCCTTTGAGAGAATTTCTAAAGCAAATTCTATTTTATCCAATGGAATGAGAGCTGGTAGGAGGCTTTCTCCAGCCAGCCGTACTGATCCCAGAGGAAACCAAGGTGACTAATATTTAACCGTATTTCTGCTATTCTTTAAGATACCCACAGGATTTGGGGGAAGGAGAGGAATTGGAACTTGATCAGAGCAGTAGCAATAACTACTGCTTAATCCCTTAGCCCCGTTCCTCTTAACTTTTTTTTAAAGTCACATTGATAAAGATCATTTTTATGTTCAGATAAAACAGGTACAGGATTTCCAACAGCAGAAAAGTGACAGGAGCATTTATTCTCATCATGTTAACTGGAGGTAGGCATTAGATTGCATAATTGTAGTGATACCCACTAGATGAGCAGGTTTGTGTGTGTGTGTGAAGATATGAACCAGCAACACATGATTAAAAGCAGGAATCACCAGGAAATTAGAGGACTGGAGGCTAAAACATATGAAGTGCGGTTTCAGGAATTGGTATGCTTGGTTTAATAAAAAAGAAGATCTAGGGGGTAACATGATAGCAGTCTTCCAATATTTGAGGGGCCACCACAAAGAAAAGATTCAACCTAATCTCCAAAGCATCTGAAGGCAGGAAAAAGAAGCAATGGATGGAAACTAACCTGAAACTAAGGAGAAATTTCCTAACAATGAGAACAATTAATTAGTGGATTTCAGAATTCAGAATTTGTGGATGCTTCAACACTGGAAATTTTTAACAGGCGATTGCACAACCATTTGTTTGAAATGGTACAGGGTTTCTTTCCTGAGCAAGGGATTGGACTAGAATATCTCAATGGTCCTTTCCAAGTCTGTCATTCTATTCTATTCTAATCCATCCTTATTCTATTCTATTCCATTTCATTATTCTATTCTATTCTATTCTTATTCTATTCCGTTCCATTCTTATTCTATTCCATTCCATTCCATTTCCCTTTTTTTCTTAAAGTATAAAATAAATCCATTTTCTGAAGTAGGAGCTTTAGATGGAGGGTGTGCAACCCTTCCCTCCTATAAGCTTGAGGAAATGCAATATATTCTTCAGGAAAGTTCTCCCTTACTGAAGCTCACAGCTATTACTTCATAAAATTAAGGGATGTTCTTTCTTCTCTGCTGCAAAAGACTGGAAATTCAAGAAAAATGAGATTTGGAGTGTGGCAATGCATTTGAAGGAGAGCCAAAGTAATTTCTCTGGGGGGAGAAATGAGCTCAAGATGGTTCTACCCCCACACCCCCACCAACATTGGTGTGAAGATGTAGGCGTTTAGGTACAGGCAGCACTGGAGAAGGATTGCATCTGAAACCAAGACGCAAAGAGGAATCCCTGCGGCTATGTGGGAAGCTGTGAAAGCCCCTAGAAACAAAGAAGATCCTTCAAACTACCAGGAGAGGTGGTCTCCCTTCTTTTCTTTCTCGAGGTCTTAATTGTTGTTGTTCATCAATTGCCTGGCCAAGCAAGCAAGTGTAAGCAGCTTCCCAAGAACCTGACACCCAATTTCCCAAGAGAATCAGTCAGCAGTGAGGACAGGTAAGAAAACGCACCCCAAGAAAACCAAAACTGTCAACTGATGAAGTGGGTCCTAACAACACACAAAATCCTAACATCTGAATTAACAAAATAGCGTAACCAAAATTATGCCCCGGCTATAAGCGTCAGATTACTCCAAACGCATTTAAGGTAGACTAACATGTTTTGTGAACTCATCCTTGGAATTGGTAGCCATGCTGTGATGTCATCATAAGGAAGATTTGGGAGTAGGTGACCCGAAAGATGGAGTGGCTGCCACTCCACCCCACCACACTCCTTCAGGTCCAGCAGGGCTGGCTTGCTACAGGTTGCAAAAAAAAATTGCACACTTCGAGGTCCAAAGCAGTCCTTCCTAACCATGGCAAGTTGAAGACTGTGGAGTTCAACTCCCAGAATCCCCCAGCCACCCATGGGTTTTACCTACAGCCATGCTGGCTGGGGAATTCTGGGAGTTGAAGTCCACACATCTTCACCTTGCCATGGTTGGGAAGCACTGATCCAAAAGCATCCTTTGGGGGGAGGGAGATCCTCCAGACACATTGGGAATCCCAGGGGAAGGGACAGGGCCACAGCACATCTGTAAGAGGCCAGGCACATCTGGAGAAGGGAGGTCAAAAATGACCCAGCTGGATGCAGGCAAAACACTCCCCTTCGTCGGGAGAAGGTCTCCGGCTTAACTCCCACCTTCGCTTTTTTCAGCTCACCCTCTTAGGATCGCAGCGCCTGAAGCTCTGGATGCTTCGCCCATATCATTTATTTTTCATTTCTTGGCTCTGCGTCCTCTTGCGCTCCCGTCTCCTCCCCACACCAACCCAGGCATCTGCCAAGCAGCAGAGCGAGCGAGCGAGTGAGGGCGATTCAACTCACAGTCGCGGGAGCAGACGCCAACCCTGTCCCTTCCCAACCCATCTCCGGATCGCAGGCGCCGACCCTCTGCACATGCTCCACGGCGCTCCCTTCCTCTCCTAAGGCCCGACGGGGGGGTGTTTGCGGCCAAGATTGCCAGGCCAGAGGGAAATGGGCAGGGGTCTCCGGGAGCCCCGTCGGGCGGGCATGGAGCCATCCTAAAGACGCCCTTGCGCTTCTCTTCTTGGAATCGACCCTCGCTCCCCCCCTGCCACTCTGCCCTCCCCCCGAACGCCACGCAGAGCCTCGCCAAGCGCAGCAGCCGCCCACTCGGGCAAGGCAAGCGCGGCTGCCGCCCCCATCCTCCGGAGAGCTGCCCGCTTGGGGCTCCAGGGATGCAGGAGCCCGGGGGCGGAGGGGCCAAGCCGGGCGCCCCCGCAGCCGGCCCGCCGTCGCAGCGCAGCGCAAAGGCATCCGGAGCGCCCAGGCGGGCATGTCCGGGGCTGCCCTCTGCGGGGCCCGCCATGCGTGGGGGAGAGCGAGGGCCACGCGCGCGGATCACCTGCCTGCTGGCTCCGGGGGCGGCTCAGCCGCGGCTGCAGGAGGGAGAAGAGCCGCCGCTCCCGCCGCCGCCAGCCCTCCCGGCTGTCATTCTCCGGCCCGCGGCTGCAGGTTCAGGATGCAGCAGTAGCAACAGGAGCTCCGCTCCCGCCCGCCGCTCTCGCAGCTGCTCCGGCCGCCTCGGCTGCGCGCGGCTCTACGCGGGCACGCGGCTGGGCTCCGACGGTGGGGAGTGGTGTAGGCGCGAGACCGCGCTTCCCAGCCCGGCGGCTTCGGCGAGCCCTGCAGTGCGGCCAGAGCGCATGCGTTTCCATCTTCGCACCCGCCCCTCCCCACCTGCTCCTTCTCTCGCTGGGAGAAAGTGGAAGGGGGCGGGGGAGGGGTCTCCGCTCCGTTGTGGTCCGTCCGGGCGGCTCCGTCGCCTCCGGTCCCCAGGACGGTTGGGGGGCGCCCGCAAAGGCCAACCGGTCCAGCACCCCGGTTTTGCCCCATGGGCAGTCTGTCCAGATACACTGGGAGCCCCTCAAGGTGCCCCCACCCCCACCCCAATCACGGCAAGGGCTGAAGGTTTCCTTTGGGGGGGTCTCCAGGGAAGAGAAGCTTTCCGGCAGCCTCCCCCCCCCCCGGTGCCCTCAGCTCCACCCGGGGACTGTCCGTGGGGCAGAGGGGTTGCTCAGGGGCTGGATGCACCAAGTACAGCTGGTCCTCGACTTACAACCACAACAGAGCCCCAAATTCCTGTTGTTAAGTGAGTTTTAGCCCATTGTATGACCTCTCTTGCCACAGTTATTAAGGGATTGATGTTAAGTGAATCTGGCTTCCCCCTAGACTTTGTTTGTGAGGTTGCAAAAGGGGATCATGTGATTCAGGAACACAGTAACCGTTACTGTCATAAGTGCGAAAAACGCTCATAAGTCACTTTTTTCAGTGCCAGTGTAACTTCAAACCGTCATTACCAGAGTCTTGGTGGCACAGTGGTTAGAATGCAGTATTGTAGGCTAACTCTGCCCACTGCCAGCAGTTGGATTCTCATCGGCTCAAGGTTGACTCAGCTTTCCATTCTTCCAAGGTTGGTAAAGTGGGGACCCAGATTGCTGGGGGCAAATAGGCTGATTCTAAACTGTTTAGAGAGGGCTGCAAAAGCACTGTGAAGTGGTATATAAGTCTTAAGTGCTGTTGCTATTAAATGAAATGTTGTACATTGAGAACTACCTGTATTTTCCCTTCCCACACTCCAGAAACTTGACTTTTGGTGATTCGTATTTAATGCTGCAATATTCCTTATTTTAGGCCTGGGGAGTGGTCTCCAGATGTGTTGGCTTTCAGCTGTTATAATCCTCGGTCTTTGTGGTGAGCAATTCTGGCTGAAGAAGCATGGGAACTGAAAGCATCTGGAGAACATCTGGCTGAATATATCAAGCTTCTGGGCGATTCACCTTTTCACATCTTCAGATTGAGATCGGGGATGGGGGGGCAGATGTGGCAGCACCAGGGCTTCCCTTAAGACTGGGAAGGAGAAGATGGAAATGAAGCTTAGTGCCAGGTTGCTTCTCTCCTTGATTAGTTTCCATCGCTTCTTGTCCTGCCTTCTGGTGCTTTGGAAAATGAATTGACCCCTCCCTCTTCTTTGGGGCAGCCCCTGAGATATTGGAAGACTGCTATCATGTCTTCCCTTGTCCTTCTTTTCACTAGACTAGAGTATAGACAAACCCAATTCCTGCAACTGTTCTTTATATGTTTCAGCCTTTAGTCCTCTAATCATCCTTGTTGCTCAAAGTGCAAGGTTTGTAAACGGTAAATAAAGCTTCCTTTGAAGCAAATTTCACCATATAAAAGGTATCCATTTAGTTGTCTTGGCAAAATCATTTTTACTTCTCCATTTAGCTTTTCCACTTCATCTCCCATCCAAGGACCAACTAAATAGATCTCAGGTATCCTTTGAGGTTAGCCAAAGCTGACTAAGGATGGCCTCCTCATTGAGATCCCTCACCAACTCAATAAATGCAAAACAAAAACAAAAACCCAACCCTGGTCTAGCCAGGAGAATTTCAACATTTCCTTGCCCTTTGGATTAATTTTCTAGAGCAGATCTTCCTTCATCAAATTGAGAATGAGGAGCGAGGGGGGAAAGGGCTGGGAAATATCTTTGCACGTCGTGAGACTGAAGATGGCTCCATCTGGTCTTCTCCGGGTTGCTGCATGAAGAACATCCGTGAGTCACCCATGGAGGAATTTATCTCTCTTCAGCGGAGGCTCCTTGTGGCCACACGGGATGAGTCTCTGTTCTGGGGCGGCTGCCTCTGGCCAAAAAATGCCTTCCTAAATGAGAGGTCTTGTGCTGAAAGGAAAAATACAGGCCTGTACCTAAAATGGCCTTCAACCGCATTTCTGACTGCAGGTAGTCCTCGACTTACAACAGTTAATGAGTGAAGTTGCAACGGCACTGAGAAAGGGACTTATGACCATTGCAGCCTCCCCATGGTCACATGATCAAAACTCATGCTTGGCAACTGGTTCATACTTATGACGGTTGCAGTCTCCCGGGGTCATGTGATCCCATTTTGCAACCTGACAAGCAAAGTCAGTGGGGGAGACACACTCAACGTAACAGCTGTCTTATTAACTTAATGACTGCAATGATTCACTGAACAACTATGGCAAGAAAGATCATAAAATGGGTCAAAACTCATTTAACTGCTGTCTCAATAACAGAAATTTGGAGCTCAAAGGTGGTCGTAAGTTGAGGACTACCTGCATTCACTTTGCTCAGGGTTTCTACTCCAAGGGCATCTTGTGCCCACTGTGATGCTGTGTAAAACCTCCTGGGTATCAGACCAACAAAGAAGATCAGATTAGGAAACGAAGGCCATGTAGATTGGGACATATTTTTATTACAGGTAGTCCTTGACTGGCAACTGATCACTTAGCAACTGTTTGAAGTTATGACAGACCTACCTTGGGGCTCCTTAGCATCTGATTCTGAAGTTACAATGGTTGCCTCCCCAGTTACATGACCGAACTTCTGGTGCTTGGCAATACAACCACATTTGCACTGTCCTTGAGTTACGTCTAGCACTTAGCAATAGCAATAGCCCTTAGACTTATATACCGCTTCATATAGTGCTTTTTACAGCTCTCTCTAAGCAGTTTTACAGAGTCAGCCTCTTGCCCCCAATAATCTGGGTTTTCATTTTATCCACATTGGAAGGATGGGAGGCTGAATCAACCTTGAGCCAGTGAAATCGAACTCCTGGCAGTGGGCAGAGTTGCTCTTTAATATGGCATTTTAACCACTGTGCCTCCACAGCTTGGTAGGAAGAAAAAGTGGAAGGGAGGGAGAGAGGACGGAAGGAAGGAAGTGGGAAAGGCAGGGAAGGTAATAATAGCGCTAGACTTTTATACCTCTTCACAGTGCCTTACAGCCCTCTCTAAGCAGTTTACAGAGTCAGCCATTTGCCCCCAACAATCTGGCTCCTCATTTTATCGATCTCAGAAGGCTGGAAAGCTGAGTCAACCTTCAGCTCGTCATGCTCAAACTCCTGGCTGCGGACAGAGTTAGCTTGCAGTACTGCATTCTAACCACTGCACCACCGAGGCTCTTATTAGTTATAAAATACTAAAGGTGGGATAAATGTTGAATAAATATATATATTTATAAGCAACAGTTAATAAGAACCAGGCTGGGGTATGATTTCTTTCCTTAGACTTTTCAAGATGGAACTATTCCTCTTTTTTATTGGGCCCTGAACTGCAGTTTTGGATTTTCATCTGATGTTTTTATATTGTTAGGGGATGCAATTATGGTTGCAATCTTGTTGAATATTAACACCCATTGTCAGAAGTTTTAGTTTGGAACATGGTTATAAACTATTTTCCCAGCTCATGCATGAGTTGGAAAACAGGATTAAGAAATATTTAAAGCTGCAGTGAAATGCATAGTTACCTGGGAAAAAGATTTATGGAGTAGGAGGCATCTTTTTCTGACTAAACCTACATAAAATGCTCTCACATAATTATACAGAGTAACTCACTGAAAAAGTATAAAAGGGACATTTTAAACCACTGGATAACTTCCATCCCAGTTTACTGTAGAATAGTTTTTGTCAACCTCAGCAAGATGGGTGGACTTCAACTCCCTGAATTCCCCAGTCAGCTGTGCCACTCCATTATTCTTCACATACGGTACCTTTCAGCCTCCCTCAGCACAAGGCCTCTACAGGTAGTCCTCGACTTATGACATTTGAGCCCAATATTTATGTTGCTAAGTGAGAAAGTTGTTGACTTTTGCCACATTTTACATCTTTTCCTACCACATTTGTTAAGTGAATCACTGCAGCTGTTAAAGTAGTAACCTGGTTGTTAAGTGAATCTGGCTTTCCCATTGACGTTGTTTGTCAGGAGGTCACAAAAGGAGATGCCGTGACCCCGGGGCCACTGCGACCGTCATAACTATGAGTCAGTTGCCAAGCCTCCGAATTTAAATCACGGGACTGTGGGGATGTTGCAATAGTCATAAGTATGAAAAGCAGTCAGAGGTCACTTTTTTCTGGGCTGTTGTAACTGAGCGGTCACTAAATGAACTATTGAAAATTGAGGACTACAAGTACTGAGATTATGCGAGACGTGGATGAAAATGGATTTCCACTTGTTTGTTTTATAAGAATGGGTCCTATTCCAATTCCCACAATTCTTCAGTCATCCAATGGAAAGTGCCCCCCACCCATTTTTAAAGGCAATTATGGGGGGGGAACCATATTACCAGATTTGGGTTCCCACTCACTTCTTGCATTTTATTTATTTATTGAATGTTTATGCTGCCCATCTTGCATACCATATGGTGCCCTAAGAGTGTCACTGAATTAGAAGAGGGAGGCCAGATCTAGGCTATACACACAGACACACACATTGTAGCTAGCAACAAAAAGGTGGATTCTTGTGTGTCTTTGACACCCTTCTAATTGGGTCTCTGACTTTTTGAACCCCAGTCTGGCCCATCAGGCTTCCTGCTAGAATCACAATCTCTTGGTTGTGTGCAGACACGCAAATAGCTCTTTTAGATGAATTACATTCTTTTCTGCCATAAACAGGATGATAAAAACGAGTCTTAGAATTTCTAAAGAAAGAAATGAAAGGCATTTGCCCTCCTAAATCACAAGTGAGCAAACTGGCTTACATCAGAGATGCTCCATTCAGAAAACGGAATATCTGGGCAACCCAGCCTCTGTGTCTGACGCCCTTTCTAGAGACCCCTCTCAAAACTCCAGGATGGCTTTTTGCAGAATATCTATTTCCCAACAAGAAGAGGAAGAACATAGAACATTGAATCATAGGATGGGACCTCAGAGGTCTTCTAGTCCAAGGCAGGAGACCTCAATGAAATGGCTGTCCAGTCCATTCTTGAAAACCTCCAGCAATGAAGTACCCACAACTCTGGGAGGCAAAATGTTCCATCAATTAATACTTCTCATTGTCAGAACATTTCTCCATACTTCTAGGTTGGATCTCTCTTGAATGAGCTTCCACCCGTTATTTCTTATCCTGCCTGCTGATGCTTTGGAAAATAAGCCAATCCTCTCCTCCATGTGACACCCGGCGTCAGATACTGCAAGACAGCTATCAATCCTCTCCTAAGCCTGGGCTTTGATGGGCTGGATAGACCTACTTTCCTCAACTCTTCATTCTACAATTTAGCCTCCTGAACCCTGATCATCTTTGTGGCTTTTCTTTGCATCCTTCTAGGGCAGGGGTGTCAAACTCTATTTCATTGAGGGACGCATCAGGGGAGAGCTTAACATCACTAGTGTCAGGGGTGCCTTTAATGGCCCGAGTGCTCTACCAGTGAAAATGGGCTCCCAATCTCTGTTTTTGGTTGGGACGACCTCCTGCAACCCTCTGCCAGTGAAAATGGAGCTCAGGAGAGGGGGGTGCGCCCCTCCCGAGCTCCATTTTCACTGGCAGAAGGTTGCAGGAGGCCGTCCCAGCCAAAAATGGAGTCTGGGAGCTTGTTTTCACTGGCAAAGGCACCACAGGCTGGTCTTTCACTGTTTCCAGAGAGGCCCCATAGGCCAGATCTAAGCATCCCATGGGCCGGATCTGGCCCCCGGGCCTTTTGTAGGGCCTCTGCATCTTTTTCTATCACAATACAATACAATACAATAGCAGAGTTGGAAGGGACCTTGGAGGTCTTCTAGTCCAACCCCCTGCCTAGGCAGGAAACCCTATACCACTTCAGACAAATGGTTACGTATCCAACATCTTCTTAAAGACTTCCAGTGTTGGGGCATTCACAACTTTTGGAGGCAAGCTGTTCCATGGATTAATTGTTCTCACTGTCAGGAAATTTCTCCTCAGTTCTAAGTTGCTTCTCTCGTTGATTAGTTTCCAGCCATTGCTTCTTGTTCTACCCTCAGGTGCCTTGGAGAATAGTTGGCTCCTTCTTTGTGGCAACCCCTGAGATATTGGAAAACTGCTATCATGTCTCCCCTAGTCCTTCTTTTCATTAAACTAGACATACCCAGTTCCTGCAACCGTTCTTCATGTGTTTTAGTCTTCAGTCCCCTAATCATCCTTGTTGCTCTTCTCTGCACTCTTTTAGAGTCTCCACATCTTTTCTACATTGTGGTGACCAAAACTGAATGCAGTATTCCAAGTGTAGCCTTACCAAGGCTTTATAAAGTGGTACTAACACTTCATGTGATCTTGATTCTATCCCTCTGTTTATGTAGTCTAGAACTGTGGGGGTTTTTTGGCAGCTGCTGCACACTGCTGGCTCATATTTAAATGGTTGTCCACTAGGACTCCAAGATCCCTCTCACAGTTACTACTATTGAGCAAGGTACCATCTATACTGTACTGTATACTGTACCTGTGCATTTCGTTTTTCTTGCCTAAATGTAGAACTTTACTCTTTTCACCATTGAATTTCACTTTATTAGATAGTGCCCAATGTTCATGTGTGTCAAGATCCTTCTGTATCTTAAGCCTGTCTTCTGGAATGTTGGCTATTCATGCCAGCTTGATGTCATCTGCAAATTTGATGAGTTCCCCATTTATTCCCTCATCTAAATCATTGATGAAGATGTTGAAGTGTACTGGGCCTAAAACAGAGCCTTGGGGTACTCCACTGCATACTTCCCTCCATGTAGATGCAGTTCCATTGAGGACTACACGTTGAGTGCAGTTGGTCAGCCAGTTACGAATCCATCTGGTGGTGATGCTGTCCAAACTACAGTCACAGTAACCTGAACTGGTCTTAGTATGCCAAGTGTGCCCTCCCTGGTGCAATGTAGTATTATAACTTCTCGTGATCTTGATGCTGTCCCTTTCTTATCACTCTGAAGTAGCCTGTTAAGCCTTATGCTCAGAGGTTGTGTTCAACCAGGCTGCTTCACCCGAACCAGTAGTGGAAATCGTGGGTGGGCCTGCTCACCCACCCTGGCTCTACACCATCCTATTCAGGCATGCTTGCAAGCTGTGTGCAAGCTGTGCGCACGAGCAAAGTGCATGTGCAGACAGCTGTGTCTGTAAGTGAATACCACCCCTGTAATATTATGCTCAATTTCCACAACCTGAAGCTGCTTAAAAGAGTGAGAAATGCGACCAAATAAAGTCTCCTGGATGTGAATGGGTGGCGCAGTTCCTGTCAAGGCAGTAGCTGCCTATTTCTGGGGCCTGATGGGAAATATTGGAAAATGTTTTGTTTCAGAGACAGAAGATGGAATTCCAGCTCTTCCTGTGCACCAGGCTGATCCGGCCCTTTGGAGAGTGATGGTCTTGCAATTTTTGGACAGTAACTTCAAGAAGTATATTTTAGGGAATGTTAGGAGTCCTTTTCTGGTAAGTTTAGTTCCAGAAACTGCCACCAGAATGGCATGAATGGAATGTCTTAGCCTGTCGTTGGGCCCTTCTTCTCCCGACTGGAATGTTTTGCAATACAACATTTTCCCACAATACTTAATTTTCCCTAATGGCTTCTAAATGTATCCCCCCCCCCACTCTCCCTCCCTCCCTCTCTCCCTCTCCTTCCCACTTCTTTTCTCTTCAAGTACTTTCAGCTTCTCCATGCTGTAAGAAACTTTAAAGCTGAAACATCACAGATTTCATTTCTGATTTCAATTCTGTCATGCGCTACGAAAAGGGGCTAACTTACGTGGGAAAAACTTGGCTTGTGGGCACGAAGGAAAGTGAGTGAGTGAAACCTGTGTGCATGCAAAGAAAGGCAGTTCAGAAAAAAAAGCAAATCAATGTTATTGGATGCTATAAGGAATAGAATAGAATAGAATAGAATTCTTTATTGGCCAAGTGTGATTGAACACACAAGGAATTTGTCTTTGGTGCATAACCTCTCAGTATACACGCATACAGCAAAGTGATAAGTCATATATCATAGAATAGATCATAGTTACAATCATTAATCATAAGATACAAGAAGTAATAAATCATAGGTATCATTAGGAGAAAGTAGTAGGGAAGATGAGAAGGATAATAGAAATACAGCCTTACTACTTGGGTGAATATCTTTAGGCCTAAGACAGTGGGGTGGGAGTTGGGTGTTCAGCAGAATGATGCCGGGGCGCAGGGACTATTTTTGTGTCTAATTGTTTTGGCATGCAATGCTTTATAGACACATCCAAAGGGGAGAAGTTGAAAGATTAAATGTCTGGGATGTGAGGAGTCTGTAGAAAGGCATACCGGTATTTCTTCTCCTGCGGCCTCCTGCAAATTCGCCCTTATGCTAAAAATTGACACTGGAAGTTATGGGCCTCTTTTGTTTGTCCTAAGTAGGAATCGCATTTTGCAAAAAGCTTGTCCTGCAGACACAAAAAGGCAGCCTTGTGCACAGAGTGGGACTATGGTTTGCTCTAGCAAGACGAGGGATAAATAAATCTGCCGGAAGGAAAAGAGGCTTAACGATGTGTCTCGTTAGCAGAAGGTTTGGGCACTCTTGGCTGGCCAAAGTCGTATTGTGCCATGTACACTGAATGAGGCTCTGGATGACAAGGCTGGGGATGGGAAGGGAGGGGGGATGGAAATGAAAGGAGTCCTTGTTCTAAGGGAATGACAGTCAACCCAGGAGGTTGGAGGGGCTTGTTTATCGCTTCCCAGCAAAATGCCAGCTTTGTGATGGGGAGGCTGGCTGGGGCCAGACAGGAGCACTAAGCAACAAGGCACTTTGCACCCAAAGATATTTGACGGTCATCTCCTAGGTTTCCACATGACCAGACCACACTGCGCCCCAAGGGTGGACATTTTAATGTAATTTAATCAGAGCTGGAAGGGACCTTGGAGGTCTTCTAGTCCAACCCCCCACTTAGGCAGGAGACCCTATTCCATTTCCAACAAATGGTTCCAGTCCCTTCTTAAAAGCCTCCAATGATGGAGCTCCCACAACTTCTGAAGGCAAGTTGTTTCACTGGCTAATTGTGCTCACTGCCAGGAAATTTCTCCTTAGTTCTAGGTTGCTTCTCTCCTTGATTAGTTTCCATCCATTATTTCTTGGACCCCCCCCCTCCTATTTGTGGCAGCCCCTTAGATATTGGGAGACTACTATCGTATCACCCCAGTCCTTCTTTTTTCTAAACTAGACATCCCCAATTCCTGCAACTGTTCTTTGTTATCTCTAAGCCTCCTAATAATCTTTGTTTTTCTTCTCTGCACTCTTTCCAGAGTTTAAACTTCTTTTTTTATATTGTAATAAACAAAATTGGATACCGTATTCCAAGTGTGGCCTTACCAAGGCATTATAAGGTGGTTTTAACACTTCTTGTGATCTTGATTCTATCCCTCTGTTGATGCAGCCTAGATTTGTATTGGCTAATTTGGCAGCTGCGGCACGTGGCTGACTCACATGCAAGTGATTGTCTACTAGGACTCCAAGATCCCTCTTGCCATTACTGCTGTTGAGCCAAGTTTCCAGATTCCAGATGACCAGACTGCACTATGCCCCGAGAGTGGGCAATGCAATGGCCTTTCTTTGTTGCCAAGCCTAGAGCACTGGAAAGAAAGAGACTGACAGTCCATGGGGTGTTAGTGGCCACTGCTTACCTAGGAACAAATTGGAATTCAGAATTGGAAGCTACACAGAATAAAGCAATTAGATTGTAGCATTGCTTTTTCTGAGTTTTTACTTTTTCAGCTGCTCAGGGTAGCAACATTGAAAGCTCATGTTGCATTCATTAAAAGTTGGAAAGTCCCATTAGAAAAAAGGCTTGTCTAATAAAAAGAAGCAGAATTGCACGGGTATTCTGTCAGAAACAGAAGCCCTTGCTAAGTAAGTGATGTCTCTTTTGAGTTGAGTTCAAGCCTTGGTCACTTCATTGCCACAAAACGTTGTTTCCTTTGCAGCATTGGATTGTGTTCTTTCAGGGTGTTTTCAAGTTTTTCAGTCCAGCTGACTGCTCTGGGGTTTTCTGGAAATCTCCCCCACCCCCACCCCCACCCCCACCCCCATCCAAATAATAGACAAGTCTCTCTAGCTTAGGCCAGGGCTCTCCAAACTTGGCAGCTTTAAGACTTTTGGATTTCAATGCCCAGAATTCCCCAGTCAGCATGGCTGGCTGGGGAATTCTGGGAGTTGAAGTACACAAGTCTTAAAGCTGCCAAGTTTGGAAACCCCTGGTTAGGCAAAGTTAACTATAGGCCTGGCCTTCTGCTGAAGGATCTACACCCATTCCATTAACCTTAAATCCAGAATAGACATAGCAAAGTATCCTTTGTTGCAACCATTAGGACACAGAGAAAGGGCCTTTTCCATCAAAACATTTCAAAGTGTGTGAATCCAGCCTATTTGGTGTTGCTAATAATCGAAAGCCTCTACTCAGAGACACCTGGATCCAGCTGGTTACCTTTGAACAATATATCAGAATTAGAAGGGACCCTAGAGGTCTTCTAGTCCAACACCCTGTTCAAGCAGGAGACCCTATAGCATTTTGGACAAATGGTTGTCCAGTCTCTTCTTAAAAACCTCCAATGTTGGAGCACCCACAACTCCAGGAGATGTTCCACTGATTCATTGATCTCACTGTCAGGAAATTTCTCCTCCTTGGTATATTTCCATGACCCTTTTAAATGCAAGAGGAGTTGTCTCTTTTGCCCCCAGTGATGTCCTTGTGTTAAAAAGAGGGGGGGAGATATAATTTTTCAAAAAGTATTCAATAAAATATCATATATGCAGAACCATTCCAATTTTTAAAGAATGTTAAAATTCTCAATTAGGGAAGAATCTGTTATTGAGCATATACAGTATTCTGTGTCCTTCAGTTCATCCCTGTCTTGGTTACATTATGAATGCAGAAATTTCCTAGCAGCAATTTTGCATAAGAAGCCAGACAAAAATGTTCTTCCATCAAATAATTCCCTTTCTGAAAAATGCTTCCATGGCCAGAGGGAAAAAAGATGGATTACTTGTTTTTTCTTCTCAGCCACATAAATCTCACTGGGAAAGTAGAAACAGAAAAGGGGAGATGCTGGTGGATTTGGCCCCTTTGTGTCTATGCTTGCCAGGAATTGGAGAAACTGAAGTGGAACTGAGTACAGGTAGTCCTCGTCTTACAACAGTTCATTTAATGACCATTCAGAGTTGCAACATCATTGAAAAAAGTGACATGACCATTTTTCACACTTACAACCGTTACAACATGTGATCAAACTTCAGATGCATGACAACCGACTCATATGTATGACGGTTGCAGTGACCCCCGGGTCACACAGTCCCCTTTTGTGACCTTCTGACAATCAGAGTCAATGGGGAAGCCAGATTCACTTCACAAACACGTTACTCATTTAACAGCTGCAGTGATTCACTTCACAAATGTGGCAAGAAAAGTTGGGGAAATGGGGCAAAACTCACTTAACAAACGTCTCAGCAACAAAAATTTTGGGCTCAACTGAGGTCGTGAGTCAAGGACTACCTCTACATGGAACGAGGCTTTCCCAGACGTATCTGCCCAGAACGACTCCTGTTTCCCTGGACACAATGCCTGGGGATGCCCACAGCTGGCATACGAAGTTTTGGAGGTTCCCAAATCTACACTTGGTTTTGATGTAGAATGGCAAAACATTAAGAATCTTGCTAGAAACATAAAACAAAGAAGTAGATATTGTGCTTCAATAAATCAGCAAACTTTTAAATAAAAAATCAATTCATTGTATCCTATGATCTTAAGATACAATGAATTAATTTTTCCTCATTTATTGGACACTGAAGAACATAAAGCATGGGGTTTCATCTTATGTACACTGGAAATATAATAAAGATAAAGGTTCCTCTCGCACATATGTACTAGTCGTTCCCGACTCTCGGAGGCGGTGCTCATCTCCGTTTCAAAGCCGAAGAGCCAGGGCTATCCGAAGTCGTCTCCATGGTCATGTGGCCAGCATGACTAAATGCCAAAGGCGCACGGAATTCTATTAATTCCCACCAATCCTACTTGCATTTTTTACGTGCTTTTGAACTGCTAGATTGGCAGAAGCTGGGACATGTAACAGGGGCTCTCTCCGTTACGCAGCAGGAGTAACTGACCTGTTTACCTGAAAATAAGACCTCCCCAGATAATAAGCCCAATTGGGCTTTTGAGCGCATGCACTAAAATAAGTCCTCTCCAAAAAATATTGCAATGCAGCAGCCATGAGGTGACCACGCTCACCTCCTGCTGCACCTCAAAAATAATAAGACCTCCCCAAAAATAAGGCCAAGCGCTTATTGGGGGTGGAGAAAATAAGACCCTGTCTTATTTTCAGGTAATAGAAGGGAATAAACACTGTCATTATTTTGAACTTGTCCTGTAGATCTTCCCTAATCTTTAGGGCACCAAAGACCAGTTCTGTGGAAAACAATTTTTCAGTGGAACGGGGGGGGGGGGGTGAGGGGAGGGAGAGGCATGGTTTTATGTGCTACTTGGATCCCATGCGTGTTCAGATGAACCTTCGCTCACTTGTGTGGCCCAGTTCCTAATGGACTGCAAATTGGTACCAGTCTGTGGCCCAGAAGTTGGGGGGGGGGGCTGCTGTAGATGCAGTCTTTTAGAGTCACTTGGTTGAGTAGGGCTGCTGTAGTAATGGAATAAAAACAAACAGATTTTGAAAGGTTTTCAGAATGGAACTTGGATGAGAAGTAATTTTAAAGAAAAGAACATGTTATTATATACCCAAAATTTTCAATTCTTTAAAGCATGAACATTGGATTTTTCATATGTGATCTGCAGCTGAACAGATTTTAGACATCATACAGTGCTGCTTTGATTTGAAACCTTGTAGAAATGACATGAATCCACTTTAAAGATAGGAATCAATAAATATAAAGACAGAGAGAGGAGGGGGAGGAGGAGGAGGAGGAGGAGGAGGAGGAGGAGGAGGAGGAAGAAGAAGGAGAAGGAGAAGAAGAAGAACCATTATATGCATAACCATTAGCAGTTGCAGCTCAAAGCAGAACAGAATTTATACACTTTATAACAAAATGTTTATGGATGCAGAATCGTCCAAGAAAAACCCAAATCCCTAGGAATTTAGAGAGGAGAGCCGAGATCAACTGCAAATGATCAGTCAAACTGGTAGACAAACAAAACCTGGGCTGCATTTCTATCACACTTGCCTCACAAGGGGTACATCACCTGGCAAAGGAGCTTTGCTGGATTATTTCCCAACCTTGTCCCAGGGAGAACATTAAAGCTCACCAGGGACAATAAACCTTTACTGTATTTCTTGGCCTTTGGAGCAAGATTAAATCTGTTGCCTGTGGTTATCAATTTCGGAAGTGAGTTTTATTGTTAATTGTGGGAAGTCAGATCAATATGTGGCAAAGATTTAAATTGGATTTTAGAAATGGAGCATTGGGTTTCATTATGCATCAGTTCCATTCCACCCTTGTTTTCCTTTTTTTATGTTCGTTTTGTTTGCTAACATCCTATGTTAGAGATAGAGTAGATCAGGGGTGTCAAACTCAAGGCCTGCTCAAGGGGGCAGGATCCGACCTATGGGGTGCTTAGATCTGGAAACAACAAAGGACTGGCCCATGTGCCTCTGCCAGTAAAAACAGAAGTCGGGATGGCCGCACATGACCCTCCCAAGCGCTGTTTTCGCTGGCAGAAGGTTGCAGGAGGCCATTGCAGTCAAAAACTAAGCTTGGGAGCCCGTTTTCACTGGCAGCACTCCAGCCACCACAGGTGCCCCTGACTGAGTGATGTTGAGCTGGTCATGCCCATCCTGGCCACCAAGGTCAAACACAACACTGATGTGGCCCACAATGAAATCAAGTTTGAGACCCCTGGATTAGATAGAGACAGACAGACAGATAGACAGACGGAGTTATGCACGGATGGACAATAGAGAGAGCAATACAGAGAACTAGTATAGATGTATTGCAACTTATAGAAAAATTGATATATTTCAACATCCTTGGAATATATTACAAGAAGAGTACTCAACTCCTCTGCTCGTAATAAAATTCTGTATACCACCAGGCTTGAAATTTTAGGCCTGGATAATCTTGAACTACGCTGACCTGATCTTAGTGCACAGGATAATCTGCCATAACGTCCTACCTGTTAATGACTACTTTTACTTCAACTGCAATAACACAAGGGCTATCACTAGATACAAGCTAAATGTAATCCGTTCTAATCTTGATTGCAGGAAAAAACAATTTCAGCAATAGAGTAGTAAATGTGTGGAGCACCCTCCCGATCCTGTTGTGAGTTCCTCTAATCTCCATACCTTTGACCTTAAGCTGTCTACCATGGACGTGTTTCTGAAGAGGTCCCTAAGGGGGCGTGCATAAGTGCACCAGCGTGCCTACCGTCCCTGTCCTACATCTTTTTATATGTTTATGGCTATGTTTTGCTTATTTTTATCCATTTATTTGTGTCATTTTTTCATGTGTTTTTCCTACTTGTTTCCTTGTACTTGTTGACAAATTAAATTAAAATAAATAAATAAACAAATATTGTGATGCTGACAGACATCCTCTGCTTCTCCCCCACCTGTTTTCCTTCTTCCTCATTTTCTCCCTTCATCCCAAGTTTCCTTCCAATTCTTTTCACTCTCCACCTTCCTTCTCACCTCCTATATGGAAGTGTAGTATATAAAATGTCCTTCACCTCTCTTTCTGCCTTTTTGCTTCCTCGTTCTTAAAGGGGCAGTGCCCTTTCTTCTCTCCTTCCTTCCTGTCTCTGGAAGTCCTCCAAAAGAAAGGACAAGGCAGGGTTTCTGGGGACCAAAAAATGTTTCTGGCAGCAAATTTGGAACAAATGCCAGATCTCTCTCTCTCTCTCTGCACTGTGGGCTGCTGGACACAAACAATGTTGTTGACTGCAAAAAACATTTGCCCATCTTCTCTAGTTCTGCATTTCCACTACAATTAAAATGTCAAATATGTAAGGAATTGAGTTCACCCACCCAAAGAAAAAACATGCTGGCTGTAGCTGAGAGAAGAGAAATGTGCTGTGCTGGAGAATTGCCCTGCAAAGCATGTTTGTGGATTTTTCTGTTCATGTGTGTGAGTGTGTGTGTGCGCCCATGCATGTATGTGTCTGTGTGTGTGTGTGTACTCATTTAGCTCTGCAAATTCAAGAAATCACACACTTGTCATCCCACATACATATTTTCCCTGCATGTTAAAAATAGCGACTATTTCTGCTGAGATGAAAGCACAGACATCTCTGTTGCTAAAGACCAAATCGAAGAGCGGGCATTTCTCAACCAGCTCCCCTGCCTGGTGGAGCAGCCCATCCCCCCCCCAAGGCCTTACACTGTCCTTCACCTTCTGACTCTGAGGTCACTTCCACAAAGTGTAATGATGACAAGAGTCAGCAACAAGTCTAACTCAGCCTTCCCCAAGTGCCATGTTGGCTTGGAAATAGGAAATTGACTCCAATATTTCTAGAGGGCAACAGGTGGAATATCCCTTTCATCCATGTTCTTCCATGGAACGGCATCCACATGGACAAAAGCATGAAGTGGGGCGCTGGAGGTTCAGCCCAGTGCTCTTCAACATCTTCATAAATGATCTAGAAGGGGAACTCATGAAATTTGCAGACAAAATCCAACTGGGGGGAAATGCTAACATTTGGGGGGATAGACTCTAGATTCAGAAGGGACTTGATAGAATTGAACACTGGGCCCTATTCAATAACCTCTATCCAACCTCCGCAGGGGTAAGCTGTTATCCCAGAGCTGGCCAAACAATCCCAACCAGCTCCAATACTACCCTGGCACCAGCTCTTATTCACAGCTTTCTTATTCATTCCCAGAACCTCTGAGAACTCCAAGCACTTCCAACCCCATCCATCTCTTGTTTCTTGCCTCCGTACCCAGCTTCCCTGATGCTGTTTGGGGAAGAGGAGGAAGAGGAAAAGGAAGAGGGTAGAGGAAGAAGGAGATGGAGGAGGAGGAGGAGGAGGAGGAGGAGAGAAAGGGGGAGGAGAGGGAGAAAAAGGAGGAGAAGGAGGATAGGAGGAAAAGGAGAGAGAGAAGGAGAGGGAGATGGGGGAGAAGGTGAAGGACAGATAGAGGGAGAAGGACAGGGAGAAAGAGAGGGAGAAAGAAGGAGGAGGAGGTTAGGAGGAGGAGGAGAGGGAGACAGAGAGAGAGAAGAAGAAAGGGAGAAGGAGGAAAAGCAGAGGGAGGAAAAGACAAGGGAGAAAGAGGAGGAAAGGAGAGGGAGGAGAAGGAGATGGAGAAGGAGAAATACCCCAAATCTCTGCAGGAGACAACTTTCTTACCCACCGGGAAATATAACAATTGGCTGGCTGTAATTCATCAGATACACAACCTGCCAGTTGCAACCGCTGCTTAAGGTGCCCATTGGGGGAGACGGGGAGTGGGTGACGCCAGGTGTGTCATGCTTAGCTAATCAGCTTTAGTCAATTTCACAGTGCTGATCGGAATCTGCCATGGCTGGTTTTCCCTGCCTGCCTAAACTGCCTGCCTCTTCTCCTTCAACATCCAGGAGCGAAATTAACACAACCACAACGCTCAACCCATTGTACTCAGAGGCACACAGAAGGTGGCACAGCCCTTCCTTTCCTCCCCTGTCCCCCAAGCAAGCAGTGGGGGGAAATGTTTCCACAAGAGAAGAATCGGGAGGACCAGTATCTGGGCGACATTCGTGGGCAGAGCAGTTGGCGCTTTGGCTGCCTGAAGGTCTGTGAAGATCCGCAGCCCCAGTTCAACTAAGCAAAGGGATATTCACAAAAGTACAGACTTGCTGGTGTCATCTGAATGGACAGATATTATGGGCTACAATCTATCATGGCCCTCACAATGTTGAAGTTTGTCTTGCATCTTGAAGAAAAAAACCACCTGGATTTGATCAGCCCCGTCTGAGATGGACAACACTGAACCGGATTTGCACATAGATGTGCAGATGCCTTCTGCAGGTGGGACAAAATAGCACCACCGAATTGTGGGGCTGAAAAGCAAACTATCCAACATATAGTATGATAGTGCCAAAATGGAGCTTATAATGGAGAGATTTTAATTATTTCCTGGCTGTGACAAATGAAGCAAAAAATGATATTTGCAATCTGGACCTACGTTTATAAGATTTTAGATTTTGAATTTTTCTTCTCTTGGTCTTTATCAAGATGTGATGTGAATGTGCCATTCAATAAGGTAGTGGGGTGCTGAGGAAGGAGCTATATTGGGACCGGGGAGACCCAAATTTAGCCTCTATTGGCCACAAGTGACATTGGTGAGCCTTTTTGGTCCATCCGGTGTCACAAGAATTAAATTAGTGTGACATTCTAATGAATGTGAATGCAACATGAGTGACATTCCTGCAGGGGGCAGCACTGGTCCAACTTTGAGCTTCTAAGGTAATCAAGCTGTGATAAACTTGCCAGGCAAGGGTCTCCCCAGGGGGGAAGCCCACTGAAAGGGGCCAGGCTTTGATCCCACCACCACAAAAGCCATATTGACTTTTTTGACCCCTCCTATTGACTTCCGGGGCCCCAGAAGAGGCCGTGGAAGAGTTCTCTTCTGCTCTGGCCCTGTCTTCAGGGTTTTAGCTGTGAATGCTTTTTAAAAGTTCTTTAATCTTGCAAGTCTTTGTGACTTTGTATTAATTGGAATGGCAAAACATTTTAAAATCCCACTGAAATAAATTTTAGAAATTATTAAGGACTGCCTGGCAATCTCATTTGAATAGTGATTCAAGTTTATTTTTATTTCAGAACCTCCTGGACCTCCGATGCTGCCATCTGCTTCAGTGGTTTTGCTTCCCCTCCCAAAGATCAGCAAAGGTGATCTTGGGTGGTGGTGTTAAATGGAAAAAGGTTTCCTCCACAGGTTCGGAGAGCATCACCGGCTGAGTGAATGAATTTAGGATCGAAGTAAGCTGCGTTTGAAAGCAAGTTGTCTTTATTATTTCAGGAAAGCAAGACCGACAGTGATGTAGATCAGTGTTCCTGAGTGAGCTGACCCCGACATACAGTAAGTGTACATTTTTTATACCATTTTCCTCTTTGAATTACTTTTGTTTTCTTTGTACTATTGTTTTATCACTTTTTTGCGTGTGTCCTTGTTAATGTTTCTAATCTGTCTTGCGTTTTGTTATTCCTCTGCCCTAAAGTACTTCCCATGGAGCTGGGATGAGCCCAAGTGTCTTCTACTGTATTTCCTATTTTTACATCTTTGCCCTGAGCTAATCCGTCTTTGTTGTCACTCTGACCTTTTCCTTTTCTTAAGGGTAACTTCTTCCTGCACTTCCTAGGTCTTTTGTATTATTTTTCTACTCTGCACCTATTTCTAATTGTCCTGATATCCTGGTAATTATTCTCAGGAGGTTTCCTTTGGAATGTGTGCTGGCTTTGTTATTCTAGTGACTTCCAGTTTGATTATGGGCTGTACTGGTCTTCCTAATACAACACTGTCTTGGTGAAGTTCCCTTCCCACAGTGGGAAAAGCCCTATGCTCCTGCATATATTGTAGCATTCCACACCACACCTGGAAAACTGTTTTGGTCACCACGCTACAAAAAAGATGTTGAGACTTTGGGAAAAGTTCAGAGAAGAGCGACAAAGATGATCAAAGGCCTGGAGAGTAAAACGTATGAAGAACAGCGGCAGGATTTGGGCTTGGCTTATCTAAAGAGGAGAAGAGCTAAGGGTGACATGATAGCAGTCTTCCAGTATTTGAAGGGCTGCCACAAAGAAGAGGGGGTCAATTTATTTATCAAAACACCAGCAGGCAAGACAGAAACGGTGGATGGAAACTAATCAAGGAGAAAAGCAATCTGGAATTAAGAAAAAACTTCCTAACTGTCCGTGCAATCAACCAATAGAACAGCTTGGCTTCAGAAGTTGTGGGAGCTCCATCACTGGACATCTTTAAGTGGAGCCTGGACAGCCATTTGTCTGAAATGGTACAGGGTCTCCTGCTTGACTTTCAAAGGTCCCTTTTGGCCATATGCTGACTGATATTGATATAGTAATCCTCGGCTTACAACTGCAATAGAGTCCAGAATTACAGTTTTAAATTGGGCTAGTTGGTAAGCAAGTCGCTATGTGATTCTGGTCACTTTTACAATCTTTTTTGCAGAGGTTGTTCAGTGAATGCCCCAGTCATTTTTGCTGGAAACTGGAACTAAATACTGGTTTCTGGCAAAAAAAAGTAAAGAAAAGAAAAAACACCATTGTGAATCACAATAACATGGTTTCAGAAGGCTGAAAATGGCCATAAACACTGACTGGTTGCAGAGAACTCAAAATGTGATCAGGGAGTGGGGGGCAGTCATAGTAACTTTGACTCCACATCATATGTAGCCCTGGGGAGGACTGCCATATCTTCAAATGATCACTAAACAACCAGTCATAAATCAAGGACTCCTCGTTTACTCAGGACATGTGTCTAAATAGACCAGAGCCCTTAAAAAAGCCTATAAACGCTTCTGCTACCAGGTGATTATTTTCACATACTTACAAAGTAAAATAAAATTGTAATCTGCCATATTTCAGAGCAAGACTTCTGATTGATCAATTCTGATTGATCTGATTGATTGGTCTCTTCATAGGGGTTTTAAAATCAGAAACGAAAATGTCAAATGTATTTCAAATTGGGTGGGAAAGGAAGAGTATAAAAAGCATTCAGCAAACTAAGCAATTCTGAACATTGTAGGAAAGCTATGTTAGTCTATGATAGCAAAACATCAGAGGGAATTTGGTACCACTTTTTCTGACTAACAGATTTTAGAATGAGTTAATTGGAAAGCTCCAAATTTCAAGGACATTTTGCTAAGCCATGAGATTTTTGGTTCGCTTTGGCATTTTATTATGCAGGCTGCCATGGTTGTTAAAGCATGATGTGCAACTCCACCATTGTGGCTTATCCAACAATCCATATTAAAACAAACTGTGGCTTATGCAATGTATGCATCAGAGCATGCCGTCCAAAAATGGGCATGTAATCCTTCTTTCAACCATGAGATGGCGCGGTTGAGATGCAGTCTGAAAACAAAACCTGGAAATCTGCCACTTCCTGCTCAGAAGAAGGGCTGGCTTGAATAGGAAAAAGCCCTCCCCTCCCCCTTCAGGTCTCCCCAGAGGCCTCTGCACCATTCAGAGGCGGTCTGTCGGTGGGATGAAGAAGCAGCATTAATGCTGTCTTACTGGCCACAGAAGGTGAAATGTCTTAAACAACAAAAACTCCCAAATCCTTGAGCTGGAATCTGATTATCCTATACAGGGAGTTTTTGACTTACAACCATTTAGTGACCATTTGAAGTTACAATGGCACTGAAAAAAGTGACATGGCCATTTTTCACATTTATGACCGTCGTAGTATCCCCAGGGTCATGTAATAAACCGATTCATATTTATGATCCCTGCTATGTCCCAGGGTCATGTGACTCCCCTTTATGACCGCCTGACCAGCAAGTGCAAGGGAGAAGCCAGGCTCATTTAAAGACCATGTGGCTAACTTACCCCATGCAGTGATTCACTTAACGGTAGCAAGAAAAATCATAAAATGGGGCAAAACTCACTTAACGTCTGTCTTGCTTAACAATGGGCATTTTGAGTCATAAGAACTGCTTGTAGGATCCTTTGGTGCAGCCCTGGAAGATCTGAAGGCCCAAGACAGGGACAGGCCATAGTGGAGAAATTGGTTCTATATGGCCGCTAAGTGTTGACAATGACTAGATGGCAAGTAATCATCATTAATCAGTCCAAACCACCAGAAGGAATCAAGTTGAACAGCCACAGAGTGAAACCTTCAGCTAAAATGGGATTAAGATTCAGGCCAGCTGTAAGAGCCAACTGCCTCATTAACCTGCTTAGAGGAAGCATGGCTGGGAACTTTGTGCCTTTAGCATAACATGCAACGTGAGCTCCTGGGAGAGGGGACATCTCATCTTGGGAACTTGAAAAAGACTGTCCTTCCACATGGCAACGTCACCTAAGCATCAAGGAAGGCCTGTTAAGAGATGGAGATTCTGCTTAAAATAACAACCCAGGTGTATTTTTGTTATTTTTGTTGCTGTGGCTGGACGTTTTCTCCATATTCTTGTTTTTCCTCTGTGCTTTAGCACTTTTCTTAGCTTCATCTGCTTGATTACATTACCATTAATTATTGCAGTTAGCTACTGTTTTTTCTCTGTTGCAAAAAATGTAAAGTGATACAAAAGTGCAGGCTAACATAACTAGACTATGCATATGGCATAAGCATTCCCATTGTGCTGTGTGTGGTATACATGAGCATAATTTGTGGAAAACTCATGAGTAACAGGAAATGGAACCTCCATGATCCCCATATGATAAGCAACAGAAGTGTACAGGGACAGGGGTCTAAAAAGTCAAAATGGGGGCTGTGATCAAAGCCCTTTTTCTTTTCTGGATGTGTTACATGCGTTACCCAGGGAAAGAAAAGGTCTTAGTAGAAATGCAGAAAAAAAAAATCGTATAGTAGTTCTTACTGTTCTTACTTTCTCTGTATGAGGGTAAGTTCACACTTATCCTTGTCAATCACTTCCTGGACCATCCTTGCAGACAACCTAACCTACCTGTGGTGAGCTGTGGTGGCACACAAGTAGAATGCGGTATTACAGGCACATTCTGCCTGCTGCCAGCAGTTCGATCCAAACCAGCTCAAGGTTGATTCAGCCTTCTATCCTTCTAACATTGGTAAAATGTGGACCCAAATTGTTGGGGGGGCAATGCTGACTCTGTAAACCGCTTACCCGAGGGCTGTAAAGCACTATGAAGCGGTATATAAGTCTAGTGCTATTGCTACCTTCTCTGCCTTTCCCACTTCCTTCCTTCCTCCCTTCCCGTAATTGTGATCATAAGTTGAGTCATAACTGTACTGCTTGATCCAGGTGTCAAACTGAATGTGCTTTCTGCAGAACACCAGTACCTTAGCTATAAACCTGGAAGAGCCCATCCCTTATTGGCAACCCCCAGTGGCTTTTGATGAGTCTGAAAAAAACCAAAGTGACTTCAAACTGGTGACCTCCAGGAGGAGGTCAAGCCAATCAGACTTGGATGGGAGACCACCAGAAGATGACAAAGCAGGAGCCTAGACTGGGAATTTGGAAAAAGATAATAACCAACCAACTATATGCTGCCCCCCCCCAAAAAAAAAAATTGCTGAGGGCCTGTTTAGAGTTTATTAGGAATTCCCCTCAATGTGAGGCTTTGAACTGGCCCCAATCCCTCATATGATCCATTCCAAAACTTAGCTTGCATGAGACCTCCGGGGGGGGGGGGATCAGTATTGTGCATGTGTGCACACGCACACATATTCAGACACACCATCAGTTTTGGATATCAGTGATCTTTGAAGTCACCAAGAGTCAACACCGACTTGGAGACACATAAAATCCATCAACCCAAACAAGCTTGCATTGATGTGCTGACCCATCGGCCTTTTTTGTGCCTGTTTGTTTACCGCGTGAAAGAGGATCAGACTTCACAAGTGAGCTTGGTGGAAATTCCCAGATTTCAAAGCCTTGTTCATATGTATTGTGGAGCATTGGTGGATATTTGTGGTGACTTTCGTCATGTTTTGGAGTTGTGTCTTTCTTCCAATGGTGACCAACATTTGTTCTGGCTACTGTGAGTCTGTATCTCATTACATTATGAAGTTTGTTATTAATGCGTTATGAAAATATACCTAGCACTTGTGGCTGGGTTTCATATTTAAATTGCAAATTTTTCTGCACTGTCCTTTGTCCATCTTTGGGGGCTTTTTTAACATCACCACATGTGATAAAACATTCCTTCTGTTTCGTGACATTTCGCATTTTGTGACCACATGGTTTGTATCTCTTTGATATTACTGACTGGGGTGCGCAAAATCCATAAAACACATTGTAATCATTTTCCTTTGTGATACAGTAGTCCTCCACTTCCAACAGTTTCCGTCATCCACGTCATGGTTGTCCCAAAGGTGCTTTTTCAGAAAGTAACTGGATTTTGTTTGTTTTTTTGAAGATGTTTCGCTTCTCATCTAAGAAGCTTCTTCAGCTCTGAGTGGTGCTCAAAGGAACCAGGAGGACTATTCAGGTAACCCTGAGGACACAGTAAAACCTCCAGGTGGCCTCAACAACCCTCTAAAAAGATGCAAATGACCAGCTGTCTGCAAGGAATATAAATCCTTCCATTCCCCTTTATCCTGTCAGAGCTGAAGAAGCTTCTTCGATGAAAAGCGAAAGGTCTTCAAATGAAAAAAAACCCCAGAAAATCCAGTTGCCTCCTGAAAAAAGCACCTTTGAGACATCCACTTCCAACCACTTGGAATTAGGACCCAAAGGCTGAAAAGAGGGACTTATGACCTGGATCCAAAGTTCTGAGAGTCCAGGGCCCTGCTGTGGTCATGGGACCGCACTTTGGGTGCTTGGCAACATGACATCTACGGTATCCCACAGTTACATGGCTGCATTTCATGATGGTTTTCCCCAAAACTGGTACAGCAAAACCACACCATAACAAACAATGGGTTCGCTTAACCATAACATCTGTAGCATTTCCCCTTACAATTGACACATTCGCTGAAAAAAAAGATAACAAAATTGGTCTTACAAACATTATTCAGGTAGTTCTCAACTTACAACAGTTCATTTAGTGACCGTTCAAAGTTATAATGGCACTGAAAAAAGTGACTTATGACTGTTTTTCACCGTTACGACCTTTGCAGCATCCCCACCCAACCGGGCCTTGCCCTGCAAACATCTGCTCATCCCGGAATGGCTTTGAGTCTAGCTCTCCTCATGGAAACTTCCATGCTGTGGTCTTGGCTGAAGCACAAAACCCCTTTTTCCTGGATAAAACAACTTCTTTCGATTCCCAGTTTAGCCTATTGTCATCACGCTTCCTGCTAGACTCCTCTCTGAGGACTAACCAGGACTGGGCCTTGTTTAGTTCTAAGCTGGAGCAACAAAAAAGCGGATTTGGGTGTGTCGTATCTTGTGTGTTTGCTTGCTTGGGAATGTTTGTCTTGGTTTAAGCCACAGAGAAACAATTTCAGCGGCTTCGACACCTGTGGACTTCAACTCCCAGAATTCCACAGCCAGCTCTGCTTCTGGGAAACCCACAAGTCTGGGACTGAGAAACACTGGTTTAAGTTCAAACCATGCCAAGAAAGAGTGTGGGAATTGGGCTTCAAACACTGAAGGAGCATGTGGAGAAGCAGCCACAGAACCAGATGTAGGTTAAATGAACCATGTGAAGAATCTTCTTTGCCTTCTTTGATAAAATTAGCAATGCAGTCATTAAGCAACTCATGCTCTGTTTTACCACATTTGGTTAACAACTGTTAAACAAATCTAGCTTTCTGCATTGACCCAAAGATGCCAACTCGACAACTGGCAACTGGACATTCTTGTTTTTTTCTTTGAAGACATTCACTTCTCATCCCAGAAGCTTCTTCAGCTCTGACAGGATAGTGGGGAATGGAAGGATTTATATTCCTTGCAGGCAGCTAGTCATTTGCATGCTTTCACAGAGACATTGAGGCCACCTGGGGGTCACCTGAGTGATGCTCCTGGTTCCTGTAGTTTCTAGTTTCCTACTCTCACACCATTCAAGGGTCTTCATCCCAAATTGTATAGAAATGTGGGAAAACAAAAAACAAAAAAGTCCAGTTGTCTCCTGAAAAAGCACCTTGGGGACAATCATATCCTGGATGACTGAGAATCTCTACAGACTTTCTCCATTGACTCTGCTTGTTCAAAGCTGGTTAGAAAGGTTGCAAATGGTGACCCAGGAATGCTGCAACTGTCATAAATATACACTGGTTGCTAAGCGCCTAAATTGCAATCACATCAACACAGGGAGATGGCAATAGTCAGAAGTGTGAGGACCAGTTGTCATTTTTTTCAGCATCATCATAGCTTCAAACAAATGGTTGACTACCTGTATGCCATAACAACTGGGGCACGTGTCATGTTAATATGAATCCTGCAAGGTCATCATCCCCTTCCTTGAAAGCAGATCTCACACAATCCCCACAACATGGCTTTGCATGCATTGTAAACCCAGCCAACAGTAGCTTGCAATCACAACTGAGCCCATAATTTCTGTTGATAAGTGAGGCAGTTGTGGATCACTACAGTTGTTAAGTCAGTAACACGGTTGTGAAGATGATCTGGTGTCCCCATTGACTTTGCTTGTCAGAAAGTCACAAAAGGGGATTTCCCTGGACACTGGGACCATCATAAATATGAGTCAGTTGACAAATGTCTGAATTTTGATCACATGACCCTGAGGTTGCTGCAATGGTTGTGTGAAAAATGGTCATAAGTCACTTTTCTCAGTGTCATTGTAACCTTGAATGGTTACCCAGTGAATGGCTGTAAGTTGAGGACTTACCTCCATTCAACAGTGGCTGAAATCAAAGGTGAAGAGGGACCATCTGATTTGGTTATGTCCCAAAGATAGATTTTGAGAGGCAGCCTTCCATTGAGCCCAGAGTTCCCTAGCTCCGTGATGGCAAACCTATGGAACATCTGCCACAGGTGGCACATGGAGCCCTCTCTGGGGCACGCAAGCCGTCGGCCCAGCTCAGCTCCACTGGCATGCACGAGGGCCTCCCGCTGGCCAGCTGATTTTCAGGTCTCTGCCATGCATGCAAAGAGGATGGGGACATGTGGGAGACATGCGTGCATGTATCGGGGGAGACGCATGCATACGTGGGGGTGGGGGGAGCGCAGGAGGTGTAGCACTCCCCCCACTCCGTTTTTGGTCCCAGGAGGCTGCAGGGAGGCCTGCTAGGCCTAAAACGGGCTGGAGGGGAGTGTCATGCACGCATTGCATTATGGGTGCATTATGGATGTGGCCACACGTGCATGCTGATGTGTGCACACATGTTCTTTCCGTACAAGATGACAAAAAAGATAGCCATCACTGCCCACAGCAGGTATTGCTAGGCTTAGGTTCCACCCTTCCTCTAAAGGCTCCTCCCCTATTGGGGCAGTGCCAGCTCTTTACACCTCTCCAAACCTGTGGCAAAACAAAAATGACATTTGATTATTCCAGCTCTTCTCAACCCCCTATATTTAGATTCCAATCATATTTTCAGCCATAATAATGCTGGCTGGAGAAGCTTCGTCTTTCTTGCTCAAAAAGGTTGGTTGGAAGGAAGGAAAGTGTTTGAAATAAAGGCTTGGAGAGGCCTATTTTCCTAGATGCTGATGAACTGCAACTCCCAGCATCCCCCACTCATCCACCGTGCTTTCTGGGGCTGCTGGGGATGGTAGTCCAGTAAGCTCTGGAGACCCAAAGATGGCTCAGCTGGGGAAATGGGCCAGGGAGTTGCTGTGAGTTGACTCGGCTGCCTTCTGCAGCTCCTGAACCTCCCTTTGAAAAGGCTTCCCCCGTTCAGCCAGAGCAACAGGTAATAAACGAGCGCAGTTGTCATTCTTTCCAGCGGAGACGAAAGGAAGGCGGGAAGAGAAGCGGGGGGAAAGAAAAGCTTTGCCGTCCTTGGCACCAGGAAGCTCTCGGCAGCTGCTCGTGCCAAGGACGTCGAAGCAGCTGTGCGCAATTCCCCGGGGGAAAGAGGATCAGAGCCGCACGCCGGGCAAAAGCGGCTCCTCCGGTTTGCATGATCGAGGCTGGCGGACAGCCAAGCGACGGCAGCGCCGGGGCCTCGGAAGAGGCGCGGAGCAGACGCGCCGCTTGGAGCCGAGCTGTCGCTGCGCCCGGGCGGAGCCGCCACCCGCTCTCTCGTGTGCCCGGCGTCCCTGCCCGCCGACCTGAAGCCCCGGGGAGCCTCCTCGTCCCGGCCTCTCTCTCTCTCGGCCCTCTTGCGCCATAAGGCTGCTCGCCTTGAACCCGCTTGGCTCAATCCAGAGCAGCCAGAAGGGGCCTCGGGGGGCTTCAGTCGGTCCGTGCAGCTCTAAAGGCCAAAGGGGCGCCGGGTTCATTTTGCCATGCAAGGGGCAGAGACAGGGCGGCTGCTTCTTCCAGCCCGCCCTCACCGGACACGTGTGGGAGACCCCCTCCCGCTCCGCCTGTGGAGGACCCCCCTCCCAGAGACTCTGGCGAGGCTCCCCCAAAACACGCGGGAGACCCCGGCGCACCCGGGCGCCTCTCGCCGTCTTCCAGCCGCCCGCCAGGACCTGCCCCCTCGGCCGGCCTCCTGTGCGCCACCGCAGCGGCGGTCCCGGGTCCCGTTTCCACATCGCGCAGCGCTTCCATCCGGCGATCCTCCCCGCCCCTCGCCCGCCTCGCCGACCGCGGGAGGGTGACAGCCGGAGCCAAGCCGGCCGAGGCGTTCCCACGGAAGGCGCCTCTTCTCGGCGGACACGTGCGGCCTCGCCTCCGCCTCGCCTCTTCCGAGGAGGGAGCCGTTCCTGCCCGCCAGCCCGAGGGCCGCGCCAGGCGTCAGAGGGCCGAGGCGGCCTCCGGCGGCGAGGCCGGGCGCGGGAGGCAGGCTGGGCTGCGCGGGGGAGGCTCCGGCGCGGCGCGGAGGGCGGCCGGGGGCGGGGCGCAGCCGGGCAGCCAGGAGGCGTGGGGACCGGCTCGGCCGCCGCAGCTCAGCTCAGCCAGCAGCGGCGGCGGAGCAGCCCAGCGGCAGCCCCAGCAGCGGCCCAGACCCGGCTTGGCTCGGCCCGCCCCGCCTGCCCGCGCAGCTCAGCCGGCCCGGGGCGGCGTCGGGGGCGCGCGCGATGGCGTTGAGGCGGCAGGAACAGGCGCTGTCGGAGGAGAAGGGCGCCGTGGAGGCGGAGGAGCCGGCCGAGGAGGAGGAGGAGGGCGGCAGCGGCCGGAGAGCCTCGGGGGCCCGCGAGAGGCGAGCGGGGCCCGCGGCTGCGCCCGACTTCACGCCCCCCGACGGCGGCTTCGGCTGGGTGGTGGTGCTGGCCGCCACCTGGTGCCACGGCTCCATCTTCGGCATCCACAACTCCTTCGGGATGCTCTACATCCTGCTGCTTGAGGAGGCCGGCGGCGTCGAGAAGGACCACACGCTGGAGTTACGCACCTGTGAGGCTCTTTGCGCCGCCCTGTCGGGCTGGGACCCTCCGGCCGCTCTTGGCCCGGGCGGGGGGTGGTGGTCCGCGGGAGCCCCTCCCTCCTTTAAGCCCCCTTGAAATCGCGCCCTCCTGCCCCGACGCCAGGCTCCGCGCGGCCCCAGGACGGCAGGCGGCCCTCGCGCTCTTCTTCCCGCGAGGAAGAGAGCCGAGTCGGGTATGCGGGCCGGACAGCCCTTTCCCGGCTCCTTCAGACGGGCAGCGCAAGGCGCGGCGTCGCTGGTTTCCTGGCCGGTTGCTGCCCCGCGGATCGCGCTCCGTCCCGGCCGGGTGGAAAGGCGCCCCGCAGATCAGCCGCCGCCTCGGACTAAAACCCGAGCGTCTCTAGTGCCCGATGTCTGGTCAGGCGAGACAAGAGGACGGCAGGACTAGGCTTGCAAGGCGGCCTCGAGGAAAAGCCGCTTTGCTCCATCCCAGCTGGGCTGGTGCCTAAACCGACCCGAAGCGGCTGCTTTGCGCCTCCCGAGGTTCATCTTTCCCACCTCTGGCTGACTTCAGAAACGGCTCTGTCGGGTTACTCGCGCGTAGCCAGAATTGCGTGGGCTCCAGCCTCGGTTCATAGGGTGAGGGAGATCCAGTGTTATTGACTAGGAGGGACTATCAAGAAACAATAATTCCCACCCTGAGTCTCAGTTTCCAATCTGGTCCCTGCTAAATTTCTTACACCACAATCTCCATCATCCTGTGAGGTGGTGTCTTGAGGTGGTGGACTAGGTGGTTCTGGCCATCTTGTAGATGTCAGTTGGGTCTGGCTGTCTCCAGGATACCCTCTTGGATTCTCACAGGGCCCCAAACTATGCTGAATGGTTAATGATTTTGAAATCTCCCATCGGAGAAAATGATCTCTGCCTGCTCCCTCATGACTTGTTGGTTGAAGCCCACTACAGTCTGGATGGAGAACCTGTCTTAAAAATAGATAACAGGGGGAAAAAAACCTCCTTTAATTATTTTCTAGATTGTAGTAAATGGTCCACTGGAAACCAGCTTCTAATCCAAGCAGTGAATTATGAAGAGTCCTTGGTGCTCTTGGTTGTTTTCTTGCAAATATTTCATTACCCAAACTCTAGGTAACAGCATCAGTGCTTGTTCTGACCAAGTTCAGAGAGCCCCAAGGATTCCTCATTTCAAGCCTGACCTACAGATATTCTCCTGTATTGATGAATTAGGAATTAGAAGCCAACCATGTTGGGCCTTGAGGCTTAAATTGTTCTAGTTTCTTGTGGCCCAAATCAGAATCTGTTGGTCAGCTGATATGTCAGAAATAGCATCAGCAACAGAGTAGTTGCTTTTGAGACACAACTTCTTGTTCAGAGTAACCTGACCACAAGGGAAAGCAAATTCTACATTTGAGCCTTGATATTGTCTTAGAATGCCTCTAAAAACAGGCATTCTGCATTCCTGGTATGCGACCATGATGAAATCATATGCATTTTTTAAAAAAAAATGAGTTCAGAGGATACTGCAGTAAATAGTTGTGTTTTACCTTCAAGGTTGCATCCTGGTGTGTCTTGCCTTGTGGTGCATTAGAATGAATTGTCTGAGGCGTCCCGTTTTTTTAAACCACTTGGAGGTAATGGGAATTGTAGTCTAGCTGTTTGGAGTGAAACCTGGGAGCTGGAGAAGCAAAGTATTTTAGTTTCTGCTCCTCCTTTAAAGGGAAATTACACACATCCAAGTAAAGATTTGGAGCTGCACCAATATTTGAAAACGATCCAAATGAGACCAGAGGAGATAGGCTTGGAGTGAATTGCTCCATGTTACTGGAAGACCTCTTCCTGTAAAATTGCTCAAAGGCCATTTCATTATCTTATCGTAGGACCACCACCTATTTCTTGCATAGGCCATAAATTAGGCAGGCGGCTTTATTGTTTATATGAAACACATTTCATTTCACTGCATTTTGTTCCCTTGACAGGGTAATTCCCCTGTACAGATTGAGTTAGTGTCCTATAAACATTTGAAGTCAAGGGAATTCCCAGTGTTGGATTTTTAAATTTTCAAGTAAACCCTCAAAACATCTTCTTCCGCTTGAAAGTTATTTCTTCCTTTCCAACATACACACCTGTGTTTTAGTACTCCTTGACTTACAACAGTTCATTTAGGGACTGTTCAAAGTTACAACATTGCAATCTTTCTTGACAGTTGTTAAGTGAATCGCTGCAGTTGTTAGCAACAAGGCTTTTAATTGAATCTGGTTTCCCTTTTAACTGGGCTTGTCAGAAAGTTACAGAGGTTGATCACATGTCCCCAAGACACCACAACTGTCATAAAATATGAGTCAGTTGCCAAGCGTCTGGATTTTGATCATGTGACCATGGGGATGCTGCAACGGTCATAAGTGTGAAAAAGTGTCATAAATCACTTTTTTCAGTGCCATTGTAACTTTGAATAGTCACTTAACCAACTGTTGTATGTCAAAGACTACCTGTACTGATGTTTCTAGTGTTGTGGGTGCTGGTTACTGATTGCAGATTGCCCCATTCCTGGTGGGGTCTCTGATCTTTCCTGAGCAAAATTGTCCTAAATCCTGCAGACTGAGAGCAGGACAATGAAAGCAGGAAGGCCTGATCCTTCCCCTCTTCTTCCCCCACCTTTTCTTTATGTTGGGTGATGGAAGAGTTTTCAGGCCAAGAACAAGGGAAGAGACGACCTTCTTGGCAGAGAAAGCTCTTTCAGGCATTCCTTGGTTCTCTGGCCTCCAACGGGCCACTGAGCTTAACCCAGTCAAAACTCAGATTCTATTTCCGGGCTGTCCTATTCTTGTTTCCCCAACAATAAAGGCTTTACATTATGTTTGCCACCTTGAGGGCTGGGGAGGAGGCTTCCTGCGAAGGGAGCAGTGGAAACACTTGAGCTCCCATTGACATGTTTTCTCCAGGACGCCTATCTCTGGCCTTAGAGGTAGGGCTGGAAGCGAAACCATATGAAGAACAGTTGCAGGAATTGTGTATGTTTAGTTTAATGAAAAGAAAGACTAGGAGTGACAGGATGGCAGTCTTCCAATATTTGAGGGGCTGCCACAAAGAAGAAGGGGTCAACTTATTTTCCAAAGCACCAGAAGGCACAACAAGAAACAATGGATGAAAACTAATCAAGGAGAGAAGGAACCTAGAACTAAGGAGAAATTTCCTGGCAGTGAGAAAAATTAACCAGTGGAACAGTTTGCCACCAGAGATTGTGGGTGCTCCAACTGGAGGTTTTTAAGAAGAGATTGGACAGCCACTTGTCTGAAATGGTAGAGTGTTTCCTGCATGAGCAGGGAGT
Source organism: Thamnophis elegans (assembly GCF_009769535.1). Classification (NCBI taxonomy): domain Eukaryota; kingdom Metazoa; phylum Chordata; class Lepidosauria; order Squamata; family Natricidae; genus Thamnophis; species Thamnophis elegans. The sequence continues at coordinate 34,847,097 of NC_045552.1, forward strand.
TCGACTAGAACACCGCTGAGGCCCCTTCCAACTCTCTTATTCTGTTACAATTGGGACTGGAATTTCCTTTACTAAGCAGTGCACTTATTAATTGACTTGTGCCTGATTGTACGACCTTTTTGTTGCAGTTCTTAAGCCGGTTGTTAAGTGAATCTGGTTTTCCCCATTGACTTTGCTTGTTGGAGGCTGACTGGAAAGGCTGCAGGTGGGGGATCGCCTGACCCTGGGATGCTGCAGCCAACATACATATATAAGCTGGTTGCCAAGTTCCCAAAGTTGATCACATGACTGTGAGACACTGTGGTGGTCCTAAGTGCGAGGACCAGTCCTAGATCACTTTTTTTCAGTGTTTTCATAATTTTGAATGGTTCTTAAAGTGAATGGTTGTTAATTGAGGCCTATCTGAATATGCTTGAAAATGCTTTTCTTTTTTTCATTTGCTGCAAAGATGGTACTTCTATTACCACCCAGATGGATGGGAGATGCCCCTCCATTCTGCCCCAACTTTTGGGATGATATGGTTTTCAGCATCTGATTTTTCTGTACATTTTCAGGGTCATGTTGAAAAGGCAGTTGCAGTGCCACTTATATAATGGGTGAAATTGGTTGCCCTTGTTAGGATTGACCTAATGTTGCATTTGCTTCAGGGGTGAAATTCAGCAGGTTCTGACAGGTTCTGGAGAACCGGTTGTGGAAATTTTGAGTAGTTCAGAGAACCAGCAAATATCACCTCTGGCTGGTCCCAGAGTGAGGAGGGAATGGGGATTTTGCAGTATCCTTCCCCTCCCATGCCCACCAAGCCACACCCATAGAACCGGGAGTAAAAAAAAAATTGAATTTCACCACAGCTTTGCTTCACTCTTGATGGGATAAGGATTATGGGACAATTTGAGTGAAATCAGCCCAATGAGACTCCTTCGTTTTGAGCCAAACAAAGTTTGCCACTAATTATCTTTGGCTGCATTTTAAACTAGGCCAACCAGCTACTTGCAAGACAAGAGAGAAACTAAAGCAATTTCATCAGGAATACACAGATAGGAAAAATGGGCTTTGATTATCAATTGTCATCTTGACCTGTTTGACCCAATTCTCACCTGCAGAAGTCCCTGGTTCTAGTGTTTGTGTCTACCTGCCCCAGTAAGTAGACCAGACCAAGGAATGGCCTTCTCAAAAAGGCTAAATCTGCTTTGATGGAGAGAGGCTATAACAACAGAATCTTGCAAGGCTGGTTATCTGTACCTCCCCCCCTCCTTATACTTCAGTGAATTAGGGAAGTGTTTGTTTGAGTTGCCTCCAAATATTTGTAATCATGGACTTTTCACCCCTGTTGTTCTAGAGACAGATCTTGCCTTTCTTATTTTTCCTTAAAAAAAACCAAAAATATTTCCAAATATCAGCCCTTCAAGGTAGGCAGGTAGGAAAGTAACAGATGTGATCCCAGGAAAGCTGTGTATGGTTGTAGAGTAGAATAACACAAACTTGAAAGCTTTCTAAATTTCTCTCTGCCTCATCTTAGGCCAATGAAATCAAAGATGGTTATTTTGAGTTCCTTTCTCATGCTTCCTTCAGTCTGTGACTGTTAAACCTTCTCCAAATTTTTCTTTCTCCAAGGTCATTCCTAATTTCCTTTACAATACATTATCTCACCCTTGGTCATTTCCATAGGTCAGATTATGTTTAAGAGGTCATGATTTCTTTTAAATCCCATTTAAACTGATCTGCTAAATCACATTTTCAATAAAAAATAATCACCAACCGGCAACCTTTTTTTTTTAGAATTCCTTTTTTAAAAAAATCGATGGGGATATAGATTTTGCTGGCACTCTTATTTTCTCACAATGGATTCTTTGCAAAGATTTTTCTGGATACCACTTTGTAGACTAGCTGGAAGAGACACAGTTGCCTTTCAGATACGTTGAGACCAGAATTGTCAGCCAGCTGTGTGTATTATGATGCTGTTTGTTTGTTTTAACCATTTAGTCATGTCCGATTCTTGGTGAGTTTATAGCCAAGTGCTTGTCCATGCTACCAACTCGCTTCAGCTATTGGTTGTTCATCTTTGCATTAGCTTTAATGATATGAAGCCAGCGAGTTCTTTGCTTGCTCTTTCTTCTTGTTCCAGTAACCATTCTAGTGTCGTTGACTTCTCCAGTGAATTTGCACGCATGACATGGGCAAAGTACAATCAGACGTAGTCTTGTGATTTTGGCTTCTAGTAATGTGTCTAGTTTTACAGTGGTTTTATTGTGAGATATAGTTGCAGAATAATGTAGCACAGGTAAACTCTGGCCATTTATTGAAACCATCAATGAATAGAACAACAGAAGGACCTTGGAGGTCATCTAGACCAACCCCCTGCTCAGGCAGGAAACCCTCTACCACTTCAGACAAAAGGTTGTCCAATCTCTTCTTGAAAACTTCCAGGGTTGGACCACCCACAACCTCTGGAGGTAGTTGTGGGGGCAGAATTGAGGATGCGAACTAATTCAAGCAATTCGCTCTGAAAAAATTGTCTGCCCTAATTCAGTCCAAGGAGATCCTACAGTTTAAATTGTGCCAAACCTCCATGATACAAGGGAACGGACAGAACAGCTGGAATGAAGAGACAGATGTTTGTTATCAAGTGAAGGTCCACATAAGTGATGCCTTTCAAGGCTAGATTGTAATCAGTCACGGAAGAAATGACATGGTTAGGACCCTCCTTTTGAGAATGTCCTGAGATGGCATCAAAGTGCACCCTTGGCCACTGAAGTTCTGTGGGGTCCTTAGGGCTCTCAGAGCTTGATTGTTTGCTTTCAGGCATTTCATTACCCAGATAGGTCATCTTGTCAGGGCCAGGGGGTTTGCTCTCTATTTGTGTACAGTAACTTGCCTTGTCCTTGTTGGTGGGATGCGGTTTTTCTCCTTAGCAATTCTTTGATTACGATATTGTTTTCTGCTTGGTTGTTTGTGGGAATTGATAGTTCCTTGATTGGGGTGTTGATCTCTTCAAATGGCATTTGCCAGTGGAAAAGAAGTGGTTAAGTCTTTCCAGTTGCTTGCTATTGGTTATATTTTATTACAGACATAAGCAAACAATGAATAAATTGCAACACAGTGGAGTGTGTTTGTGCACGTATCTGTCAGAAATAAATCAATAAAGAAATAATAAAAATCAGGCTGTACTTCAATTGAACTATGGCAGCCACCATCTTGACTTTTTTGACCATGCTTTGCGCACTCCCACAAAACCCTGACATTTTCACATGAGATGAATCAGGATGAGGAGCTGGAATTGACTCTGGAATGTCAAAGTAGGTTGCAGAGATTTTACTCCATGAGTTGGGGGAGGGGGTATTCCATCACTGGAAGGTTTCATAAATAGACTGGTCATCCGTTTGTCTGGGATAGTGTAAGGTCTCCTGCTTGAGCAGGGGGCTGGACTAGAGGACCTCCGAGGTCCCTTCCAACTCTGTTATTTTATTCTATTCAGTTTAGCTTGAATGCTTGTAGTCCTGTCTCCTGCTTCTGCTTCTAGATGTGCCTCTTGTCCCTCAGCCCTGCCTTCCACCCGATCTCAGGAACAAAATGCTGGACATGCATTTGTGCTGTTCTTATGTGCACCTAAAGTGCTCTGTCCGAAGCAACAGCAGTTCAAAGCCAACAAAGTTGAAACAGCAAAAGGGCCATAAGAGCTTTTGCTAACACTTCGGGTCCTCTGTGGTTGTCTGCATGGTTTTCTTTTTTTGTTTTTAATGAATATTTTAGCTCATTCCAAGGAGATTAAAATGCGAACCATCAAAAAATTGTGAAAAGTAATAAGAGAAAGACCGGACTGAAATTCCAAAAGCCTTATAGAAAATTTATAGAAAACTGTGGCTCCCATCCCCAACCATCCCAAATATTCTCCCTAATAATTGATCCCGGATCAAATATCTAGGTTTGTTAATTTATAGCATCTATTATCAATTGCTGCTCGGTTGCGTATGGTAAAAGTTCAGTCTCCAAAGCCAATTCATTCCCCCCCCCCATGAAAAAACACAGATAAAATCATTTCTCAGTCAGATGTTCTTGTTCTCCATCGAATCCCTTAAGAAAAACATTTGCTACTTGTTCAACCCAGAAAGTTCTCTGATATTCCATACGTGTGTGGTTTTGAAAGGGGAAAAAGCTTGCTTGAGATTTTGCTTGGCTCTTGACTGACACAGAGAGAAAACATGCGTGCGCGCACACACAGACTCACATTGCTCTGGGTGTGTTTTTAAGAGCAGAAAGCCCGTCTCCAGGAAAAGCTGGGGATTCGGAGAAAGGGTGTTAAAAACATACAGAGCTCAGTTTGGGGTTTATAGATTTTCTACTGGTTTGGGGCATGGAAAAGCCACCTCCCCAAGAGTTGGTGCAGGGCAGCAGGAGGGGGCTGAGGCAAACCAACGTGTGTGTGTATGTGTGTGTTAGTGTTAATACAATTGGAACGTGGTAGAATGAGGAATACCTTGAGAGATGGGACGATTAGGAGACTGGACTTTTTCCAAAATGACCTCAGCGTTTTTGCACTTGCTTCGCTGAATGAAAATGACATTTTAATTGGGTTTGTTTATGCATATGCATTGATTTATTCTAGCTCTCACATATTTTTAATGGATGTCTTTTCAGCCAACCAGAGGTTTTTCACTTTGTAAGAAGAGGCAGAAAAAACTTGAGTTTTTAAGCCAATCTGGGCTGCTAAGGCTCCGTGCTTAGCCCCTCGTGACTCACAAACACACACAGATGCAAACACACACAAATGTAAGCACGGTGCATCTGTGCTGAATAAATTACAATGGGATGAGTTCATGCGTACCTACTAAATCATTACTCAGGGCTTTAATGCCACAATCATGTGCGTACATGTGATGGCTTTTCCCCAGCTGATATTGGGGAACATGTGGCGGGTGCAGTCACAAAATGGCTGCCATAGTTTACTGACAAAACCTATTTATCAGAAGGTGAACTCGCTACCCGAGATAGTGGGGTTTGGGAGGAAATTAAAAAGTTTGCTACAAATAAATAGAGCTCTGGGTGCCAGTGAATTGGTTCATAGCAAGTCAGTTCCCCATTTACCTTTTTAATGAAAAGCATTCTTAAGGAAAGGTCAGGGGTGCAACATGGAATCTGGTGGGCACCGGAGGCTAACATTGGCATCACATTGATCTAAGATTAATACAGTTTTGTAACTGGGTTTAAACAAGTCACCGCCGATTGCCACTAGGAGCAAATGGACTGTTGTTTAGAATTGCAGATCATCTCACGTGATCCTGGCAAGATTTCTGTTTGCTTGCAGCAGGACAGAGAAGATTTCAAAGATGAATGCCCAAGATGGCTGTCATCCCAGTCCTCTATAAATCTTTACTTTGGCATCTCACCATCACCGAAAGGTGATGCGTTGGCATTTAGAAAGGTTGCTGACCTAAGGATTGAAATGAGCGAGAACAAAGACTAAGGAGTCTAGAAAACAAACTTAGTCACTTAGCTGTGAAGCTCATTAGATAGTCTGCTTTGTAAGGCTGAGGATCAAAAAATGGTGACTCAGAAAGTCATCTGTGCTGCTCCTGAGAGGAAAATTGAGATTAAAATGTCAGAAATTTACATTCATGATGTGGGAAGCGGATATTGTAGAACTCCTCTATGTTTGAAGTCAATTGGTGGGTATGTTTTTGTTTGTACAGTTAGTTCTCCACTTACGATCACAGTTGAGCACAAAATTGCTAAGTGAGTCAGTTGTTAAAGGAATTTTGCTCCATTTTACAACTTTTCTTGCCACAGTTGTTAGGTGAATCACTGCAGTTGTTAAATTAGTAACAGGATTGTTCAATGAATCTGGCTCCCCGTTGACTTTGCTTGTCCGAAGATCATAAAAGATCACGTGACCATGGGATGTTGCAACTGTCATCAATATGAGTCAGTTATCAGGCGTCCAAATTTTGACCATGTGACCCTGGGGATGCTGCAACAGTCATAAGTGTGAAAAATTGTCATAAGTTACCTTTTTTCAGTGGCATTGTAACTTCTGAATGGTCACTAAATAAGCCAAGAACCACCTGTAATGTCTCCCTGCTTGGATAGGCAGGTAGACAAATCAATGAGGTGTGATGATTAAAAGGATGAGAACATCATTGGACAGGAATAGGGAGGTGTCTTAGCATCCCTCTGTCGCAGGTTCTTCAGGTTATTGGGCTCCAAAATCCCAAAGAGCCAACACAACCCCACCTAGCCTCTAAGCAATGCACCCACAAGTGCTCAAAGGCTAGGACTCACTGTTTACTGTATCAAAGGTAAATGTTTTTCTGTCTAGTAGTGTCCAAATCGAGGAGGTGGTGCTCATCTCCATTTCTTGTCCAAGGGAGCCAGAGTTGTCTGAAGATATTTCCGTGGTCATGTAGCCAACATAGCTATACGCCAAAGGTGCACTGGCTGTTACCTCCCACCCAAAGTGGTACCTGTTTATCTACTTGCATGTACGTGCCTTTGAACTGCTAGGAGCTGGAGCAAGGTATGGGAGCTCACCCTCTTGTATAGTTCTTAGGTCTTGAACCTGGGGCTATCAGCTTTTTAGCAGAGAAGTTCAGTGTCTTTAACCATGGAGCCATTGTGCCCCTATAGTTTACTATATCTCTCTTCCCCAATTCTACTACAACCCCTGTTCTTCCACTACTTCTCTTTGTGAGTTTTCCTTCTGGAGAACTATTAACTCTCCTGTTTGTTTTCAGCTGCTTCGGGCTGTTTGAGTTTCCCAAATGAACCCAAACCACCCCAGTTGCCTCTCTGCCCAGCTTTTATAGCCACACGTTGCTGGGTTGGCTTGGATGAGGGTACCAGCAGCCCAGGTGCTGGCCATTTTGCAGGCAGCCTATCCTCTCACAACCCCCCTGAATCCCTCCCTTCCCCAGGACCATTTGATCACTGCTGCAGAAAGCAGTTTGGGCTTCTACTTTAGGACTTCTTGAGAGCTCAGCTGGTTAGACCTGATGGCCCTCCTTCTGGTTGGGTCTTGCACTAGGGAAGACCTGGAGGACAACAGATTTCCAGAGGCTGGCACGTCCTCTGAGAAGGATCTCCGGAAATGAGCCTCCAGGCCCAAGGCTTAAGTTCTTCCAGATTTGCTACTAGAGTAGCAATCTTCACACGAAGGCTGTTCATTCCTGTGGATTGATGCTTATTCCTTGGAGGTCAAAAATGAGCATACCACAGTTTTGGGAAGGTAGGATAGATATTTCAGAGCATGAATTCAAAGTCGTATAAATTCCATCTTGGTTCCTGATGTCTCTTGGACATATGACCGACAGGCTAGGCAAGTAGGATTTTCCCCTCTTAGGCCATCAGATGGCACCAGAAAGCTTCCACCATGAGATGTTATAGGTCCAGATCCCATTCCTCTTTACCTCTCCTGATTGGGCAAATCATCTCAGAGGTCTTTGGCCTGCTAATTCTGTTGTCCAGCTTCTCCATCCTGCCAAGGTTTTCAAATGCCCTATAATTGCAGGTAGTTTATAACTTACAACAGTTTATTTAATAACTGTTGGAAGTTACAATGGCGCTGAAAAAGATTACTTGTGACCCATTTTTCACACTTACGACCATTGAGGAATCTCCATGGTCTCCCCATGGTCGAAATTCACCTGCTTGGCAACTGACTTGTATTTATGACGGTTGCAGTGCCCTGGAGTCACATGATCCCCTTTTGCCACCTTCTGAGAAGGAAAATTAATGGGGAAACGAGATTCGCTCAACAACTGTGCCACTAACTTAACAGTGATTCACTTAACAACTTTGGCAAGAGAGGTAATAAAATGGAGCAAAACTCACTTAGCAACTGTCTCACTTAGCAACAGAAATTCTGGGTTCAGTTGCAGTGGTAAGCCGAGGATTCTCTGTCCTAGCAATGAAACAACTACGCTTCACCTTTATCCCTCCCATAGATTCCCAGCCTCCATAGTCTTTTTCATTCACTTAGCAGCTGTCTCGCATAGCAGCAGAAATCTGGGACTTCTTGTGGTCAGAAGTCAAGGACTCCCTGCAATGCAGACGTAAGACAGGGCCACTTGAGGCTCCCATAGGAAGGCCTGGAGGCTTGGATTATTTCAACATCTGCCTGTTGGCTTAGGTGGCTCCTACCTTAAGAATCCAGAGAATCCTGTCCTCTCTGGGCCGCTCCAGTTCAGCCAGTTTCCTCCCCGCTCAATCCTCGCCCCCCTTGAGAGCCTCTGCCTTCCTTGCTGCTACAGACTGAAGCACCAAGGTTTATTTTGGACTTCGTTTATGCTTGCTTTCTCACACCAGAGAGCCTTCAAGGCCGGCAAGGAGTGATGGGAGTTGTGGTCCAACAGTGTTGGACCACAGCTCCCAACAGTGGGAAGTTGGGAAGACACAGGTTGGGAAAAGCAAGTTTATGCATCATTTTGAAAGCCTCTTGAGGAGGGGTGGACAACTGCGGCCCCTTTACTCCCTATGGACTTCCACTCCCAGAATTCCTGAGCCAGCCATGATCCAAGACGCTCATTTCACCATTATACACAGATAGTCCTCGATTTGCGACCGTTCAAAGTTACAATGGACACACACACACAGACACAGACACAGAGCTGTATACAACCCGGTTCCAAAGATACTGTGTAGGAGCCTCCCCAGGGGTGGGTTCCAGCAGCCACGACTTCTGGTTCGCTCGTGGGTGTGCAACATGCGTGCATGTGCTTGCGCAGTATAAAAAATGTGCTGCACATGCGCAGAAGCCAAAACCAAGATGGCAGAGCCTAAGGCACCACCGGGAGAACCGGTTCAGGGGCGTGGCAGGCCTGGGTTGTTGCTGGTTCCAGTGACCCAGGCCGCCAAATCACTACTGGTTCGGCCAAGCGGGTTTGAACTGGTAGGAATTCACCACTGAGGCTCCCCGAGGTCTGTATTGTCAGTGCCCAGCAACCAGCCTGCATGTACAACTGCAGCATCTTCTAGTCATGTGATCATAATTTACAATCGTGTTTATGGAAATCGGTGTTTAGTTGCAGTTTCTTTGGGGGGGGGAAATGTTCAATAGCAAACAATGGATTTACTTAACGGCCATGGTATTCATTTAACTACTGCCACAATAAAAGACATAAAATCAGGTCTAGTAACATAATGACTCACTATTTGAACTTGCCGTCATAATTAGCAGAGTCAATTGTAAGTCAAGGAGTACCTGATATTCATCTACCCCTTCCATAAATGTTTGGAGGAAGCCAAAGGCTCAGAGCAGGAATATCGGGATAGAAGCCCAGACCTTCTGCATGCCAGGAAACCTGACTTGGCTGCCACACAGGCATTGCGATGACATCAGAGGCTTTTGCTGGCTGTGCAGCTGTGCTGTGCAATGTCTCTGGTAAACCCCGGGTGCCATACATGCCGTCCTCGACTTACAACAGTTCATTTAGTGACTATTCAAAGTTACAACGGCACTGAAAACAGTGATTTATGAGCGTTTTTCACACTTACAACCTTTGTAGCATCCCAACAGACCATGGGATCAAAATTCAGATGCTTTGCAACGGGACCATTGCTGTGTCCCAAGGTCCTGCGATCACCTTTTGCAGCCATCTGACAAGCAAAGTCAAGGGGGAAGCCATATTCACTTCACAACTTATTCACTTATTAATTTACCCACTGCAGTGATTCACTTAACAATTGTGGCAAGAAAGGTCGTAAAGCAGGGCAAAACTCACTTAAGTGTTTCACTTAACAGCAGAAATTTTGGACTCAATTGTGGACATAAATCAAGGGCTATCTATATTTGTAGGCATATTTGCACTGAGACATAAAGCAGCGTCTCTTCTGCTTCCTGACTCCATTCTCAGTTTAGGTCCCTTTGCTTTCAAAAGCCACCATAATAAAGAAAGCCTTTATAGCAGTGTTTCTCAACCTTGGCGACTTGAAGTCCTGTGGACTTCAACTCCCAGAAACCTCCAGCCATCTGGCTGGGGAATTCTGGGAGTTGAAGTCCACAGGACTTCAAGTTGTCAAGGTTGAGAAACACTGCTTTATAGCAAAAGGAAGAGCAGAAGCCATTTGAACAGTTGTTACAGGTGTTTACAGAATAAAGAATAACAGAGTTGGCAGGGATCTCAGAGGTCTTCTAGTCCAACCTCTTCTTGAGCAGGATACCCATACAATTCCAGGAAAGTGACTGTCCAGTCTCTCCTTTAAAAGCTCCAGTGTTGAAGCACCCACAACTTCTGGAGACACACCATTCCACTGACTAATTGTTCTCACTGACAGGAAATTTCTCCTTAGGTCCAGGTTGATACGTTTCTACCTGTTAACTTCTTGAGCTGCGTTCTGGTGCTTTGGAGAATAGTTTGACCCCCTCTTCTTTCACAAAAGGGGCTTTTGAGGGGCTTTGTGTAAGCCCCTCAAATATTGGAAGACTGCTATCATGTTACCCTTAGTCCTTCTTTTAGACATTCTTCCTATGCTTTAGCTTCCATCTTAATTGCTTTTCTCTGCACTCTTTCTAGAGTCTCAACATCTTTTTTATTTCGGGGTGACCAAAACTGGAGATGTTCCTCTTCTTTGGGCCAAACTGTTACAAGCTTTATTGTCTTCCCATCTGGGAATTCTGGGAGTTGAAGTCCACTCATCTCAAAGTTTCCAAGATTGAGAAACACTTCTCCAAATTGGAAAAAATGGACCAGCTTGCCTTTTAAAGTTGTGGGAGCTTCATCACTGGAAGCTTTGAAGAAGCGACTGCACTGCCATCTGTCAGAGATGGTGTAGGGTCTCCTGCTTGGGCGGGGGGTTGGACTAGATGACCTACAAGGTCCCTTCCAACTCTGTCAACCTAATCTGTAATTAATCTGTAAATTGATGCACAGTAATAGTCTAGCCTCCCTTTTTTTTTAATAAACAAAAGTTTGAATGAAATTAACAGAATCAAGTGGGGCAGAGATGTTAAGCTAGTAGGACACTGTATGTAGAATTTTGAGCAGCACATTTTTTTTCCAGATCAAAATGAGCTGATACCTAAAGGCTTTTTAGGTGTCTCGAAAACAAGTTTGTGCATTCCAAACTTGGCTATATCATCCCAAATTGGGTAAAAGTGGCTTGTTTGTTTGTGTAAGAACACACTAGCTCATTACTCAGTCAGAAGAGGGACATTTAAAGAGGGACTTTCTAACTAGCAGTTCTGGGTAAAGAAGGAAAAGGGTTAGGAAGTCCCAAGTTAAATGAAGTATCTTTAGAGACTTTGCATTTCATAGTTTAGGACTAAGGCTGGCATGGAAAAATTTGCCCAAACGAGGCCCTATGATTTAGCCTTTGAATTCAGCTCATAGAGTATATGCTGGCTTTCTAGAGGTCAACCAAAATGCAGCCCTGGGATGTTTCTGTGTGAGATCCTTTGGCTCTGTGGCCAATATGGAGAAAATCCTAATGACACAGTGGGGAGGGACGGCGACCATTTTGAAAGCCTAACCGAATAAATGCCCATGGATCTCACCCCCCAGATCGACCAGAGTTCCTTTGAGAAACAAACATTCCTGCAGAGATCTGAAGAAGTTGTTCATCATTTTTCCAATGCAAAGTGTCCACAATTGGTTTAATTCCAGCAACATCTTTAATCAGAGTTCTTAATCTCCTCAAAAGCATGATTGTTAGTTTTATTCCATCAAGATTGCAGGTATCCTCATGACCACAATTAACTCCAAAATTTCTGTTGCTATGTAAGACAGTTGTTAAGCGAGGTTGTATGAAAAATTATAGATCACTTTTTCTGTGCTGTTGTAACCTTGAATGGTCACTAAATGAACTGTTGTAAGCCGAGGACTACCTGTACCTGGAGCAAGAGAGGGGAAAAATTCTGTGCCCATGAAAGGGAGCTCGCAGGACGAACAAGGGTCAGTTCATCTGCAACAAAAATATAATCTTATTAATTATAATCAAATAAGGTTTGCCTCATGCGTCCATAAAACCTTTGAGCTTTTTTTTCAATTCAGTATGTTTTGTTTTTTTAATAAAAAATAATTACATCCTCTCCTTTTGGCTGATCAGGCACCAGGTGCCGTCCAGATATTTTGGCCTTCAAGTCGTATCAGTCGCAAGTTCAAAGAATTATGGACATTGTGGTACCAGTTGCTAGGAGCTCCTTTCTTGTGTGTTTCCTGAAGGTGATGCAGTAGTTATAGCAATGAACCAAATAAAACTGCAGGCTGCTTGACTATACAAATACATGCAAACTTTGACCCCCTCCATCTAGCAGAATTATTAGAGAATGTTGATTTGCTCAGAAATGAGCCTTTTTGGTTCAAAGTCTGAGACGCTATTCCAAATTATGACATGGTGGTAGCATAGTTGTTTAGTCACTAAGTCATGTCTGACTCTTCACGGCTCCATGGACCACAGCACATCAGGTCCTACTGATCTCCACTGTCTCCCTGGATTTGCCCCAATTCATGTTCACTATGTCAACGACACTACCTAACCATCTCATCTTCTTCTGCCCCTTCTTCTTTTGCCACCAATCTTTCCCAACATCAGGGTCTCTTCTCACCAGTCTTCTCTTCTTCTTAGATGACCAAAGTATCTGAGCTTCAGTTCCAGTATCTGTCCTTCCAAAGAACAGTCAAGGTTGAGTTCCATTAGGAGAAGATAGCATAGACAGAATACCAAATCTTTCACTCTCCATCAATCTTAAGCAGTGTCTCTCTGAATCGGACATCCAATCCAGCAGTCAGTTCTCCAAGTGGTCAGCCAAGGAAACCCACAAATTTCCAAGCAGATGGCTTCACAGAGCAGCATTGCTACCATCAAACCCAAGAGTCGTTGAGCCAATGATGAACATAAATGGTCCAAGCCTTTTAGGAAGCCAACCAAACTATCAACCAAATCTGGTGATAATCTTTGATTAGTTGAAATTGTTTTGGGAGAGATGTTCAACCTCAGATCAGATGAAGTATACAAGTAGTCCTTGACTTACAATCATTTGTACAACAGGTGGAAATATCATTAAAGAGAGATCCAATCTAGAAATAAAGATAATTTTTCCAACAGTGTGAACAATTAATCAGTGGAATAGTTTATCTCCTGGAGTTGTAGGTGCTCCATCGCTGGAGGTTTTCAAGAATAGACTGGACAGTCATTTGTGTGTGTGTGTGTGTTTTAAATCATCCCGTGCAATCTTTAGCCTAAGACAAGCCTTCCAACCAGAGACTCCACTTGAAATGCCAAAGGGTGTTTCGATTCTTCAAATGCCAACAGCTGCCAGAAGTTGTCCATCTCTTTTTCCTTCCAAGCCCACCCAGATTTGCCTTTCCATGAAATTACAGCTAAAGAATGAGAAAAATGCCGCTGGAGTTTGGATGGGAAGAGAAGTAAGCAAACTGGGGGACTGAGATAAGCCCTTTAAGGTCAGGGTAAGCCATTGGCTTTTTCAGGTGGGAGCACATCCAAGAACAATATTAGCCCATTTTGGGGAATTGGGATTGTGAAGTTTGCTCCCAACATTTTTGTATTAATGTTGCATTCATTTATTTACCATATTCATATGGTAAATAAATATATTCATATAGCTGGACATCTCATTCTAATATATTTATTTGCTTTTTCATCCAAGGCAGCTGAAATGCAGAATAATTGAAGGATCAAAACAAACCCATTCAAAATGCAGGCATTTTAAATAAAGCCCAAATCAATAAATGGTTTAGAAGCCTCAAACCTATTGGCATCAACATATATCTTTGATTGCAATGGAAAGGAAAACAGGTAGATTGCCAGAGAAAACACAACAGAGCCCTGTCCTTTGCCTTCACCAAACATCTGTCTCTCCCTCCTCTCTCTCTTCTCTCTCCCTCCCTCTCTGCCTCCTCCCTCTGTCCCCGCTCTGTCCCCCTTCTCTCCCTCTCTTCCCCTCTCCCTCCCTCCCTTTCCCTCCTCTTCTCCCTTGCTCTTCCTTTCTCTCTCTCTCTCTCAAGGAAAAGAAAAAAAATCTCTTCCAGGATGTTACAAACGTGATCACCTATGGAAGATGATGCTATTTTTTTTTCTCGGCCAAATTGTATAGAGCTTTAGATCTTGGAATTTCCGGGAAGCAGAACAATAACCAGTAAAATGTGTGATGTGAAAACGACCTTGGGAGACAAGGCAAAGAGACACTGTCAAAGCACTGCTCAGATAAGAGACACCTTGGCCTGAAGCAGGATAGTGACGATAACAGGGGCCTTGCAGTCACGTGAACAAAATTTGGGCAGTTGTACATGAAAAGGAGTAAGATTTCAGCCTTGATTTTATCTTAAGTTCCCTCTGCAGTCACCTGTGTTTAAGCAAATTAACTACAATAATAAATTAATTGTTGCTCATTTTGAACAACTTACAACTGATTAACATTATATATTGTATTGACCTGTCCAAGATTTGCCAGATCACTGCTATCTCTTACAATTCTGACTGGCACTAATATATAGTTCCCCTGTGATGGAGAGAGGTGGAAAGACAGACAAACAGGAAAAGAAAGAAAGAAAGAGGAAGGAAGAAAGGGGAAAGAGAGAAAGAAAGAGGTGGGAAGAGAGAGAAATAAAGAAGGAAAGAAAGAAAGAAAAGAAAGAAAGAAAGAAAGAAAGAAAGAAAGAAAGAAAGAAAGAAAGAAAGAAAGAAAGAAAGAAAAGATTGGACTGGATCCATTGGCTATAAAGTCATGCTATGTTTTAACAAGCCAATGCAGCCTGGTTGACAGACAACAGAATGCCAAAACCTGTGGCTTTCAAAACAGAATAGCTGGGGGTTTTTTTATCTTGTGCGGAGCCAAACAGAAATTGCATTTTTACTTAAGGCGAAGCGTGAACAAGCTGTTATATAAGCTAATGAAATATTGCTAAGAAGAAGGTAGCAGCAGCTAATTAATGCTGAACACCAGGACAGTGACATGATGTTGGGATGAAGCTTTCATTAAATGCACTATAGAAATATATGCTCCAGCTCAGCTGTTTCCTGGCAACTGTGCCTGGTATAAACCGAGTTAAGTGTTTCTTGCCTCTTGGATGTTCTGATGTGTTGGCAGCAAAGCCAGGAACTTATGTATACTACAAATATAGGTAGTCCTCGACTTACAACATTTCATTTAGTGATCAAAGGTACAATAGCAGTGAAAAAAACTATTTATGACCAATTTTCAGAGTTACGACCTTTGCATCCCTATGGTTATGTGACCAAAATGCAGATGTTTGACAACTGGTTCATATTTATTTTATTTATATTTATTTAATTTATGACTTTTGCTGTGTCCCAGTATCATGTGATCCCCTGTTGTGATCCTCTGACATCTTGAGTCAGTCCTCTCTCAGCCTAGCAAGGGGAAAACACTTCTGAAACTGTGTAATTTTTATGTATATATAAATACGTAAACATATATCTTATGTTTAATCTTTTAATTTCAGCTTTTTATAAATAACTCAAGCCAGTGAACATGCCTAATACTCCTTCCTCCTCCTATTTTTCCTGAGACAACAACCCTGTGAGGCAGGTTGGACTGAGACAGCACTGCTGGCCTAAGGGCACCCAGCTGGCTTTCATGCCTAAGATGGGACTAGAAGTCAGAGCTCATAATGACTGGCCTAAAATCACCCCAACCAACTTTCATGTGTAAGGCGGGAGTAGAACCCACTACTGCTCTAACCACTAGATCAAGCTGTCTGTTTCAAAATGTGGCTAATCCTCCAGTTATTCTCTCTTTGACAGCCCCCACACAAGCCAGCCAGTGGCCAGAGCTCTGGAATCAACACTGACTAAAAACACACCCACAAACAAAAATGCCTAAAAGAACACATAATTGTCCCCATTTTAGACCTTCGAAGGCATAAAAAAATGGTGAATCAATCAGTGGATCCAGCGTTTAAGTTTGCCTTCACTTTGACCAACCTTGGCCTCCACATCCCCCCTGGGAGGCCACCTGTGATTTCTTGCCTTGGGCAAAAGATGGCAAACTTTTTGTTGTTGTCTCTGGAATTTGCATTTTAGCTTTTTATTTAGCAAACTGCCGCTTTGTTGCTATGCTGTGAAAGAGTTAATTCCCAACAGGAAATACCTACGTGTTGCTAATCTGAATGTGGTGTGGATACAACAGAATAGCATAGTTGGAAGGGACCTTGGAGGTCTTCTAGTCCAACCCACTGCTCAGGCAGGAGACCTATACCATTTCAGATAGGTGGCTGTCCAGTCTCTTCTTAAAAACCTCCAGTGATGAAACACCCACAACTTCTGAAATCAAAACGTTCCACTGGTTAATTATTCTCACTGTTACGAGGTTGCTCCTTAGTTCTAGGTTGCTGCTGTAATCAGTTTCCATCCATTGATTCTTGTCCTGCCTTCAAGTGCTTTGGAGAATAGGTTGACCCCCTCTTCTTTGTGGCAGCCCCTCAAATATTGGAAGACCTTGTCACTCCTAGTTCTTCTTTTCATTAAACTAGTTATGGTTCTTGTAATCATTCTTCATATTGGCCTGCCCTGCTTTCCCTACTCCTTTTCCGTGGCATCTAAAATTAGTGGCCTTAAAGATATCCTCTCCTTGGCAACACCCTTTCCAAACCAGCCAGTGGCCAAAGGCCTGAAATAATGTGGGGTGGGGGAGAGATTTCTGTCAGAAGTCTTTGTGACCCCCCTCCCCAAATGTAGATGGCTGGGCTGTCAATCCTGTTAAAGCTACCTAGTGAATTTTCTTTGCTTTTTGTTATGGTCATAAATCTTGAATAAATTGTATTATTTCAATAGAGTGATGCATACTTAATATGTTTAAAGAATATTGACTTTATATTATTTAGATTGCTTAGAGTATTGAGAAGAGAGAGGAGGAAAAATGGGTATTAATTATAATTTAAGATGTCACTATTACAAGGATAAAATTATTTGGTTTTTTCATTCAAGGTTGAGTATAACATTGAAAAAAAAAGAACCGATTCACATTTGGTTGTATAATAAAGGTTTTGCTCTTTAAACTAATTGGTTAATATTAAAATATCTATTCTAGCAAGAGATCCATCAATCAGAGTAGAACTGGAAGGAACTTAGAAGATCCTCTAATCTAACCCACTGCTCAACTAGAAGACTGACTGACTCTACCATTTTGGACAAGTGGCTGTCCAGTCTTTTCTTTAAAAGCTCCAGTGATGAAGCAGCCACAACTTCTGGAGGGAAGACATTCCACTGGTTACCTGTCCTCACTGTTAAGAAGTTTCTCCTTAATTCCAGGTTGCTTCTCTCCTTGATTAGTTTCCATCCATTGTTTCTTGTCCTGCCCTCTAGTGCTTTGGAAAATAAATTGACCCCTTCCTCTTTGTGGCAGCCTATCAGGTATTAGAATAGTATTCTGTTCCTCCTAGTCCTTCTTTTCTCTAGACTGGCCAAGCCCAAATCCTGCAGCCGTTCTTCATAGGTTTTAGTCTCCAGACCTTTAATCATCTTAGTTGCTCTTCTTTGCAATGTTTCCAAAATTTCAACATCTTTTTTTGTAGCATGGTGATCAAAGCTGGATGCAATATTCCAGCTGTGGTCTTAGTAAGGTTTTATAAAGGGGTACTAATACTTCATGTGGTTTTGATTCTATGCCTCTGCTTATATGACCAAGGATTGTATGAGCTTTTTTGGATGGAAGATGGGAGAAGGCTTGTAGCCCAGGGTTTTGTTGGCCAACAGTGGGGAGCATAGGGGAAGTGGAACTGAGGGCTGTTTCAGCAAATAAGAGCTGGCCCTTCTTGGTGGGGTTTTTTGAAAGTGGGTCTGTTCTCCCTGCCTGCCTCGCTTTAAGAAAACAACATCTTCAACAACATCTGACCTTCAGCTGCGGCAGAGAAAGAGATGGACTTCAGCCAAGGGTCAGGAATATTGGCTTCCTTTTCAAGGATGAAGGCATGACCAGGCAAGGCAAACACAAAGCACTCGCTACAGTGGTCCTCGACTTACAGCCACAGTTGAGCCCAAACTTTTTGTTGCTAAGTGAAACGGTTGTGAGAGAACTGTGAGTTTTGTGCCATTTTGCGACCTTTTTTTTTCTGAAAAAAGGTTTTATTTCTTAAAAAAAGAACCACAAATATTTCATCATTCGTCAATCATTAAAACATTGAAGTACAATTTTTTTTGTATGCCCCTCCCTCCCTCCACCCCCCCAACCCCCCTCCTCCTTCCCCCCCCCTTCTCAGAACCCGTACACGGTATGGATTTTTAACTAACACAGTCTAAAATCTATTGAGAAAAAAGAAATAAAGAAATTAATGACATTCTACATTGACCTTAGCTTCTTCTTAATGAACTAACTTTAAACAGTTTAAATCATTTCTGATCTTAAGCATAGGCTAACTGGAATTTCTTGGTCCCGTATTTATTTTGTATATAGTCAATCCATTTTTTCCAGTCTCGTTTATATCTCTCATTTGAATGATCTTTAAGATATGCCGATATTTTAGCCATCTCGGCTAAGTTTGTGACTTTCAGTGTCCATTCTTGGATTGTAGGCAAGTCTTCCTTCTTCCAGTATTGTGCCACCAACAGTCTTGCTGCAGTTATTAGGTGCAGAATCAAGTTAGTCTCTGCCACTGTAAAGTCAGTACATATACCTAGTAAAAATAACTGAGGAATAAACTTTATCCTTCTTTTAAAAATATTTTGCATAACCCACCGTATTTTTATCCAGAATGCCTTAACCTTTTGGCAGGTCCATTTTGCGACCTTTTGTTGCCACAGTTGTTAAATGAATCACTGCAGTTGTTAAGATAGTAACACAATTGCTAAATGAATATGGCTTCTCCATTGACTTTGCTTATCAGTTGCAAAAAGGGATCATCTCACTCCCAAGACACTGCAACCGTCATGAATATGAATCAGAATAGAATAGAAATAGGAATAGAATAGAATAGAATAGAATAGAATAGAGCTGGAAGGGACCTTGGAGGTCTTCTAGTCCAGCCCCCTGCTCAATTTGCAAGCATCTGATTTTTTATCATGTGACCACGGGGATGCTGCAACGGTCATAAATGTGATCATATGTCCCTTTTTTCAGTGCCGTGGTAACTTCAAAGAGTCACTAAACGAAGCATTGTACGTGGAGGACTACCTTTATTAGGCCTTTCCCACTTGCTCCAAAAACAGGGCTCAACCATGCAATTTTTCCTCCCTTATGACTGGCTCATCTCATTAAGTCCTTAGCCTACCAACATGGAAATAGTGTTTATCCTCTTGAGCTGCTAACCTCCAGCAACAGCTGCTGAAGTCTCTTCGCCTTCACCTGTTAGATCTGAGGCAGGAGCCGTGGCCAGCGGTCAGCCTGATGCTGGTCATATTTCCTTCTGGCTGTGGTCTCCCCAAAGAACTGGACATGCCAGGACTATTGGTGGCCCTTCAGATTCGCTGTGTGGTGTATCCCAGGGTTCCCTTGGCATTCCTTTGCCAGATCTGCGATAGTTCAGTACAAGCACATGTAGAACATAGAGTAACAGAGTTGGAAGGTCCCTTGGAGGTCATCTAGTCCAACCCCCTTCTAAAGCTGGAGAGTATATCAGTGAGGGCGAACCTTTTCAGAACCGAGTGCCAGAAGGGCAGCTCATGCATGCATGTGGAGCACTGAGTGCCAAGAAGGGAGCACTTTGTGCATGCACTCGTCTGGGCTGTGACTGGGAAGAGGAGCTGCCCAGTAGCCATGCGCATGCCAGAAAATGAACTTCTGGTTCCTGGCAAGCGCATGCGTGCTGGCCAACAAGTTTTTTAGTTCCTGATGCGCATGTGCCGATCAGCCGGCTGGCGTGCATTCTCATCCCAGAAAATGGAAGGCCAACTCCTCCGGTTTCTGGCATTGCCAGCTGATTGGCACATGTGCATGCATGCCAAAAGTCCAGAAGAGGAACAGGTGACACCACACGTGCCAGGCAGCATTGCTCCGTGTGCCACTTCGGGCACACATGCCATAGGTTGGCTCTCACGGGTCTATATCATTTCAGACAAACGGGTCTCCAGTCTCTTCTTGAAAGCCTCCAGTGATGCCCCCCCCCCAGCAACCTCTATTTTATAGAACCAGTTTGCTGCATTGATTAATGCCAAAAGCTGGAAGCCTTGGGTTCTAGTCCTGCATTGGGCGGCCTTGGGCCCGTTACGCTCTCTTCAGCCCTAGGAAGCAGACAAGGGCAAACCACTTCCGAACAAGGAAACTGCAGGCATATTGCTAGGAGTCAACATTGACTCACAGGTGCTTCCCCCTCCCTTTGTAAAGGACACACACACCAGTGTCCCATTTTAGACCTTCCACAGAATGAGGAGTAGCTGGTAAATTTCAGCTATGGCCTATCCGAACAGTGGAATAGCATAGACGACTCAGTCAGCAGCGCATCCCCTCTTCATGGTGTAGCATAGTGTTTCTCAACTTTGGGAACTTTCAGCTGTCGGCACTTAAAGTTGGTAAGGTTGAGAAATTGGCCTTGCCTGAAGCTAAGTTGGTGGGATAACAGGATCAGGCACCCTTCTCACAGCCTCTTGGATAGAGCAGAGAGGAATCTGAAGGTTAAGATGCCTTTGCAAAGAAAGGAAAGAAAGGCAAGAGAAATCCTAAAAGTCCTCCTTTTGATGCTGACCTGTTGTTTTATTCAGATTGTATTCAGTTTCGTATGAAAGAGTGAGTTAGGAGAAGGAGCATGAGAAGAATGCACCTTCTCATTTGCAGGAAGAGACTAAAACATATGAAGAATGATTGCAGGAACTGGGTATGTCTATTTTAATGAAAAGAAGGACCGGGGGGGACAAGATATCAGTCTTCCAGTGTTTGAGGGTCTGCCTCAAAGAAGAGGGGGAGCTACCTATTCTCCAAACCAACAGACGGCAAGACAAGAAACAGTGGATGGAAACTAATCAAGGAGAGAAGCAACCTGGAATTGAGGAGAAACTTCCTAAGAGTAAGAACAATCAACCAGTGGAACAGCTGGCCTCCAGAGGTTATGGGTAGTTCATCACTGGAGGCTTTTAAGAAGAGACTGGACTAGAACTGATATGGTATAGAGGTTGGACTAGAAGACCTTCAAGGGAAAACTCACTTCACAACTGTCTTGCTCAACTGTGGTCATAACTTGAGGACTACCTGTATCCCAGATGCCTTCTTGTGTCTTTTTTTTCATGGTACTGCTAGTGGTATTGTTATTTTGTCTTCCTTCCTTCTCTCTTTGATGTGGTCGCAGTTGATGTTTTCCCCACTTCCGTTTAGCCGACCTGTTTGGACTGTGGAGCGAGTCACATGCCAGGGAAGATCCTGGTCCTCTGGGGTGACATTTGAGCTCCTGCTGTTTACTCTGACCCACCCCACATCCTTCCTGGCCAGGAGATGGAAGAGGCCCCTTTGCTCATCCCCTCTTTTGTTGGCAGTTCAGGCTAGACAGTGGCTTTGATGTGTCAAGGGCAGGTGACCCAGAGGGAACATTGATCCCACACACAATGCACGTAGGGCACACCTGGACAACTCTCTGGCTGAGGGGAGATCCCTGGAAACCTCCTAGATGTGGGATAGGCATGGACAGAAATGGATTTCTAGACCATAGCCAGAGGTGATATTCAGCATATTCTGACCAGTTCTGGAGAACCAGTAGCGGAAATTTTGAGTAGTTCAGAGAACCGGCAAATGCCACCTCTGGCTGGCCCCGCCCCATCTTGTCTCTGCCTCCCAAGTCCCAGCTGATCGGGAGGAATGGGGAATTTCGCAGTATCCTTCCCCTGCCACGCCCACCAAGCCACGCCCACAGAACCAGTAGTAAAAAAGTTTGAACCCCATCACTGGATTGTACCCATCATTGTATTAATTAGACTCATATTACTTCCTATCCATGTAGTACTTTCTCTCTTCCATCACATCACAGCAAAAATTAAGATTCAGTGGTATAGTTTGGAGCAGGCCTGGAATGGGGACTTTGCAGTATCCTTCCCCTACCACGCCCACCAAGCCCACAGAACTGGTAGTAATTTTTTTTAATCCCACCACTAAGTCTAGTCCAGAATTCTGGGCAATGACATTCCTGCTTGCTACTGTGGGAAAGAAGGTAGTGGCTGGATTTACACAATACAGGTAGTTTGTTGCTAAGTGAAACATTTGTTAAGTGAGTTTTGCCCCATTTTATGATCTTTCTTGCCACAAGAATCGCTGCAGTTGTTAAATTAGTACCATGGTTGTTAAGTGAATCTGGCTTCCCCATCGACTTTGCTTGTGAGAAGGTTGCAAAAGGAGATCACATGACCTTGGGGCACTGTAACCGTCATAAGTATGAGTCAGTTGTCAAGCATCTGAATTTTGATCACGTGATGATCGGGATGCTGTGAAGGTCATAACTGAAAAACGGTCATAAGTCACCTTTTTCAATGCTGTTGTAACTTCAAACAGTCACTAAATGAACTGTTGTAAGCTAAGGACTACTGGCACATTTAACTCAGTTACTGAATTTATCTATTTTCTAGATCAGTGATGGTCAACGTTTTTCTGCTCCGGTGCCAAAAGTGTGTGCACACGTGCAATAGCGTGTGCACGCATGGCCATACCCACCCTGCAATTCCCTCCCCCCTGTGCATGTGTGCACAACACCCCCCCCCCTTGCGTTACCACCCACCCACCCCGGTGCATCCGTCCAGGCCTCACTGAAGCCTCCAGATTTCCAGTAGTCAGCAACAATTTGAAATAGAGGAGATTTCGTTCATGTCCTGCTCCTAGGATATGCCAAGGCTGACTGGGACGGAAGGAACATTCCTCCTCCTGCAGGAGGTCACCCAATGATCCTGTGGGTCCAGGCGATCCCTAAAATGGGAACTTGGCTTCCCTTATGGTTGAGGATATGAATTTTCAGGCTTCTGGGGTTGGTATGGAAGCAATGCAAATCTGCCTGTCTGTCAGTTCTTCAAGGAAGACCAAATTAGGAAAGCAATGTCATGCAAGCTAATATTACTTTTATTATTAGAAAAGTGGAATCTTTCCCTCTCCTTCCCTCCCTCCCTCCCTTTATGTTTGTGAGTATTAGGGAGGGTTGTATTGGAGATGCTTTCTCAGATTAAGCCCACTCAGATGCCTTTTATGTGATTTGGTCTTGGGCGCTTCTCTTCTACTTGGTCAGGGGTGTCAATCTAGATTTCTTCAAGGGCCGGATCAGCTTTGTAGTTCTCCTCCATGGGCTGGCTGGGGTGGGGGGGGAGTGGGATGGATGCCTCCTGCAGCACCCTGCTGCAGTACCCTCCCCATCCATGCCCCATTTTCAGCCTGGAAAGCCTCTTGTGGCACTCTGCTGTCCAAAACGGCATATGGGGGGGGGAGACGCACGTGCACCTCCCCACTCTCTGTTTTGGACAGCAGAGTCCTGCAGGAGGCTGTCCAGGTTGCCCCACCCCCACCCCATTTTGACTGCCAGAGGCACCATGGGCTGGTCCTTTGCTATTTCCAGGCTGGCCCCACAGGCCAGATTTAAGCCCCCTGCGGGCCAGATGTGACCCACAGGCCTTGAGTTTGACACCCCTGTTCTTGGTCTTCAAGGTTATTCCTTCTGGCCATTACACCCTCACGGAAGCCCCTCCTTGAGTCCCATCTGGCACAGGGCCCGGATGGTACTAGAACAGCTGAACAGATCCAGATCCTTCTTGGCGTGGGAAGATCCTGACATAACCCTCACTCATTCTGCTTCTTCAAGCAAGATCCCAAGGTTCCCCATTAAAAGAGAGTTCCCCCAGCGATCCATTTTTAATGTCTGGAATATTTTTAAAGAGAGAGGATGATGTTTGCAAATTTCAGCCTTCAAAAATAAGGGTTACCGCTGAATAAATACATATGGGATTGCATTTGATGGGAAAACCAATAACATTTCATAACTTACCAGTAAAGTCAATTTATATTGGATCCTCCAGTAAAATTTTTGGAGGCTCTTCTCCAAAATTGACCCTGTTTAGGAACTTGGTTTCTTGCATTTTTCTAAACCTCTATTCCTGCCTTCCTAAATCGCACCTCCTGTTTTCTCCCTCTTTTTAATCATTAGCATCAGACCTAATCAGCTTTAATGCCCCAAGCAGATTAGAGGGGCTTGTTTTCCACTCCTGCCCCCAAATTTAATATACCAGAATTCTTGCCTGCTGCTGCTGCTCACAAGGAGATTCCAGTTCTTGGCTTACTTTTTAGCGGACAGAGAACCTCCATTGAAGGACTGGAGGGAAGCTGGCATGCAAAGGGCCGGGAGAGATTTAGTTTCTTGCTGAATAATGAGGTCTAAACCTTCTTGAAGCAAATGTTCCCACCAAAGACAAAAGAGCTTGTTTTATACAAGTGGGGCATTTGGACAGGGGGGGGGGGGGTTGCAAAGAGAAGACCATCTCGATATCCCTACTGTAGTTTTATTTCCTTTGCATCAGAGGTGGGCAGCACATGAATTAACAACTGGTTTGCCCAGCACTGAAAATGTGATTGCGCACGTACTGCATGCTTGGTTCGTTCACATACGTGCCATCCACACATGCACCCAGCCTTCCACACATGTGCTTCGCTCGCTCACGCACCTTGCATGCATGTGTGTGACATCAAAAACATGGCTAAAAGGACAGTATAGCGCCAAGGCAGGTGGCCCGGCCCACCCACAGGTTGCAACTACCAGTTTGTCCAAACTGGCCTGAACCGGCATCAGCCACCCCGGCTTTGCATGCTTTCTCTGCCTGTTAGTAGAATTCCTGGGCTCTGTTTCATGCCACAGAAGTTCAAAATCTCCTTCCTGGTACCTGGAAGATTGAAAGAAACAGGGAAGAAACAATGCAGCTGAACAAAAATTCCCATGCTTTAAAAGCAAGGAATGTTGAGGACGAAGAGGTAGCATGGGTACCCATTGGCTTAGAATTGAGACCAGAACTTTCATTGCTAAGCGAGTAAGTGAGTCAGGCTCCTTTCTGTCATTGTTTTTGCTACCCTTGTAAAGCAAATCATTGCAGTTATTAGTCTCATAGTCCTTAAGCAAAGCTGGCTTCCCCACTCCTTTGACTTGACCGGCAGGGAAGTTCGCAAGTGGCCTTTCCCTGGGGCTGGGATGCTGCAACCATCATAAATCACGTGCCAGTTGCCAAATATCTAAATTTTGATTATGTGACTGTGAAGATGCGGCGATGGTTGTAAGTGCGAGGATCGATCACATTTTTCCATGCCGTTGTAACTTTGAATAGTTGCTAAACAAATAGTTGTAAGTCTGATCTCTGATCAGATGTTTTACCCTTTATATCTTTAGTGTTGCACAGCTGGAAGTTACCAGCATATTTTTAGTTGAAGATAACAGTGTAGTAAGCAGAACTTTGATTTGTAGCTCCTGTCTTGGGTGTATAGTAATAGAAAGGCTGTTGTATGTGAACATAGGGTAAGAGTTAAGAGTGTTGTGCATCCAAAAATATTTTTCTAAGCAGTGATTCGTATGATGAAAGATTCCATCAATTTTGCCTCTAAGATCTTTCAAGCTTTCAATGTCCTCATCCCGGATCTCATTCCAATTCAACTGAATATCCTGAAATCTTCCAAAGTTTAGCGATCTAATCAAATGTCCATTTAAAAAGAAAAAGTATTTCCTTTTTAATCAGATTTGAAATTCCATGGACATTTATTTATTATTTACAAAATTTATATTACCACCTACTCATTTATGGTGACTGAAGGCAGCTTACAAGGGCATAAAAGCCCAGTATAAAAGAAATAAAAATAGTAAAAAACAAAAATAATAAAATAATAAACTCCCATCTACCCCCACCCCAGGGACAACACACATTCACACCAGCCATTGAATGGACTACCTCCTGCTCTGGTTCCCCAGGTCCTTTGGCAGAAGTGTCTCTCCAGGGCCTTTGGGGAGAGAGTGGGGGGGGCAGTCTGATTTCCAGAGGGATGATTCCACAGAGAGGGAGCCACCACAGAGGAGGCCCTTCTCCTGGGTCCCGCCAGATATCAGGACATCATACTAGTCCCTCATGTAAGAATGAAATTAGATTAACCATATGAACACTTGGGCCTCTCCATTAGGGCCTTCTAAAAGTCATCAACACACAGGTTGTTACTTTCAGATACGGAGTTCTTTGATGCTGTCCAGTAGGCTGATATTGTTGGGGATTTGGCAACATCAGAAGATCTCCCATGACCATTCATGATTGTAGATGTTCCCCAAGCAGATGTTGTAGGCTGGATGTCTGTGGAGATTCTCAGTCCTCCGGGTCTTAGTTGTCTCAAAAGTGCTTTTTTCTTCAAAATGCAACTGGACTGTTTTTCTTTGAGGAAGAAGAAAACATTTCATTTCTCATCCAAAAGTTAGAATTAGAACAACAAAGTTGGGAGAGGTGGGGGGGACATGGAAGGAGAGGCTCTGATAGGATTGGGAGTGGTGGTGGTAGGGAGAAGGATTGTATTTCTTTGCAGTCATCTAGTCCTTAGAACATAGAATAACAGAATTGGAAGGGACCTTGGAGGTCTTCTAGTCCAACCCCTGCTCAAGCAGGAAACCTATACCATTCCACACCAATGGCGATCCAGTCTCTTCTTAAAAACCTCCAGGGGTGGAGCACCCACAACACCTGCAGGCAAGCCGTTCCACTGGTTAATTGTCCTCACCATTAGGAAACCTCTCCTTAATTCTGGGTTGGCTCTCTCCTTGATTAGTTTCCATCCATTGCTTCTTGTTTTGCCTTCAGGTGCTATGGAAAAGAATTGGCTCCCTCATCTTTGTCACAACCCCTCCAATACTGAAACACTGCTGTCCAATCACCCCTAGACCTTCTTTTTACTAGAAAAAAAGGAGAAGGAAAAAACATTTAAAAAACTTTTTTAAAACCCTTAAAAGCAAAGGGTGTGTGAAAAATCTCCAAGGTGCAGTTTGATGCATTGGGGAATACATTCCGTCTGCTGTTCCAGTCACCATTCATAGAGAGAGAGATCTTTTTGCACTTTAACTTCCGATGGCTTCTGATAGCCTTGTTAATGGGGTGAGGTGGTGCGGAAAAGAAATTCCCTGCCCACAAGAGATTCAAGAGCAGCTGCTGTTTCTAAAAGATGGTAACAAAAGTGAGCCAATGTTAATAGTCCTTAGACTTATATACTGCTGCACGGGGCTTTACAGCCCCCTCTAAGCAGTTTACAGAGTCTGCCTCTTGCCCCCAATGATTGACTACATTAAATTGCTTAGCAAATCTTCCATTAATCACAGCATAACCTGGTTGTTTGTAACCATAGACCAGTGATGACTAACCTTTTTGTTGTTGTTGCCAAAAATCCGAGCGCACACATTTTTATTTGTGTGTGCCAGCACCAATAATTTAAAGCCCCCCCCCCACATGCCACATTGCTTGCATCTGGAAACGAACTTCCATTAGGCCTGTTGGGCCTGTTTTTTGCCCTCCCCAGGCTCTGGAGGATTTCCTGAAGCCTGTGAATGCTGAAAATCAGCTTGCTGGCATGCTCATGCGCACTGGAACTGACGGCTCGCATGTCGGCAGATATGGCTTTGCGGGCCACAGGTTCACCATCACAGCCATAGATCATGCTGGATTCCTGAGAGTTGCTTTTACCTCTCCCCAAAATGCGGTGGGGGGCTTAGAGGAGGCTACCTTATTGAGTTGGGAAGAAACGGGTAGTTCTCGGGATTGTATTGTGGGTGCTTGGCCTGCATTTATAGCTGTTTGCAGCATCCTGTAGTCACGGGACTGAGATTCAGAACATTTTTGGAGGACACACCCATTGTGGACAATGTGTTTGCTTAATGACCTTAATGGTAATTTCCTTAATGACAGCCACAAAAAAATATCATAAAATCAGGTTGGTCACGTGATAACTGACTTAACAGCCAGCATGACTTACAACCATAATTTCAGGCTCAATTATGGTTGTAAGTCGAGGCTGACCTGCCCAAGGATTGCTATCTGTCAATCAAGTGTTTCTCCATAGGTGCGTTTTTGGAAGATAAGAATAGCCCTTTGCTAGATTTTTAGCTTTGATGACATATCTTGACAATGCAAACAATTGAAAATGATTTAAACATTGCAGGTTCCCCATGCGGATTGGTGAAATAGATAGGAAAGAGATAAAATAAGTAAATAAAGTCTGAAGCGTGGCTCTTGGTGGCTCATGGACAGAACATGCAGTGTGAAACATGCAGTTTATTAAGAGGAGTTTTATCCCAGGGTTGCTGGTTGAAAAGGTCTTGGTTAAGGCTGGGTTAAATCTGAGTCTTTTGCAACATCTAGTGATGAGCCCAAGGTTATCTATTTATACACATATTTATTTAGCGTCATGCATATCATACATGGACCAGTAATGTACATTAACATTTCAACTAGATTAGTAGAAGCTAATAAAATATAAATATTAAAAACATGTGTGTTCAAATATCAATGTCTAGGCCATCTAAACATTGAAGTGCAGTAATAATAATAATAATAATAATAATAATAATAATAATAACAACAACAACAACAACAACAACAAATAACATAATAAAAATCAGATGTATGCTCTCAGCCAGTCACAACGTGATCTTCTGCTTGGCGTGGGACCCCACAGTCTCACTGAGGAGAGGATGCTCTGCCCCATTTATGCAGAGAGTTTCAGAAGATGCTGCGTAATGTGTGAATCCTGTTCGGCACATGTTGGCAGCAAGATTACTCTTTCCTGGTTTCCAAAACACATGGCAACAAACAACGAAAACAAAAAAACAGACCTTTTCATGCCCAAATGACAAAAGCTCTATTAGCCCAAAATTTTATCATTCTGAGAAAAAAACTCTTCACCCAAGTGGTGCTGAGCCTTTTCTCCTGCCTGCAGCCTCAGTGACAGGATGTGGGGGACGCTGCTGTTCTTCTTTTCCCCTTTAATAGTTGCTTCCAGGATTTTTCCACATCTCACAGCAGCTTCTCATCTGAGGCCTTTTCTTTTCTTCCACTGCCAATTATCTGGGAAAATGTTCTCCTGATTCATCAGTGGCGCCTGACTCCTTGCGCCAATTCGTGGGAGACGGTGCCATAGCCCCGAACATGTTTGGCTTGGATGTTTGCAGACTTTATTTTACTTTCTTGCAAAATATATACTTTTGGTTCTTCGGGCCTAGCCGCAGTAGGAAGTGTTCCTTTTTCTGAATTATAGAACCTGCTGAAATGCAATTTTGCAAAATCCCATCGTAAGGCGCCTGGGTTGAAACCTTTTCTGGTGCATCTCAAAGGTGCTTTTTGAAAAGGCAACTGGACTATTTTTTCTTTGAGGAAGAAGAAAATATTTTGCTTCTCACCCAAGAAGCTTCATCAGTTCTAGAAGAATGGTGGGTTCCTGCCTGAACTGATGAAGCTTCTTGGATAAGAAGCAAAATGTTTTCTTCTTCCTCAAGGAAAAAAAACCAATCCAGTTGCCTTTTGAAAAAGCACCTTCGAGATAACTGTGACCTGGATGACTGAGAATCTCCACAGACACTTTTCTGGAAATGAAATAAAACTTGGCCCAATCTGGTGTTCCTGTCCCTTCCATAGCCAGGCACAGAGATAATAAAGGGGAAAATTTTATGAAAATAGTACAAAATAGAAATTGAAGAGATAAAACCCAAAGGGTGCAGACGAGAGCTTATGGGCACCCTAACCTTGCTTCTCTCCAAAAATGGCCCCTGGATTTGAAATGTTGGATAGCTGTTTGACCAAACCTGACTTTTTTTACCTCTCCCCAGGCACCTGGAGCAGGTATATCTATTGTGTTAAACAGGTCGTGCCTCCCTCTTTATGAAGCACCTGGAAAGCAGATGTTATTGTGCTCAATGCAGCTGAACAACCACCTTTGGCTGAGCGGACAGCAAAGGTGACTTACCAAGCTGACAGCCATGAAAATGAATCTTTTTTTTAAAAAAATAGTTTTTATTAAACATTTTAATCTTTAAAAACAGAAAACGAACAACCACAAATACAGAAAAAACAAGACACACATAACAATATAAGCCTTCTGTATCGGCTTACATATTTAGCTTTTATAATTCTCTATTCTACCTTGCCTTCCTATCGGTTTTAACATCTGTAATAGTGTAATAACAGTTGTACTCACAGTTGTAACAATAATAATTTGTTCATATCAGTGAAATGAATCTTGTCTGCTTCTCCTTTGGGAGCCATAGGCTGGGCTTTGTTTCTCTCTCCAACAATTCCCCCCCCCCTCCTCCTCCTCCTCTTCTTCTTCTTCACGTCGTCCATCCCTCCATTGCTGAGCCCCCAAGAAAAGATCCTCAACCTTCCCACCCTTTGGATCCAACTCCATACTTCAGGAGGCAACATGACAACAGTTGCAAGAATGAAAAGAAAGAAGTTGCATGTTTTTTTCTTAATATTTTTCTTCATTCCATTTTTCTTTCTTTCTTATTTTCTTCTCCTTTTTTCTTTCTTTTTTCTTCTTCTTTTTGTCAGCACATGGCCTTGATTTTTCTTAATGAAGGAGAGAAAGGATAACCTCTGTAAACATAGACCTGAATCAACTTTGCCCTAAGCCATTGTTTGCTTAACCATAATCTAACTAGCATGATAAATATGGTTTACAAACCACAGTCAGTAGGTTCACATGCAAAATCAGGAAACTTGTTCCAAGAGATGTCAGTGAACATCAGATAACGGGGGCAAAGAAATATGTAAGTAAGTGGGAGTGGATTCCTAATTGTTGTTCAGAAATATCAAATGCTGGGCTGAAGCATATAAAAATAATAATAATAAAGAGGAAGCTATTCAAACAGATGCAATCAAGACCAGAATTGAAAAACCCTTAAATAACTTAAAGTGTAGATTGTGCAAAGAAGCAGAAGAAACAATACTTTGTGTACTCACCTTGTGCAACAAGATCACACAAAATATTATAAACAATGACATAACACAGTTGCCAACATGATTCACTGGAATACTGTTAAAATTATCATGTATCAATTGACTTGTTTAAGTTACCACAACTTAAAGAGAAGGCTCCTGTGTATTCCTTGGACAGTAAATGTGACTAACAAACACATATTGGTATTTCTAACACCAGACTGGAAGGAAAAATCACAAAATTGCTTCTCATTTATTTTGGCCAGTTATGCAGGGGTGTTCACTGGAGAAAGCAATTCTGTTGGAAAGAGCAGTAAAAGAAACCAGGTTACCAAAGAACACTGTGATTGGACACCAAGCAGGACAAGAAGCAATGGATGGAAATTAATGAAGGAGAGAAGTAACCTGGAATTAAGGAGAAACTTCCTAACAGTGAGGACAATTAACCAGTGGAATAGCTTGCCTTCGGAAGTTGTGGGTGATCGATCACTGGAGACTTTTAAAACGAGACTGAATGTCCATTAGTCTGAGATAGTATAGGATCCTGCTTGTGCAGGGGGTTGGATTAGAAGACCTCCAAAGTCCCTTCCAACACTATTTTGATTGAAAGCTGACATCAGCCAGAGCAACTCAAAGAAGTAGTGCAAGACCTGGAAAGACCTAGTCCATAGAATTGCCAAGAGTCAGACACAACTGGACTGGTAACATTGTATCAATAATGAAAAATTGGTGGGAACATAGAGTTGAAAAAGTAGTCAAAAATGAGCAGATCAAATCAAATCAACCTTTATTATAGTCAAAGACCACCATAAGGAAAATGGGGAATAAGAAATTTAAAAGCATAAAAAATACATCTCACATTAAAAAAATCCATTGCAAACTAAATATATCTAATACAAATAATATAAGAAATCAAATACAAAAGATTCTATACTAATGGTCTGGGTTAAAATACTGTGGGATTTCCAAATGCAAACAAATAAAAATTTGGCTCTCAACAGATCAGTTGAAAAGAAGAACGTGTGGATTAATGTATGTGGCAATACAGGAGATTGTGTAGAACAGAAAACAAAGAATTGGAGACTATCCAACCTAGAACTAAATAAAATTTTCCTGGCAGTGAGAACAATCTGTGGAATGACTTGCCTCCAGAAGTTGTGGGTGCTCCATCACTGGAGGTTTTTAAGAAGAGAATGGACAGCCAATTTTCTGGAATGGTGTAGGGTAAGTGTGTCCAACCTTGAGAACTTTACGTCTTGTGGACTTCAACTCCCAGAATTCTAGCACAGCTGGCTGGGGTCCATAAGCCTTATAGTTCCTAAAGTTGGACACACTTGGTCTAGGGTCTCCTGTTTGGTCAGGGGGTGGACTAGAAGACCTCCAAGGTCCCTTCCAACCCTATTATTCTATATTCTAAGACCACAAAGCATCAAGATTTAAAACTCAAAATGGAAAGATTGTGGCCAGTCATGGTGATCCCAGTGGTTATTGGCATACAGAGTTCCATACCCAAAAATCTTACATGGCACTTGGAAAATTTGTCCATTGACAACATTTCCATCTGTCAATTGCAAAATCCACACGGCTTGGATCTGCACATATACTGTGCCATTTCCAATGTGTCTGAAAACCAACACAGGTAAACAACTGCCAGCTGTGATTTTGCATTTTTGTGTATATAATAATAAGACAACTGGCACAATTTCTGCATTGCCACGTCTAGTTACAGCCACAGTTAATTTCTTGTAAATGGATAAATGACTGATTCTCATTTTATGATTGATACTTTAAAACAATGCTCCTCAAAGAATGGCCTGGGGACCCCAAGGGACCCCTCCAAAACTCTCATGGTACCTTTATTATATCTTTATTATTATAACATTTCTCAGTTTTTATTGCTAACACAGTAAATGTTGATAAATATTCACTGTAAATCTGATGAGTGGATGGATGGATGGATGGATGGATGATAGCTAGATCAGCCAAAGCTTTTTGGGATTCTCAACTATTTTTAAGAAGGTAAAAGGGTTCTGACTGAGGCCTAAACGTTTAGGAACCTTTGCTTTAAAAGCATTATCCTTTTTTAACTCAAGAAACAATTTATCATGTTTTCTTGCAGACATGAGGTTGCTCTGATTTCAGGAAAGTTAACATGCAAAGTTCCAGATGCTCTCAAGAGCAGTTTCTTTGTTTTAAAACTAGGCCTTTTGACCATCATTTTTCTAAATACAAAAATGCAGGAGGGTTTTCACTTCAAATCAGATTTGGCAAATGTTCACAGTCCTCCCCTCCCCATCCAGCTTAGACTTAAACAGGTTAAAATGTGAAATTGCACATGCTCAGAATACTATCTCCTTTATGCATTTGAAATTGGTCTTGGCAGGCACTCTCCTCTCCTGGAGCCAGGTATGAGTTAGAATGCAAAACGGTGCTTACTTGGAATATCATCTTCTTTTTTATTTGCCATTAATTTAAGTATCTTAATTTCAAGCAACCTTGAAAGGCAAAACTGTGCATGTTCGCAGTTATGAATCAGGTTTGGCGAGCGCGTCTTGCTTGAAGAAGGTGAAAAGCATTAAAAAGCCTGGAACAGGGGTGTCCAAACTTGGGAACTTTAAGACTTGTGGACTTCAACTCAGAATTCCCCAGCCAGCATGGCTGTTGAAGTTGAAGTTCACAAGTCTTAAAGTTCCCAATTTTGGACACCCCTGGCCTGGAAGGGACCCGCCAAAAAAATTCAAAATATTAATGGCAATTTCTTAATGAAGTAATATGAGTTTCCAGCCATTATTTCTTGTCTAGTTCAGGAGTTATAACATCTTACCCTCCCAAATTTGCTGCTCTGCATTCACATCCTATCCACAGCTCTTCCTCCTTTTTTTAAAAAAATATTTTTTTTTATTTTTGGTTAAACAGACAAACACAACACAAAAAAACATAAAATAAAATCATCTTTCATTAAATATTGTAGAAGTGTGTTGATTGGTTATTTAATTGTTATTTATTAATAGAAATTCATTCACTAATTATATCAGGTTTCCTCTCTTCAAACCAACACAACACATGTGTATACCTTGTTATCATTATCAATTATTTATTTAACATATCACTCTAAAGATTACTAAATTACTAATCACTAATCATATTGTAGAGGTGTGTTGATTGTTTACAAATAACTTTCATGCATCTTTTCCACAGTCATTGCTTATAATTCAAATCACATTATGTATTTTAAATCAAAAATCTTTATATATCTTACTATCAACATACCACGCTTCTCATTTGACTGTGGTTGTTTTAACATCCTTTTACATGAAATAGTCCAAAATTAAAAAACACAAGCATATAGTAGCACTTCGTTAATTATTTCTAATATCCTCTAATAACATTACCCCTTTATAGCATGTTCTAAGTAAAAATTAATTATGTTTGATAACAAGGTTTCTGATCCTCCTTTCCAAATTGCTGTTTACAATTTATATCCCAATTCCTTTTATTAAACCAATACATACATACATACATACATACATACATACATACATACATACATATTGTTCACTATATCTCCTGTCATTTCATTATTATTGTTATAGATATTAGTTATTAACAAAAATTCATTTGCTAATTATATCAAATTTCCTTTCATCAAACCAACACATGTATGTACCTTCTTATCCTTATCAATAATTTATTTAACATAGCACTCTAGAAATTACTAAATTACTAACCACTAATTACTAAAATTAACTAATTTTTTATTATCAACTTTCAGATATCAGCCTGTATCCTTCCAGTAATAATACAGTCTTATTTCTTTTGTCATTTGTGGAATTGATCTTCTATTTATGTTCTTAATAAAAATTTTGTGGACTTCTCTCCGCAGCTTGTTGCTAATAGCATCACTTAAGTAATCTCGATGCCCTCCATCTGCTATTTTAATCAGGTTATCTTTGGTTGTCAATCTTGCTTCTGAGAAATTATCTCTCCTTAAATCCACCATTTTTCCTCTTTTTTCTTCTTCCAGGCCTTGAAATACAGGGTATAGTTCCTGTCAATCTAATTCCCTTTTTCATATTCCCCTTTTCCCATTTTCAACCACGTTCACTCCACTGGTAAAGTAATCAGTTGTCTTGTCTTTATAATCATTTTCCCCTTCAATTTTTGGGACTCTGACCCCATTTTTTGCTGTTATAAACTCTATTTTTTCCATCTTCTTCTCAATTCTGTTATTTCTAATAAATTTTGAATTCCAGCCAAGATGTTTTGCAAAGTTATTGTTTCTTTTAAATATTGTGCCATTTTAACAAGCTAGTAGATACTGCCACTCTGGCTTTCAAGGCTTCTTATATCATTTATAATCTTCAAAAAAGAAGGTTCTGTTCTCCCACTTCCAGTAAGACTCTCAAAGTGCACCTGTAAAAACAATTTGTGCCCTTGCTTCTTATCACTTTCTATTAAAAAGTTGCCAAGCCTCGAGATACAAAGTCAGTGAGATCAAAAGGAAAAGGAAAAGTGCATTGTTTCAAAAACTCAAGCCTCCAGCCTCCAAGTGGCAGTATTGCTTCCCACTCTCTAATGTTATTTCAAACGTAAAAGAAACAGAGTTCTCAAATAGAATTAATAGCAAGTAATAAAAGTCCTTGTTGAAATAAAGAAGAAGACTTTAATCCATAGGTTAAAAAATAAAAATAAAAAAATAGAAGAAAAATTGATCCATTAAAAAAAAGTTGCTAGCACTTCAATCCACAAAGTAAAATTAAACACACTACCCAAAGCAATCCAATATAGGTTAATTTTGCTGCTTATTTTCTTCTGCTTTCGGATTTAATTTAACTTTTTTTTTTTAAAAAAAGGGTAGTCTTTTCCAAAGTTTCCTCACCAAATGGACACACTTTCTCTTTAAGCTTCCATTCCGTTCCGGAGCCGTCCCAACTTCATCAGCCTGGGGCTGGACTTTTTGTCGCCGGCTTGAAGAACTTCTCTTGGATCGATCAGGGACTTTGCGGTGTCCCTGAGATCAGCAAGACATATTCTTCCTGTTCACTGTCTCTACGGGACGGTTTAGGTCCAGCAGCAAAAGTATTGGCAGCGGTGTCGGAGCATCGAAACCACACGTCCATATTGTCGCGACATTGGCTCCTCCTCTGGTCTTCCTCCTTTTTTGTAGGAATTCTTTCCCCCTGAATGAAGCTCCTCTTTGGTATCTTGCATCCTTCCTTTCCATCACAGGAGAGACTTTTACAAAAGAAAAAGAAAACTGAAACGGTTTCTATTTTCAGAATCCCAGTTTTCAGATAGTATATTCACATAATGCCAATTGTGGTGCCTGAGTTCTATCTTTTATTGTTCTTTTTAAGGTGTACACATTTCTATTTACATACAGTAAATATACAGAGGGCTCAGAACATCTGTTTGATAAGTGAACTATGGTTCTACAGATTTCATTGTATTTAAGTACAA
This sequence comes from Thamnophis elegans, assembly GCF_009769535.1. Classification (NCBI taxonomy): domain Eukaryota; kingdom Metazoa; phylum Chordata; class Lepidosauria; order Squamata; family Natricidae; genus Thamnophis; species Thamnophis elegans. The sequence continues at coordinate 34,883,346 of NC_045552.1, forward strand.
TGACAATAAAGGTTATACTTACGTTGCTGCACTCCAATTCCCATCATGCTGCTTGAGAAACATTCAGAGATATCTGGAGGGCCACATAGTTCTTTATTCCAGAGTAAACAGCTTGTTCTTTACTTTTTAAAGCATAACTCGCTTCTTTTCCTCCTGAAAGCTTGAGAATCCACTCTGGCCAGCCACGATATAAAAAAGAGTTGAGACGTTAGAAAGAGTGCAGAGAAGGGCAAAAAAGATGATTGGGACTGAAGGTTAAAACATGATCAACGGTTGCAGGAATTGGATGTGTTTAGTGTAATGAAAAGAAGGACTAGGCAATTCTCCAATATTTGAGGGGCTGCCACAAACAGGGGCAATATTTGAGCGGGTCAAATTATTTTCCAAAGCACCTGAAGGCAGGACAAGGAGCAACAGATGAAAACTAACCAAGGAGAGAAGCAACCTAGAACTAAGGAGAAATTTCCTGACAGAGCAATTAACCAGCGGAACGATTTGTCTTCAGAAGTTGTGGGTGCTCCATCACTGGTGGCTTTTAAGAAGAGACTGAACAGCCATTGATATGGGGTTTCCTGCTTGAGCAGGGGGTTGGACTAGAAGACCTCCAAAGTGCCTTCCAACTCATTCTGTTAAATACACCTTCGAGTGGCAGTAGAGAAGGCAAATGTAATGTTCTCGTGAAACACTGTAGCTATTACTCCCACAGCACCATCCTCCGTGAGAGGTGCTAAGCAACTAAGCACAGTAACCCACTTTCTTTAAGAGTTATTGCCTAGGGTTTTTTCAAGTGCTGTCATTCTCCAGGGAGTAGAGTCACTCCTGGTGAGGAGAACATGTGGTGTGTGTGTATTGGCCATGTGGAAAGTATTGATGTAATTGTCTAGCTTTGTTTGGACAGAAGGACAGAAATACCACTTCATAGTGCTTTTACAACCCTCTCTAAGCGGTTTACAGAGTCAGCGTATTGCCCCCAACAATCTGGGTCCTCATTTTATCGACTTTGGAAGGATGGAAAGCTGAGTCAACCTTGAAACGGTCAGGAATGAACTGTTGGAGTGAGCAGTGAGTAAGCCTGCAGTACTGGATTCTAACCCCTGCAGCACCATAGCTCTTACTATATACCCTTCTGATCCAATGATGAGAGGAATATACCAAACCTATGGCCTTGTTTTACAGGCAGTCTTCATTTAACGATCAACAATTGGCACTGGCAACTTGGCTGTTAAGCAAAGCAGTCGCTAATGAAAACTGTGACTGTGGTTATAACCTTTCTTCAGACCTGCAAAGGTCATAAGTGTGAGGATTGGTCATAAAGTTACTCTTTCATCATTGTCATAACAAATCAGTGACATGTAAATGTTGCATAGCTGTTCCTTATGCTTCCTCCCACCATTTCTGCAAGTTTATAGCATGGTCTTCTCCTATTTTCCTGTATAGTGGGCTAAGGTAAGAGAGACGTCCTAAGAAAAAAGAGATTTAAAGGCCATCAACTCAGGATTACTCTTGACCACCACACAGATATTCTCCATGATGACCTGTCCCTAACATGGGTCTCTCCACCTTTCCCAGCATTAGAACCTAATCCAGGGAGCTGGGTCTGGGCCTTGTCTAAAGTGAGATGATTTGAGCATGGTCATTCATGCCTCAAGTGAAAAATCTGGGTTGATTCATTCAGTGATCCATTTGCTTGTTTTCTTGGCTGTCTGCGGTCAAGAGTCTTCTCCAATACCAGAATTCAAAAGTGTTGATACTTTCCAATCCTGCTTCCACTCCTGCAAAGTCCAACTTTAGCAATAGCAATGGCACCTAGACTTATACTGCTTCGTAGTGCTCTACTGCCTTCTCTAAGCGGTTTACAGAGTCAGCGTATTGCCCCCAACAATCTGGGTCCTTGTTTTAGCGACCTCAGAAGGATGGAAGGCTGAGTCAACCTTGAGTTGGTCAGGATCGAACTCTGGCGGTTGGCAGAGTTGCCCTGCAATGCTGTATTCTAATTACTGCTCCCCCTCCCATGGCTCTTTAACTTCCATAGAGTGTCAGAGGGTGATTTGTATTATTCTTATATTTGTAAATATGGATACATCACAGCTTCTAAATAACTTCATGGCTACTCTACTAAGGGCTAGTCTGCTGCTTATTTCTCAACTGTTCGATCTTTCATTGTTGACAGTTTACCTAAGCTACCCACCACTTCCATATCTTCCTGATCACTTCTAGGGCTGGTGTTGTACTCTTTTATTCTACCAGGGGTGGGATTCAGCAGGTTCTGACCAGTTCTAGAGAACCGGTAGCAGAAATTTTGAGTAGTTCAGAGAACCAGTAAATACTGCCTCTGGCTGGCCTCTCCCCCATCTATTCTCTGCCTCCCGAGTCCCAGCTGATCCCAGGGGATTTTGCAGTATCCTTCTCCTGCGACGCCCACCAAGCCACCCCCACAGAACCGGTAGTAAAAAAGTTTGAATCCTACCATTGGATTGTACCCATCATTGTATTAATTAGTCTCATATTACTTCCCATCCATGTAGTACTTTCTCTCTTCCATCACAGCAAAAATTAAGATTCAGTGGTAAAGTTTGGAGCAGGCCCAGGGTGCAAATCTTCGATGCTTTTCAGACATGTTACAATTGTGATAGCCAAAATTCCCTGCTCGCTTGGCATTGTCCCACTGGGAATCGAGCAGAAGAGAAAAGTAAGATTTGCATCCAGGTTTCAAATGAGCGCAGATGCCCATCAACTGTTTAAAAATAATGTTGGTTTCAGAGGTAGGGAGAGGATGGTTTTTTTCAAATTGATGAGTTGTCTGAGCCAGAAACACGCTGGTGCAAAGCAACTCCAGACCATGTGAGCTTAAGGGAGATTTTGTGCAAGAGGAGATGGTTCTGCTCTGAAGGGCAGCTCTGTCAGCATAGTGGAGCAAGCCCAGCCTGAAACATTTGCAAAAGCTGGTCAGCAGATCCCACCATGCAATCCCAGCTCTCGGATGCCTTCTCTGGCCACTGGCTGCAGCAGCTCAACCTGCACAGCCCCCAGAAATGATGTTTTCAGCTGCACAACATGGGTAATTTAGGGACAGACAGAGGCGTCCCATTGCCAATGACTTGGGACTGAAGTTCACCTGCTTCCTGTGACGATGACAATGATTTAACTGATTTAACTGTGCTAGGAGGAACACTGGGATAAAGGGCAGCTTAACTCTTGCCCTATCCACCAACCAATGTAAAAAGAAAAATGCTGACACCTTTAAAGAGGTTTTCATTGACACTTTTGGCCTTGAAAACAGGCTTTTCTCCATTGGTTATTTTGTAGGGTTGGAAGGCTGGTTAATGGTGCCCACTCAAGCCATTATGATAGATCAATGTCTCTCAGCCTCCACAAGGTTAAGATGTGTAGACTTCAACTCCCAGAATTCCCCCAAACCTTGGAGAATTCTGGGAGTTGGAGTCCCCACATCTTAACTTTGCCAACGTTAAGAAATAACTCAGAGATAAACCATTCCTGCTTGTGTCCTGATGTTCCCAGCTCCAGCCATCAACAGGAGGTCCTGTTTCCACATTCCTGCATTTGTGCCTTTATTTGCCACACCCAGAGTGTCTATGGGGCGTGATAAAAATAATCAAAATGGCGGTCACAACAGCTTGATCAAAACCTTTCTTGGCCATACCGTACCCTGAGGGACAGCCACGATAGCGTTCCCACAATTTCATGGGTGGTACAAAAAGTGCTAAACAGCCATCTCCTCTCTCCCAAATCCACATTGGGAAAAACGGGGAAGCAGCACCATGGCAACCCAATCAACAGGTACAAGCAAAACTGAAAGATGAAAGGCGTTACATCATAGAGAAGCACTAATGAAGCATTACTTGGCTGTGGAAAGAAGAATCTTTGGGGTGGGCACTTGGCAACCAGAAGCCATCGCTTGCGGCTGCAGATTGGGAGACTGAGAATTGCAACCAACAGCCAGTTTTCCAGAAGTTGTAGAGAAGGACTTCCAGCTCTTTAGGATGTGGCCAGCGGCTTGAGAGCCCTGTGTCCTGCATCATTCATCAGCCAACCACAGAAGAGTGGGTGGGAAAGCATGGGTGGGACTTCTAAATCTTGCATAATCATCTTAATTGCTTTATTTTTATCTGTGGGGTCCTTTGTGCTCTCTGAGCTTGGTGGTTTTCTTACAGACATTTTATTACTCAACTGGATAACATCGCCAGTGCTAGAAGGTAGTGGGGTTTGCAGAGTGGAGGAGAAGAGAAGGAGAAGAAAAATTGTAGGTTCCTTGGTGCTCTCTGAACCTGGTGCTTTTCTTGTAGACATTTCATAACCCAGCTAGCTAATATCATCAGAATAAGAAGAGAATTGGCTTATTTTGTTATCTGGTTACCTGTTGCCATTCACAAAATCATGTCTGGTGGCTCAACAGACTTACCAACTGTTGATCTGCAGAGCGCAGGCAGGGATAACTCCCCTTGGCTGGCACATTTCCCCGCTGAGGAAAAAAGAAAACAACTCACAGGTGGCTAAAAGACTCCCACCCACCACATACAGTCCAGGATGTCTTCCTCTGATCTCTAGAAGCTTCCTCCCAGCTTCACCTGGGCGGAAAGCCAGGGCTTCTTTTTCTCCCTGACCAGCTTCAAAAAGTTTCTCTCTGCCATTGGTTGCCTGGCCTCGCCTGCACTTCTCCTTCAGGGACATTTGCCTTTGTCCCATTATTCTGGCATCTGCAGCCCAGTTTGGGAGGGGGGATACACAACCCTCCCCATTTCCAGCATTCTCGGGGTCTTCCCAGCACTGCATTCCCCAAGTAGCTCCAAGTGGGATCACCACATCCACCCGCCCTTGATATCAAGCCTGGTGCCCTAAAGAGGGAAAGGGGCACCGTTGTTTTCTATCCTGCCTGAGACAACATGCAAGGAGGGAGGTCCGCAGGTTGGCCAAGAGCATGCGCCAAAAACAGGAGAGCAGATAATGGTGATGGGATGGGACTCTCTTCGCACCCTGTCCCTTCCAAAGTTCAATGCCATTTGGGGGCAAATGCAGCTAGTGCCCCCCTCCCACCTGCAGCTCCTTGGCCTACAAAGTGTCCACGAAGTGCAAACAAAGTCCTTTTCTTGAGATAAAAAGAGCTAATTTTGCTATAAAATCGTTTGCATCATGTATGAAAAGCCCTTGGTAGAGTCACAAATATGAGATAAGGTCAAATTTTAGTTCATGGTGGAAAAAGTTGCCTGCATTGGTATCCTTTAGAATATCCAGTTTGTTAGTGTCTGAGGGATGGGCTGAGACACGGCTACTCTGCATGAAATTTGCACCATAACACTAGACATTAAACATGGTGTGCCACCTTTCTGGAAAACAACCCAGTCAGCAAGCCCAGTAGTAGTGATGAGTTCAAAGTCACAGCCGTAGAGGTACTCATGGAACCTTGTAACGCCGGCGACTGCAGTCAGAGCCTCATGGTCCAGTTGGCTGTAGTTCGGCTTGGCAGAAGACAAGGTTCATGAGTAATAGGAGATGGGCACCTCGGTTCCATTGGGCATGCGGTGGCTGAGGACAACTCCGATGCCAAACGGGGAAGCGTCGCACATTAGAACAAGTGGCAGGATCTGGCTGTATTGGACCAAAAACGTGTCTGCTGACAGCAGTCTCTTCACCGCGGCAAATGCGGCTGCTTCGGCTTTGCCCCAGGATCACTTTGCGGTTTTTGCGAGAAGCCGATGTAAAGGTTTAGCAACTGTGGCTTTCTGTTTGAGAAGGACACTGTAGAAGTTAAGGAGCCCAAGGAACCCCTGCAGCTTGGTCTGATTGCAAGGTGTAGGGGCGTCCTGTATTGCCTTAATTTTTTTGTCAGTCGGGTGAATCCCAGAGCCGTTGATGAGGTACCCTAGGAATTCAACCCTTGGCACGTTAATTTGGCATTTTTCCTTTTTGAGGCGGAGGCCTTTGTCTCTGATTCTGGCCAGAACAGATCTCAATCTTTTAAATAATTGCACCTTATTTGCAGCTGATACCAAGATGCCGTCAAAATAGGGGATGACTCCATCTACAGGCAATTGTTCTACATGCCTGCGCCATGTCTAATTTTGTGAAAACTTTTCTGGGGCCTAATGAACGTAGTAAATGCTGTACAATGGGTACAGGATAAGCGCTTTGTTGCAAAACTTTGTTTATCATGCACGTGTAGTCGCGCAGATGCGGACAAACCCAGATGCGGACAAACCCGTCAGACTTGACAGGTGTCACAATAGGGGTCTCCCAGCATGCGTGATCTACTGGCTCTAGGATTTCCTAACCTATCAATTTGTCCAGTTCCAGATCAATTTTACGGCGGAGAGCGAAAGGTACTCTCCTGGGTTTCAGCCTGATGGGGGCTACATTGGGGTCCAAATTAAAAGATATTGGGGTCCCCACATACTTACCTAGACTGGTGCCGAAGATGTCCTCGAACTCCTTAAGGAGTTCCTCAGTGCTTTCGTCCTGTATGGCATTGATTCCGGTCACTTCTAGGCCCAGGGCTTCGAACCAGTCAAGCCCAGGAAGCTCTGCAGGTCTCTGTTGACTACCGTCACTGGTAGCTGGCTGCAGAAAGTCTTGAATTTCACCCAGAAGGTGCCCTGGCCCACAATGGGGACTTGAGTTTCCTGGTAGTCGCGAAGGTGGATGTCAGGAACCCATAGATGCTGCTTCTTAAGGATAGGGATAGCCTACTTGATTGCTGCCGAAGGCATTATGTTCAAGGATGACTCAGTGTCAATGTCCATTTTGCATGGAGAGTCCTCGATGAGGACTGTGACCTTCAGCTTTTTTGGCCGCTTCGTGCGTGACTCTAGTGTCGCCTTCTGTTTGCCGTGGCGGTGGCTGCCATGCCCCTTGGTTGGGCCTCTGCTGGCGGTTAGGTCAGCTTCTGGACTTCCAGGTTGTAGCGGGGTGATCGCTTCTGCATACCTTGGCGATGTGCCCTTTTCGATCGCAGCGTTGGCAGATTGCGTCGCGGAAGTGGCAATGTGTTCTGAGCTGGTCTCCTCCGCAACCGGCGCAAGGTGGGAAATGCAGTTCGAATTTTCACGGCAGCTTGGCACGGTCACTGCGCATGTGGTAGCTGTCATCTTCACTCTCTGAGCCTTCAGGCTCTGTAGCCTCGCGATGCACCTCTGCGCTCTTCCACACACTTTTAGGACTGTTTTGGCACTGCAGGGTTTCTGTCGATTTAATGGCAGACTCAGTGGCCCTGGCTTCATCTAGGGCAATTTGGAGCATCAGATTAGATTTCGCTAGTAGTCTCCTCTGCAGGCCAATGTTTTGATGCGGTCAAGTATCAGTTCATCGAGATCTCTAAATTCGCAGTACACTGCGGCCTTTCTGAGTGTCGCAACGTATTCATTGATGGATTCACCCTCTTTCTGGTTACGAATGTTGAATTTGTGCCTTCGGATGTGTTTAGACGGTCTGGGAGCGTAGCGTGTCCTCAGCGTCTGTTGTAGCACCAACCAAGCGACCGATTGGAGTGGCATTGGCTTGGACAAGTCCTTTGCTGTCTCGCAGTAGCTCAGGAACATGTTCTTTTTCCGGCCTTCAGAAAGGCCCTTGAGGTCATTGGCTTCTAGGAAGCAGTTGAACCTCAGCATGTAGTGCTTGGTGCCTGGGTTGTATAGAGTCGGTGGGGCACGCATTGACATCTTGTGTCCCTGAGCGCATTTGAATTTGCCGCTCAAAGATGGCTGCTCGATGCTGCGGTGAGCTCCGGGCTGGATTTACTTGCTGGATTGTTGTGCTCTTTTTGTTTGCCTAGTTGCCTTCCAATCCCACCTTCGTTGCCAGTGTTAGATCGGGTAAAGCAGTGTTTTTCAACCACTGTGCCGTGGCACACTAGTGTGCCGTGACATAGTATAAGGTGTGCCGTGGGAAAATTACTTTATATATAGTCAATATAGGCACAGAGTTAAATTTTTTAAACATTTTCTAATGGTGGTGTGCCTCGTGATTTTTTTCATGAAAAAAGTGTGCCTTTGCACAAAAAGGTTGAAAAACACTGGGGTAAAGGAAAGGCTCACTCAGGCTTTGGCAGCAACAGCTCTTTATTAACTCTGAAACAACTATGTACAATCCAGCGAAGGTTCAGTCTGACAGCAGCCCTTTTATAGGGAGCTGTCAGACCCTTCGACCAGTCAGGTTGAATCTCTGTTCTGTAAACCATTGTAACTGATTCTGGTATCTAACACTTTCCTTCCTTCCTTCCTTCCTTCCTTCCTTCCTTCCTTCCTTCCTTCCTTCCTTCCTTCGGATGCGAGTGAGTGCAAGGGACATGCGGAGGCTCGGGCAGGGTGAAAAATGGGCCTTTTCAAGGGGAAGGCTGGAAACAGGCCCATTTCCAACCTCCAGAAGGCCTCCGGAGCATGGGGAGGCCATTTTTGCAGTCCCAGAGGCTCAAGGAAAGCCTCCAGAGCACAGGGAGAGCAAAAATGCCCTTCTCAGTGTGGTGCAGGAGGCTGACTAGGCCACACCCACCATGGCCACGCCCACCCAGCAACTGGGCAGAGAACCCCTTGCTAAAATTTTTGAAGCCCACCCCTGCCTCCTTCCCTCCCTTCTTCCGTTCTTCCTTCTTTCCCTCTTTCCCTCCCACCCTTCCTTCCTTCCTTTTTGCAGCAAGTATTTATTTGATCCAGCTATTCCAAATCCGATTTTGTTGCAGATTTTCAAGTTTGGAATGAAAAATAAGATATGGATTTGAATGCATGAGCAATTGTGGTGAACATACTGAGTTTTTTCCTCTGGGCACCTGCAACATGTGCATTTATAATCGGTACCTTCTTCCTCCCAGATTGAGAACCAAAAATAAATACAATAGAAATGAAGGACAAATAAAGAAAACAGCTGCTGTTTGTTTCATGGATGCAGCCATGTAGTGTTTGCAATTGGCTGTTGCTTTTGTTCTGCTTTGCTTTGTTTCCTTCTTTCCAATCTTAACAGCAGCTCAGAGATTTCCTTTAGTTTGCTGTTTCCCTTCTAACAAAATCTCAGCTGATTTATAGTAATAATAAAAACCAGCCCAAGTTGAGCAGATACTGCCAGTGAGCTGGGTAAAAATTAAAAGTTGCCCAAGGACAATTTGGGAGGTGCATTTGGGTTTTGTTTCTGCAGCACAAACCACATTAGCAGATGTAATTACAGGTTGACAACTGAGGGGGGGAGTTTTCTTCCTATTCCTTCCTCCTCCTGGACCCCAAAAGTTGCCTGTTTCTTTTCTTTGATGAAGCTTCTCAGTTCAACAAGGGAGACCCAGAATTTAGCATGTGAACATGTGGAACATAGACTAACAGGGTTGGGAGAAACCTTAGAGGTCTTCTAGTCCAGTGGTCCCCAACCTTTTTATCGCCGCGGACCAGTCAGCCTTTGATAATTTTACCGTGGCCCGCTGAGCGCGCGCAGGGGTGGGGGGGCGTTGTTCGCGACGACACATTGATTGTTTATATATCACGTGCGTACCAGCGCGGGGCTCTCTTCCCTGGAGCCTTTGCGCACGGCCCAGGAGCTTTTGTGCTGCAGCGATCATGTCCCCTGGCCGCTGCGCGGCCCGGTGCCAGGTACTCCACGGCCCGGCACCAGTCCGCGGACCGGGGGTTGGGGACCACTGTTCTAGTCCATCGCCCCGCTCAAGCAGGAGACCTCACACAATTCCTGACGAACATTTGTCCAGTCTCTTCCTGAAAACCTCCAGTGATGGAGCATCCAGAACTTCTGGAGTCAGACGCTTCCAGTAACATCATTCTTCAGCACCTGCAAAACTAATTTCAACGGGAGATAGTCAGATCTCAAGCGCAAACAGCCTCCTTTCTAAGGGCTGGGACTCAGCTCCATCCTGAGCCAGTCAACGGGGCCCTTTGGCCATATTGGCTTCCATTTGATCTGTGCTGAACAGTGAACCTTTTAGCAAAAAATCCAGGGATCAAAGTTTGGAGGCCTTGAACTTTCAGCCACTATAGAACGGGGACCGAGAGAGGCAAATAATACCAGGTGATTCTTCCTGGTCTCTGACAAAGTTTGCCCATCAATAGGGAGCTGGTTAATGATACCCCCAAGGCCCGTCTCGTCTGCTCTGGAGGAAATGGGGGGGAGGACTTTCTTTGGAATGTGCTGCAGACAGCAAGTGTTTTTGCAGAGGGATGGTCAGTCAGGAGAGTTAATTATTAGGTGCTCGGCCAACTCACAGCCCCTCCTGCCTTTGGCAAAAGGGTTGCTGCTTAGAGAGGAATGTGGACTGTTGATCCAGCGCGATGGAACTCCCGAGTGCAATTCGTCTGGCTCCAAAGCCATTAAAATATCAAATGAACCTTATGATTGTTCATCCTTCCCAGGAGGAAGAAAACATTAATTTAACATCATTGCTTTTAGCTTATTTGGCAAGACGAGGTGGGACATAATTTATTGAAAAGAAGTTGTTCTCTCTCTCCCTCCCTCCCTCCCTCTTTTGCTCTCTCTTTCTCTCTCTGTGCACACACACACTCATTCTAATAGTTTCGCACTATGTATGTATGTATGTACGTACGTACAGTGGGGCAAAAAAGTATTTAGTCAGCCACCAATTGTACAAGTTCTCCCACTTAAAAAGATGAGAGAGGCCTGTAATTGACATCATCGGTAGACTTCAACTATGAGAGACAAAATGAGAAAACAAATCCAGACAATCACATTGTCTGATTTGGAAATAATTTTTTTGCAAATTATGGTGGAAAATAAGTATTTGGTCAATATCAAAAGTTCATCTCAATACTTTAAGTCTTCACAAGGTTGGCACACATTGTTGCTGGTATGTTGGCCCATTCCTCCATGCAGATCTCCTGTAAAGCAGTGATGTTTTGGGGCTGTCGCTGGGCAACACGGATGTTCAACTCCCTCCAAAGGTTTTCTATGGGGTTGAGATCTGGAGACTGGCTAGGCCACTCCAGGACCTTGAAATGCTTCTTACGAAGCCACTCCTTCGTTGCCCGGGTGGTGTGTTTGGGATCATTGTCATGCTGAAAGACCCAGCCACATTTCATCTTCAATGCCCTTGCTGATGGAAGGAGGTTTGCACTCAAAATCTCACGATACATGGCCCCATTCACTCTTTCCTGTACACGGATCAGTCGTCCTAGTCCCTTTGCAGAGAAACAGCCCCTGTGCTTCACAGTAGGTATGGTGTTCTTTGGATGCAACTCAGCATTCTCTCTCCTCCAAACACGACAAGTTGTATTTCTACCAAACTTTGGTTTCATCTGACCATATGACATTTTCCCAATCCTCTTCTGGATCATCCAAATGCTCTCTAACAAACTTCAGACGGCCCAGACATGTACTGGCTTAAGCAGGGGGACATGTCTGACACTGCAGGATCTGAGTCCCTGGCGGCGTAATGTGTTACTGATGGTAGCCTTTGTTACGTTGGTCCCAGCTCTCTGCAGGTCATTCACTAGGTCACACCGTGTGATTGTCGGATTTTTGCTCAAAATGTCATTTTGACCCCACTGGGTGAGATCTTGCGTGGAGCCCCAGATCAAGGGAGATTATCGGTGGTCTTGTATGTCTTCCATTTTCTAATTATTGCTCTCACAGTTGATTTCTTCACACCAAGTGATTGCCTATTGCAGATTCAGTCTTCCCAGCCTGGTGCAGGTCTACAATTTTGTTTCTGGTGTCCTTCAACAGCTCTTTGGTCTTCACCATAGTGGAGTTTGGAGTGTGACTGTTTGAGGTTGTGGACAGGTGTCTTTTATACTGCTAACAAGTTCAAACAGGTGCCATTAATACAGGTAATGAGTGGAGGACAGAGGAGCCTCTTAAAGAAGAAGTTACAGGTCTTTAAGAGCCAGAAATCTTGCTTGTTTGTAGGTGACCAAATACTTATTTTCCACCATAATTTGCAAAAATATTCTTTCCAAATCAAACAATGTGATTGTCTGGATTTGTTTTCTCATTTTGTCTCTCATAGTTGAGGTCTACCTATGATGTCAATTACAGGCCTCTCTCATCTTTTTAAGTGGGAGAACTTGCACAATTGGTGGCTGACTAAATACTTTTTTGCCCCATTGTATGTATGTATGGGTTCACCGACAAAAGGGCGAATGACAAAACCACGCCCAACTAAACCGTGGTGACAAAACCGTGAGTTCTAAAGCGCTCCGACGAATGAGCGCTGAATCGCACCGACAACAGCGCGCCAACAGAAGCACGCTGTAAAACTAAACCTAGCCCTAAACCTAACCCTAACCCTAAACGTAACGCTAACCCTAACCCTAAACGTAAACCTAACCCTAAAACTAACCCTAAACCTAACCCTTACCTTAACTTAAATCGGCTTTCTGTCGCCGCGCTGTTGTCGCCGCGCTGTTGTCGGCGCATTGATGATGTTGCGGTTTTAGCGATGCGGTTTTGTCGGTGCGGTTTTGTCTTGCGTGCTTTTGTCAGGTCACGTATGTATGTATGTATGTATGTATGTATGTATGTATGTATGTATGTATGATATTACATTTATTTGCAACCCATCTTGTATCAAAATGACTCTGTATTGAGTTATTTCTAGCTAACTCCCTAGACCTGGGCACCCATCAGACTCCCATCCCATTTCTATAGGGGGACAACCTATTTTCCAAAGCACCTGAAGGCAGGACATGAAGCAATGGATGGAAACTAAGCAAAGAGAGAAGCAACCTGGAATTAAGGACAAACTTCCTAATAGTGAGAACAATTAACCAGTGGGGGGGCTTGCTGTGGGTTCTCTCCATCACTGGAGGTTTTGTAAGAAGAGATTGGACATCCATTTCTCTGAAGTGGTCTTGGGTCTCTTGCATGAGCAGGGGGTTGGCGTAGAATACCTCCAAGGTCCCTTCCAACTCTGTTCTTCTGTACTGAAGGAGGAAAGTTGCCCACTGGAGTGCAGGGGGAACCTTCTCTCCATCAAGAATGTCCAAGCAGCAGCTCTTCTATGCTTCTAGGTGACAGCCTTATGGGAGCCTGGATGCTAAGCGGGGTTTGGCCTAATTCATCCTTTGATGGGAGACCACCATGAAGTCCCAGGTTTGCCAGCTAGACAGGCAAACCAGGGGATGGGGGGAGAATCTTAAAAGACAAGAACAGCAAGCTATCTGTTGTCCTGTTATTCTGAAAAAAAAACCCAAAGTGTTCCTGAAATCACCCAGGGTTTGAGCAGCTTCAAGAAGATTTCCTAAATTGGCATGTCTGGATTGCAAAGCAAGACTTCCAAGATTCCTTCTGCCCCTTGGCTTTGGGTTCTTCTTCTAGGTCACATTGTTCCCTGTTGCTGGTTGTTTTTATCTATTTTTCATAATTCTGCAGCGCCCCGTGTTATTCTTGAATTGTGCAGCCTTCTAAACCCCATAAATAAATAAACAAGTGCGTGCTGAGAAGTTAGGCAAGACGGCTGTTTTCCAGCTTAGCATTAGTGGATGACTGTGGTGACCTACTTTCCTTGGCTCATTATAAGAACTTTAACAAGGTAGGATTGTCTTGGATTTTTGGAGTGAAGCCCTCACTCTGTTGAACAGAACTGGGCCAAGCAGAAGGTGGAGAGCTCAAGGCACTGAGCATTATGTATGGTTTCATTTATAGTCTGTCTAATATTCACTCTGGTTGAAAACCAGCTGGTGGGTTTTGAACCCTGCTTGATTAAGGGGCAAAATGTGGTGGGGGAGAGATAACAGAATAGCAGGGTTGGTAGGGGCCTTTGAAGTCTTCTAGTCCAACCCTCTATTCAAGCAGGAGTCCATATACCATTCCAGAAAATGGTTGTCCAATCTCTTCTTTAAAACTTCCAGTGTGAAGCACCTACAACTTCTGGAGGCAAGTTGTTCCACTGATTCTCACTGTCAGGAAATTTCTCCTTGGTTTAGACTGCTTCTCTCCTTGATAGGTTTCCACCCATTGCTTCTTGTCCTACCCTCAGGTGCCTTGGAGAACAGTTTGACTCCCTCTTCTTTGTGGCAGCCCTGAAATATTGGAACACTGCTATCATTCCTCCCCTAGTCTTTTTTTCCCATTAAACTAGACACACCCAATTCCAGCAACATTTCTTCATATGTTTTAGCCTCCAGCCCCCTAATCCTCTTTGTTGCTCTTCTCTGCAGATTTCCTGCAGGCTCTTCTCCAGTTCTCGTTCACTTTGCTGAAAAAGGCTTTAATGTAGAAATTCTATCCAAACACAGAAGAGAACTTTAGAGAAATGCTCTTAGAGGAAATGTGTTTTCCATGATCTGATACAATGGCCAATAGTCTTGTGGGAACTTTATAATTTCCAATATCCCATCCTCTGTCCAGGAGTCTGCAGTTATCCTGGCTTCTCATTCAATTGCAAGAAAAGGGGGTTGTGTGAAAGTTGTGCTTTGGTGAGGTCTGAGCTTGGCTGTTTTCTTGCAGACGTCTCATTACCCAACTAGGTAGCATCATCAGTGTTTGAAGAAAGTGAGTCCTAATGGTGCTTTTTCAAAAGGCAACTGGACTTTCTTGTTTTTTCTTTTCCAGTTGCCTATTGAAAAAGCACATTTGGGACAACCATGACCTGGATGACTGAGAATCTCCATAGACAGAAGAGGGAGGTTTGCTCTCTGTTGAAAAACAAATGGCTTCCCTGCCAGTATTGGTGGGAACATTCTTGGGGGTTCCTGGATTGGGCTGTTGCTTACTGTGAGCATCTGTCTCCTTCAGGCATCACTCGATGGGCAAACTGCTCGCATCTAAAGAGAGAGCAAGCCCCACACCCACTAGCACTGAGGCTCATGTGGCCCCAGGATGCTGCAACCACCCATGATGCTGAGCTGTTGCCAAATGTCCCAAATTGGGTCACATGTCCATGGGGGTGCTGGAATGGTCATAACTGACCGTACGACCTTACATGTGTGACCTTCACAGCTGACTTCCGACAAGCAAAGTCAGTGGGGGAAGGCAGATTTGTTTAATGACTGCATGATTCACTTAACAACTGCAGCAATTCTCTTATCAACAGGGCAGAAGAGGATGTAAAATTGGACATGACTCCCTTAGCAACCACCTTGCTTAGCAATGGAAATTCCTGTCCCAACTGCGGTCGTAAGTTGAGGACTCACCTGTATTGTGTTTCTGATCTAGTATGTGGAAATGTATGTAATGGGTAAGCTTGGGGTTTGGGAAAGTGCAGGTACTCCTTGAGTTACAACCAAAATTGAGGCCAAACTACCTGTTGCTGAATCAGAAATTTGTTAAGTGAGTTTTGCCCCATTTTACGA
This sequence comes from Thamnophis elegans, assembly GCF_009769535.1. NCBI lineage: Eukaryota > Metazoa > Chordata > Lepidosauria > Squamata > Natricidae > Thamnophis > Thamnophis elegans. Next base: position 34,898,594 of record NC_045552.1, read on the forward strand.
CCTTTCTTGCCACAGTTGTTAAGTGAATCCCTGCAGCCATTAACTTAGTAACATGGCTGTTAAGTGAATCTGGCTTCCCCATTGACTTTGCTTGCCAGAAGGTTGCAAAAGGGGATGACACTGCGACCGTCATAAATATGAACCAGTGGTCACGTGTCTGAATTTTGATCCGAGATGTTGCAACTAAATTTGAAAACGATCATGACCTTCTTTTCAGTGCTGCTGTAACTTCCAACAGTCACCAAGCGAACTGTTGTAAGTTGAGGACTAACTGTATTTATTCCTCCTGCATTTGCAATGCATTTTGATGTTCATGGTTGAAAAACAAGCACTGAGTAACCAAAAGTAAAAAATAATGCATCTTCTTTGTTCAACTGTGTCTTATTTTTATTGGCTGGGTCTGTTAGAACCCATTAAGCCAGCCAACCCCACAAAGGTTGCAGCGGCAGCTCATGCTTTGTTCCATTATTTCCTTGTTATTGCCTGCAGATGATAAAAGTGGCTCACGTTATGTGAAGAAGCGTTTAATATCATGCCAACGAAAATAATTCCCTCCCATGTTCTGTTCCCTATTTCTTCCCTTGTGGTAGTATTTCTTCACCAGTCGGTATCTTCTGAAAGCATTAGAGAGCAATTAGAATTAAGAGGGAGCAAGACGATTTATGGCACTCCTTGCTGGCCAGGAATCATGCAACAAGCCCACTGTGAAAATCCATTTGCTGGGTTCAATATGTAAGCTTTTCCCAGCCTGCGGCCATTCAGAAGTTTGACGTCCCAGCTCCCAAAGTCAATCAGAATAGAGCTGGAAGGGGACTTGGAGATCTTCTAGTCCAACCCCCTGCTCAATCAGGAAACCCTATACCATTTCAGACAAATAGGTTTCCAGTCTCTTCTTAAACCCTCCAATGATGGAGTACTCATAACTTCTGGAGGCAAACTGTTACACTGGTTAATTGTTCTCACTGTTAGGAAGTTTCTTCTTAATTCCAGGTTGCTTCTCTCCTTGATTAGTTTCCACCCACTGTTTTTTGTCTTGCCTTCAGCTGCTTTGGAGAATCGGTTGTCCCCCTCAATTTTGTGGCAGCCCCTCAAATACTGGAATACTGCTATCATTTCTTCTAGTTCTTCTTTTCTCTAGACTGGCCAAAACCCCAAAGCCTACAACCATTCTTCGTATGTTTTAGTTTCTAGGCCTTTAATCAACTTAGTTGCTGTTCTCTGCACTTTTTCCAGAGTTTCATCATCTTTGTGGTGACCAAAACTGGATGCAGTATTTGAGGTGTGGACTTACCCAGTGCTCAGCCACTGGGTTGAAGGGTTGCTTGGATAGGGGAAGTGGTTCCAAACAGCTAGAAATCAAAGGGGGCATGATGCCTCAGCAGTTAAAGATGCTGAGCTTCTCATCTGGAAGGCTGAAAGCCGGGTGAGTTTCCATTACTTGTCTCAGCTCCTGCCTACCTAGTGATTCAAAAGCATGCAAATGCGAGTAGGTAAATAGGTACCACTTATGGAAAAATAACTGTTCCATGTGCCACAACAAATAGCCATGCTGGTCACGTGACCATGGACAGCACTAGCTCCCTCAGCTGAGAAACGGAAATGAGTATCATCTCTTAGAGTCAGATAGACTGGAGTGGGCAAACCTTTACCTAGCTAGAAAGCAGGATTGCAGAAGGCTGATTTTCAGTTTAAGGAGTGTAAGTAGAGATGGGTTGCTCCCAGTTTGGCCCAGATTGGGTAGTAGCAGCAGCGGGAGGCTCTGTGCATGTGCAGAGTGCACTAGTGAGCATGAGCGAACCGGTAGCAAAAACATTAGAAACCCACCACTGGGTGTAAGACATGGTCCATGAAGTGATGATGACCAAGCTCTGTGATGTTCATAAAAATGAGTGGAACTCCAATGACACCAGTGTGGCTCCTAATCTGACTTTTCTGACCATTCTGATGACATTCCTGTTGAGCTTCTTCTCTTGATTGATGGGGGAGCGGGAAACAGAAGGAGGGTTATGGGAAATAGCTGTGGATAGCATAAATTGACCTTGAACTCACCAAGGCCTTGCCTTCCTAAACCAGCAGCTTAACATTGTGAAAATAGATTTTGTGCATGTATCAAGGTCTGTTAAAAGGAAGGGCTTGTTGGTTTAACAAAATCAATGTAGATTCATGGCTTTAACTGGTCAAAGAAGAGCATCTCTCCTTGTGCAGAATGCAGGAGGACCTCAACCCAGGTGATGAAATCACCCAAGAGGTCTGATGGATGTCCTTCAGAATTGTTTGATGAGGTCCTGGTCCCTCATGTGTCTGGAAACTCACATGTATACCTAGAGAGAGAGAAAATCTTAATTCAAATCAGGGGTGAACAAAGGCGGTCTTGTCCTTTGGCTCTTTGACAGAGATGCTGGTTTTGATTGACTAACCTGGGGAGAAATGAACAGAAACGAGGACGTCATATGAACAAAGGGACAATTAGTCTGGGAATGTTTGAGCATTCAAGCAGATTCGCAAGTCTGTTTTACATAGAGATTTAGGGCCCTACAACGATAATGTTCAATCAGATAATTGAAACATGGTGATGTATTGCGAGTCGGGCTTAACCACCAAGGGGCTTGCAGGGACATCTGCAAAGGGTTTGTTAAAACAGCCAAGATGGTCACCACAATCGTCTCATGCTCCACAAAGGGTGGGTTTCAGTCCGACAGGTGCAGCCACTATTTTAATTTTTCTGGCCCTCCTGCAGCTGGAAACAAGCCAGCATCCAGTTGATGTTAGGGGGGGAGAGGGAGAGAGAGAGGGAGAGGGAGGGAGAGAAATAATTGGAAATGTCAACACTGTAGCCCTGGAATGTTCTCGACAGATGAACAGCCGTCTCATAGTGTTGACATTTCCAGGATTTGGGACTTTAGCCATGTCGGTCTCCACCTGGCCCAGAATCTTAATTCAGATCAGGGGTGAACAAAGGTGGTCTTGTCCTTTGGCTCTTTGACAGAGATGCTGGTTTTGATTGACTAACCTGGGGAGAAATGAACAGAAACGAGGACGTCATATGAACAAAGGGACAATTAGTCTGGGAATGTTTGAGCATTCAAGCAGATTCGCAAATCTGTTTTACATAGGCCCATAGGCCCACCTGGCCCAGAAAGCTTCAGCCACAGGAGGGGGACCTCCATGAACAACCAACTTTCCTGCACTTCCCTGTGGGAGGAAGACAGCACCTTTTTCCGTAAGGGAAGGATATCACAACAAGGCAACCATTCGGTTTGAAGCTCTCCAAGCCAGCAACAGGACAGGGATGATTTCTTCTGCTTGCACAACACTTGTATGTCCAAAGAAAACCATGCTGAGGTCTGCCAAGGAAATCGTGTTCTTTCCCTTGGTGTTATTCCAGGTCTGTGGCTTCCATTTTGTTTCTTTGCTGCCTCAAAATGGTGACCATCCATGCAATTGAAGCCTTGGCCCTGCCATGTTGATGGGCATCACATATGTGATGGGGGAAAGGTTTAGATGGGGCAGGTGGGGCTGCCATGCAAAAAAAGTTTTACAACCATCTCCTTGAAGAGGCCCCTGGATCGTACACCATTTCCCAGCATTTAACAGAATAACAGAATTGGAAGGGATGTTAGAGGTCTTCTAGTCCAACCCCCTGCTCAAGCAACTATACCATTCCACACAAGTGGCTGCCCAGCCTCTTCTTGAAAGCTTCCAGTGATGGAGCTCCCACAATCTCTGAAGGCAAACTCTTCCATTAGTTCTCGCTGTCAGGAAGTGACAGGTGTTCTTAGTTCTAGGTTGCTTCTCTCCTTAATCAGTTTCCATCCATTGTTTCTTGTCCTGCCTTCAGGTGCTTTGGAGAATAGGTTGAGCCCCTTTCCTCTGTGGAAACCCATCAAATATTGGAAGACTGTTATCATGTCACCCCTAGTTCATCTTTTTACTGCAATAATTCTTCTCCCCCTAATCATCCCTTTTGCTCTTCTCTGCACTCTTTCCAGAGTCTCTACATCTTTATTTGACGGGGTCTGTTTTCAGATCCTGGAAGGAAAATTCCACTGGTCTGGATAACTTAATATGTGATTGATCTGGGTATATATGCTCAAGGGAACTGCCCACTTGAGGTCCGGGAAATCAAGTTAGTCCATTGCAATCAAAACAAGTCTATTAATCTGTTGCAGCAAAACCAGGAAAAACCATTTTAGTCTTTGCAACAACGACAAATATGTTATTCTTTTACAAGCAAACCAAAAGAAATCATGTTAGTGTGTTTCAACCAAAGCAAAAGAAACCATGTTAGTCTGTGGCAGTCAACACAAAGAAAATCATGTCAGTTTGTTGCAAGTGAAGCAAGAGAAGCCATGTTAGTTTGTTGCAAGCAAATCAAGTAGTGCACCTCCATGATTAATAAATTCAGCCGGGTGGCATCATGAGTTTCTATAGATTGGTCTAGATTGAGGATTGGAAATGTACACAAAACGTGAATGTTTATGGTGCAGAGGAGTTGTGGCTATTATATGCAAAAGGATTTTAAAAGCAAAGAGTGCCTGGAACAGAACAACCTGAGTCTGGAATTTACTACAAACATCGAATTGATAGGATTTTGTAAAACTGAAAAAAAAAACAGTTTAACCACAGTCTGGTGGGGTTTGGCAATTTTGCTCGGTTACACATGGCAAGTCCAACAGCTCAACAAACAACAAACCTTTTTATTGCTATTCCCAGATTTCAGCTTGTCAGCCAATTTTTTTTTTAAACAGAAACTGTCATCCAAGTCATCTTCATTCTTAGTTTGGCTCTCTAGAGAAAGTTGAGTTTCCTCAGATTTATCTTTTAGAGATGTGGGAAAGGAAACCCAGAAAATGTTGACTTTGCCAAGCCAAAGCTGGCTTGTTTGGAGCAGAGAAGCAAGGGGCATTATTATTTCCAAAAAGCTGGCTTGTTTGGAGCAGAGAAGCAAGGGGCATTATTTCCAAAAAGCTGGCTTGTTTGGAGCAGAGAAGCAAGGGGCATTATTATTTCCAAAAAGCTGGCTTGTTTGGAGCAGAGAAGCAAGGGGCATTATTATTTCCAAAAAGCTGGCTTGTTTGGAGCAGAGAAGCAAGGGGCATTATTATTTCCAAAAAGCTGGCTTGTTTGGAGCAGAGAAGCATGGGGCATTATTTCTCTTCCAGAGAAATGAAAAAGGGGTTCCTGTAACTTAAATTTTTACCTGCCTGCTGCGGCTTCTTGGACAGGAGACCTCCCAAGTAGATGTTTGCTCAAAAGGACCTCATCTCCAAACCTTCTGCCCCAAAGAAGTTTGGCTACATGTGCCAGCACTCTTCAGGTATCTAATGAGGTGCGTTGGAGGAAGCTGACTTGTTTTTAACTTTTAGCTCACTGTTTTTCCTTTGCTGGGCCTAAGCCAGAGGTCTTCAAACTTGGCAACTTTAAGACTTGTGGACTTCAACTCCCAGAATTCTGGGAGTTGAAGCTATGCTGGCTGGAGAATTCTGGGAGTTGAAATCCACAAGTCTTAAAGTTGCCAAGTTTGGGGACCCTTGGCCTAAGCTTATCCAAGTATTTATTGCTATACTTCCAAAGGAGAGGCTGTAGATGGACATAGCACATCTGGAAGAATGTCTTTGTTTCCCATTTGAATGATGCTCTCCCCATATTTGAAAAGAGGTAGTTGCCACTTTGACTGGACTTATGAACTCACCAGTTAACTCATTCGAGGCACAAGAAGTTGGGACATTTGCAGAGTTTGGAAGCATTCTTGCTGATTTCTTCTTCTGCCAAAGCTTGTCAAAGACAGCTTAGCAAATTTTTTAGCTTTGTTCAGTTGGGAAACATCTGACTGAGGGAAGTATTGGTTGGCTAGAATAGTGGTCCCCAACCCCCAGCCCACTCCTGGGCACAGCCCATTAAAGAACAGTGAAAATGAGGATTTCAGATCAATGAAAAGTGATTGAGTAGAAGGCAGTTTGGGGATCTTCCCCACCATGAGCAAATAGTTTGATGATGACCATGCATTTTTTGTATAAACAAAAGACCAAAATCTCCCATCCATGGCATCTTTAAGACATGTCAGAATTCCCCAGCCAGCCATGCTGTTGGGAAATCCTGAAATAGACTTTCATATCCTTTACGTTAATCCTTCACATTGATCTGTTACAACACCCTCAAGAATGAAACACGGGGTGCAATTTTGCAAGATCTTCTTTGGACTCAAGCTGACTGGTAGCAGAGCAAGAATTTTAAAGTCATAATTCTAAAGAATAATTAAGTTTCCAGTTCATACTTGAGAGATGAGCTGTGTTAAATTGGGGCAATGAATTACTGACCTGTGAAACTAGAAATGCCTCTGTTAGTATATAGCAAGTCAATTTGGAATGAGACTCAGCAGAATGTAGGGTCAATCTGGCAGCCACAAAAGTGTCATTAAAATACGAGTGTCCTCTTTTTTGCGTATTGCTTTGATCTCACCGTCATGCCCATTATCTTGAATTCCCTCCCCCCATCTTCTGCAGATACCCTGGGGGGACAGTTAGTATATATCTCTACTGCAAGCCCATAATAATCATAAAGTAAGCAGGGTGATACCACATGGAGGGGTTAAAAAAATGAAGATGGCCATAACTGTACAATCAAATTTCCATTCCAGATTATATGCCTAACCAGAAACATTTAATTATTCTTGTTGTTTTTCCTTCTGGTTGGATGGCAACTCATTTCTCCAAATCCTTGCTAAGATCAGGACCATTTCAGAAGACATCCCATAATAACTTTCCAAGATAGGTAGCTCAGCGTTTGCTTTTTCCAGTCGTGATGGTTTCGTAGTCCATCAGAAGGGGATTGTGTGATTACAGATAGTCCTCGATTTACAGCAGTTCATTTAGTGACCAAAGACTGTTTGACTTATGTCCATTTTTCTACTTAACAATGTTGCAGCATCCCTGTGGCTATGTCATCAAAATTCGGATGCTTGGCAACTGACTCATGACGGTGGCTGTGTCAACGAAGTCGCATGATTCCGTTTTGCGACCTTCTGGCAAGCAAAGTCAATGAGGAAGCCATATTCACTCACAACTGTGGTGATTGGCCTAACAACGATGACAAGAAAGATCGTAAAATGGGCAAAGCTCATTTAACAGCTGCCTTGATTGCCACAGAACTCTTGGGCTCAATTGTGGCCATAAGTCGAGGACTACCTGTAAAAGGAACATTTCTAAGCCCCGCTCTGCAACGACGAGCGAGAAAAGCGTCCCTTCCTCTCTTGGGGCGTTGCTTTGTCTAACCCGCCGAGGGCCGATGCCGTTTCCAGCCAGGGCTGAGGATGTGCGGCAGCCTTTGCACCAGCAGGCTGGCTGTCCAGCTATTGTGCCCCCTTCCTGTCCTGGGGGGGAGGGGAAATGCCAAAACCCCAGAGCAGACGCTTTCTCACGATCACGCTTGAAGGTCCCTCGCGGTGATGTAATAAGTGGTTCTTTTAAGGAGATATTTTTGTCATGACTTCAGTGGATTGAGGTGGGGGGGTGGAGAGAGATAAGCATAAAACATAACTTCCCTTTTCCTTTTCTCCTTCTGGAAAAACAAACCAATAAAATCAGAGGTTTGGTTGTCTTGTTCAGTGGAAGTCTTGCTTGGGAACGGAGAAATGAAGGGTTTTTCAGGGGGAAAGGGGAAAGCCCAGCATCGGATTAGCCTTCTGATCCAACGGTGTGTTGGCTGTGAACTGAAGGTCCCTGGAGATCTGGGCCAAGTACAGAGACTTGGCTGGATCTACCAGCCAGGGAAGTCACCTTGCAGTGAAGAAATCCAGAGGTTGCATTAAATCAATTCAGATTTACAGCCAGCGGCAGCTGCGTTTAAAGCTGAGAAGCTTTTTTCATGAGCAAATGATGGTTCAAATAAGTAAATAAGTAAATATCGTATTTTTCGGAGTATAAGACACACTTTTTCCCCTCAAAAAAGAGGCTGAAAATCTGGGTGTGTCTTATACACTGAATACAGCATTTTTGGCCTCCTGGAAACCCACCCCTTCCCCAAAATGGCCGTGCATAGACTTTAGGAGCCTTGCGGAGTGCTCCTGGGGAGTGGGGAGGACAGAAATTAGTGAAAAATGGGCTGTTTCTTGCTCAATTTTGCCCCCCACAACCCACAGGAGGACTCTACAAGTCTCCTAAAAAAACAGGCCTATTTCCACGACAAACGGCCGTTTTTGGGAGGTCTGCAGAGTGCAAAAAATATTTTTTTTTAATTTGACTCTTCAAAATCTTGGTGCATCTTATACTCTGAAAAATACAGTAAATAAAAAAGACGGACTCTTGACAAGCGGGACTCAGGTTTGAGTTCACTCCCAGCCACGGAAATGGCCGAGGAGGCCTTGGGGCCACTTTCTCAACGTAGACTACCTCACAGGTGGAGCTTCCAAGGAAGGGTCCCCGTTCCTTCTGCTCTCAGATCCAGTGTGCTTTTCTTCTCCAAGCCACCAGCCATCCTGGGCTTCTCCCTCACTTCCTGACACGTTACATGGGGTGACCACCATTGCTGACGTCCCTTTCCTTTCTTTTCTCCTCCTGCAGCCTTGGTTGGATCCATCGGCATGGGGATGGTCTTCTTTTGCTCTCCCATTGTCAGCATCTTCACCGATCGGATCGGATGCCGGACCACTGCTGCCTCGGGAGCCGCCATAGCTTTCATTGGCCTCCTCTCCAGTTCCTTCACCAAGTAAGGTTCTGAAATGGAGGGTGGAAGGGCCGAAAGGCTCACCAGCAAAGATCTGAAGGGTTCTTCCAATCTCTGAACCCTCCAACCAAAGCAAGCCCCATCTCCCCCAAGGGTCCTTCAGGCATAGGACACAAACCTTAGACATCTCCCAGACTTGGTGCTCATGAAGGACACCATTGTCAATAAGCTGATGAGCTCTATAAAATGTCAGCACGATGTCCTGACTGAACAACAACCCACGGGATTTCTGAAAGGGGACATTCTCCACACCAGGACCACTTCAGCTCCAAAACCATGGCTCCCCCCCCCATTTCCTCCTTCCTATTATTTCTGCCCTTCCTTCCTTCCTTCCTTCCCTCTCTCCCTCCCTCCCTGTCTTTCTCATTTCCTTTATGCTTCCTACTCCTCCTCTTTCTTCTACATTCCCTGTCCTCATTTTCTTTATCCATCCATCCTTCCCTGCCCTTCCCATTTCTGATATCCTCCTTCCTTCTTTCCTTCCTTCCTTCCCTGTCTTTCCCGTTTCCTTTATGCTTCCTCCCTCCTTTCCCCTCTTTCTTCCTACATTCTCTTCATTTTCCTTATCCTTCCTTCTTTCCTTCCTTCTTTCCTCCCTCTCTCCCTTTATTTCTTCATTTATTTATTTTTCAGTGGCTCCTGCCCTGCCATTCAAGATGCATCATCTTCCTCCCCCGTCATAAGCTTCCCTTCTTGCTCCTGCCATACCACTAAAAGTTCAGGTGCACCCTCTGGCCTCCAGCTGGCCTGCTCTGGCTGGGGATGGGGATCAGGTGACCGTGGCGGGCCTACAGAAATCCCCAGGAGGTTCCCTTGGCTGCCCTTTCCTGATATCAGCCCCCTGAGGCCAACCAGGTCAAGAAACAGGCAACAGCAAGGATTCCTGGAAGGCTCTTCTCGTTGCAGGGTAGAATAACAGAACCCTGCATAGTTTCCCTCAGCCACCTCTGAGTCCTTCCTTTGCGCCTCATGCCTTCCCAGCACCAGGCCTACGTTCCTTCACAAGCGGTCATCTGCATTTTTTAGCCCAGCTAAGGGAGTCCTAGATGGCAGAAGCTCCAGAGCCAGATGTCTGCCTGGCCAAGGCACAGAAAGCCTTTTTTATGTCTGGCTAGAAATCTTTATTCCTTGGAAAGGATGTTTGTTGATTTGAAAACTGGGGAGATAATTGGACTACCAGCAAATTTGGCTCACACCAACTTATTCTCTTTTGAATTGCTTGGCTCTCTCTGGTTTATTGCATTCACTGGGCTGTCCAAAATGTTTTCATCCAGATTGTTTAGTTTTTAAAAGAAATGCTATTCCAAATTGACACCATTAATAAAATGCTTTCTTTTTAAAGAAAGGAGATTTGTGTTTTCTTATAAGTTGAAATGAAGACAAATTATCTTGTTGACTTGATTTGGCTGTGTGCTCTAAATATCAGGATATTAAGCAAAGTTTTTTTGGGAGAAGAATACATTTATCTCATGGCTCTGGTCAAAACATTGGTTTCCTCTCCTGTTCATTCTTATCCCCTTGAAACATCTCTAGCTTTGTCCTTGGCTGTTCTTTGGACTTTTCACAACTTCCCTCAAGCACAGTTAAAATTATTCAGACTTAAAATAAATTATAGCCTAGTTACTCAACTGAAGAATTTCCTGGAAAAATATGAAAATAAATGTTAATAATCTTGTGATTCTGTTTTTAAAATGGTGTAATGTTTGTGCAATCCTCCCTAATTGGGCTGATTTTTAGAGCCAACAACTCAGTTCAAATTATTTGCAGTTGAGGGATTGTGTAAACATAGCAGTGGTTTGGTATTAATTTCAGATTCTATTTAAAACCCCTGCACCACGGGCTTGTTCAATGGTGGCAGTAGTTGTCCCATCAAATTCGGTGAGGTTTAAGGCAGGCAGTTGGCATAAAAAAAGCAGAGAGAGCTTCTCCAGAAGAGACTCAAAAGCATGGAGAGACCCCGACAAGTTTCTGACTTCAAGAATTACACACTCAGTGGTTTTCCTTTGGCGGGTTTTGAAAATCTTCTTTCCGAACCTGACAACCTCCTCGTCAGTAAGCAAGGACTACATGTAATTCCTTCCTCTGCTGAACTTCTTATAAAAAAGAACATTATATCGGTTTTCCACCATACCCTCAACCAACCCAGATTAACAGGCCACAGTAGCTCTATTCATGTGAGAAGATGTGTAAATGATATTGCGAGATAACCTGATATCATGTTCACACAACATAGTAAGACAAGAGGGTATTTTTTACAGAGATCCAACTACAAATCACTCTATGCATCTGAATGAAATTATACTTTTTCCTCTTTTTTAAAAAACATTTTTATTATTTACATATTATATTGAACACAGTGTGATTGTCCTGGCGTTTCATCCCCCATAGAATCCAAAGTGAAAGACAAATAACCTATATACTACTTATACAGTGCTAGGCTTGTACAATTATTTGTGACCAACGAATTCATTCTAATGCATATATAATATCTCATTCCAGGTCTACTTAGCCTGATTTTTTCATGTTCCAACTCCAACCTCGTGCTTTCAGCCAATGATAAAATCTGTTCTATGTGTCATAATATTCTGTCTCTCCTTTGTTTTTTAATTCTCTTGTTAGTCTATCCATTTCTGTGCATATTCATATCTTCTTTATTATCTCCTTTTCTGAAGGGGTGTTTTCACTTTTCCATTGCTGTGCATATACCATTCTTGCTGCTGTCAGGATGTGAAGTATTAGGTATATTTGACCCTTTGCTATAGCCTTCTGTTATAATACCCAATAGAAATAATTCTGGCTTAAATTCTATACATTGTCCAACCATTTTTTCTAGCCACATCTGAATTTTCCTTGCTTTTTTACAAGTCCACCACATGTGATAGTATGTGCCTGGTGATTGTTTACATTTCCAACATTTTTGGAATGTGTTGTTAAAATTTTAGCCAATCTTGCTGAGGGAAGATGCCACCTGTAGAACATTTTATAAAAATTCTCTTTATATGATGTGGCCAATGTCAATTTCCGATTTCTTTCCTGCCAATTATCCAAATTAATGTTATATCCAAAGTTTTTAGATCATATGACCATTGTCTCCTTAATTTATTCTTCTTCCATTTTATAGTCTAGTAAATATTTATATGCTGCCCTTATCAATTTATCATCGGTCCCCACTAATAATTTATCTAATTTCATTAATTTTCTATAGATACCCCATACTTTCTCATCCTTCACATAACATGATTGCATTTGCAGGTATGACCATCACTCCAATTCTACCTCTTGTTCTTTTGATTCTAATCTGGTTTTCAATTCACCCTTCTCGTTTAATATATCCTTATATGAAACATTTATTTCCATATTTATAAGGTTTGGGTGTATCAATGCTTCTAAGCATCAGTGCTTCTAAGCATCAATGCTTCTAAGCATCGGACTAGTATTTTTATATGATTTTGTTGTGTGAGTTTATTCCACACTGCTAATAATGCATTTCTTATGTAATGCCTTTGAAAGTATGGATGTGCCGTGCTTCTCCCATACCAAAGAAATGCCTGCCACCCTAGTTGCATATGCTGACCCTCCAGTAGTAATAATCTCCTATTCCGTAAAGTTATCCACTCTTTTACCCATGTGAGTACCGCATCTTGATGGTACAATTCCCAGTCAGTCAGACGAACCCCCCCTTTCCCTTTTGATTCTTGCAATAATTTCAATTTAATTCTCAGTTTTTTTCCTTGCCATATAAACTTCAACATTATTTTGTTCAAGTCCTGAAAATATTTTTTCTCTAATTTTATGGCTATATTTTGAAATAAAAAGAGTATCCGATAGAATGCTCATTTTTATTGCAGCTATTCTGCCCATTAAAGAAAGTTGCAGATTTTTCCATCTCTCCATGTCCAATTTAATTTGATTTGTTAGTTTTGTGTAGGTGTCCTCTTTAATTGTTATACACCTTGCTGTTAAATAAATCCATAGATATTTTACTTTTTCACTATCTGGATGTTCATTCTCTTTATTATTTCATCCTCCTGTTTATTTGTCATATTTTTGACTATCATTTCGGTTTTTTTTCTTGTTTATTTTTAGTCCGTCTACTTCCCAGTATTCCTCCAGTTTCTATATAAGTCTCAGGCCTGCTTTTAGTGGTTCCTCTAAAATAAAAATGAGATCGTCTGCAAATGCTTGTAATTTATACTTTTCTCTTTTAATTTCCAGTCCTTTGATTTGCTTGTGGAGATAATGGGTAGCCTTGCCTTGTGCCTTTTTGGATTGTGAAATTTTTAGTCACCTTGCCATTCACAATCACTTTAACTTCCTGCTTAGTGTATATTGCCTTGAACATATTTATAGATTTATCGCCAAAGTCCATGTGCCTTAATTGTTGAAGCATAAATTTCCAATACTTTTTCCTCTCACCTTCTCACTGTCCATGGTTCTCAGGGTTGATGTTATTAATCAAAGTGGTTTAAATCACAAAGCATTTAAAATTGACAGATATATCTCCTAGCCTTGGGAAGTACTGCTATTTATTTACATTTGTATATTTTACAAAAAACAGGTGAAATTGTGCATCAAGAAAACAGAGACTTTAAAAAGCATTTTAAAAGCACAAAAGAGAAAACAGCCAAAATCAAAAGAGCCAGTTTGGTGTAGTGATAAAAGGGCTGGCTTAGCAACTAGGAGACTCTGAGTTCAAGTCCCACTTTAGGCACAAAAGCCAGATGGGTGACTTTGGGCCAGTCACTTTCTCTCAGCCCAACCCGCCTTATACTTTGTGAGAAAAACATAGCAGGAGTATTAGGTTTGTTTGCTACCTTGAGATACTTATAAAGTAATAAAGGTGGGAATTAAAAACTTCTAATAAATAAATAAACAAACAATACCCTTTTCTATCATGGTCCCATCTTTTTCCGCATGTCTAATCACCACCCAATAAGGGATCTCTTCTTCTACCTGCAGAGTAGAGTAGAGTAACGCAGTTGGATGATGACAGGATAATGGTCCTACAATTACACATGTCCACTTGGACACTTCCTACAAGATGAAGAGATGGACAATTGGAGCAACATAGCAAAAGACCAAATAAAATAAAATAACATAATAATAACAGAGCTGGAAGGTATCTTGGAAGTCTTTCAGTCCAACCTGCTGCTTAAGCAGGAAACCCTGTACCATTCCAGAGAAATGGCTGTCCATTCTCTTCTTAAAAACCTGCAGTGATGAAGCACACACAACTTCTGAAGGGAAGCCATTCCACCGGTTAATTGTTCTGTCAGGAAATTTCTCTGTATTTCTAGCTTGGATCTCTCCTTGTTTATTTTCCATCCATTACTTTTTCTCCTGCCTTCAGGTGCTCTGGAGAATACACTGACTCCCCCTTCTCTGTGGCAGCTCCTCAAGTATTGGGACTCTGCCAACATGTCTCTCCCCCCCTCAAAACCCCATTAGACTAGACATTCCCAGTTATTGTTTCATATATTTTAACTTCCAGTCCTCAAATCATCTTTGTTGCACTCTTTCTAGAGTCTTCTGTTAAGTCTTCTGTTGCTCCAATTTTGCATTCTAAATATAAAACACTGTGGGATTTCTTACCAAACCCTATTGTGGCCCTCTCTTTTCTACAGGTCCCTGGAGGTCCGCTACTTCACCTACGGAATCCTCTTTGGTTGTGGCAGCTCCTTCGCCTTCCACCCATCCCTGGTCATTCTGGGCCACTACTTCAAGCGACGCCTCGGTCTGGCCAACGGACTGGTGACGACCGGCAGCTGCCTTTTCTCCATGGGTCTCCCATTCCTCCTGAATATTGTGGGGAAGGCCCTTGGCCTCCCTCGCACCTTCCAGATGCTGAGCGCCTTCCTGCTGGTCCAGATCTTCTTGTCGCTGACCTTCCGCCCGATGTTGCCCTCGGTCTCAAGTCCTCGAGATAGGGAGATCAAACTAGACACCCGGAGCTGGAGGCAGCAATGCATGTCACAGATGCGGAAGTATTTCAACTTGCGAGTCTTCCAAAGAAAGACGTACCGAGTTTGGGCCTTTGGCATAGCTACTGCCATCCTGGGATACTTTGTCCCTTACATGCATCTGGTGAGATGGAGAGGGGAAGGGAGGTGGGCTTGCTCCTCGTCCTATGGGAGAGAAGGGGACAGAAGGGAGAGCAGACTAAGAATCCAGAGAGGGTCCCAAAGGGATGGGGATGGTCTTTTAAGGGAGCAGCACCACAGGTGTGCTCTCTGTGGGAGCAAACTGTCCCTTCTTCTGCAGCCGCTCCCAGGGCTGACGGCCTTCTACTGAGGAAGTCCAGGTGGCCATTGTGAAAAGTCAGAGTTAGGAAAGTGAGGCCCAGCACTCTCTGCCCTTACGGACTAATAGACATCCACTTCAAATGATCTAAGCCTTGTCTGAAGTTGTCTTCCAATATTTACAGCTAGTCCTCAAACTCCCAACACTTTAGTTAGTGACCGTTCAAAGTTGCAATGGCACTGAAAAAAGTGACTTATGACCATTTTCACACTTATGACCGTTGCAGCATCCTCATGGTGACGTGATCACAATGCAGATGCATGGTAACTGATTCACATTTATGACGGTTGTAGAGTCCCGGGGTCACGTGATCCCTTTTTGCGACCTTCTGACAAGCAAAGTCAATGGGGAAGCCAGATTCACTTAACAACTGTGTCAGTAACTTAACAATTACAGTGATTCACTTAACAACTGTGGCAAGAAAGGTTGTAAAGTGGGACAAAATTCACTTAACCAATGTCGCACTTAGCAACAGACATGTTGGGTTCAATTGTGGTCATAAGTCGAGGACTACCTGTACTTATTCATTCAGTTTATATGACTGCCCGTCTTCAATTCAATCCTTAAAAGTGAGATAAAAGCAACAAAACAAAAATCAAAAATAGCATTTATAGCAGCTGAGAAAAATCCCCCAACGGTTAATTTAGCCATGATATTGTAGACTTATCTACACATCCAAAGGGGGTCTTCAGGGCCTTACAAAAGACCAAAAGGGGCACAGACAATCTGGCATTTGGATGAAAGGACCATGTTCCAGAAGGCCCACATCTATTCCTGAGCCCTATCAAATAACAACAGTCATCCCCCATGCTGGCTGGGGAATTCTGGGAGTTGAAGTCCATATGTCTTAAAGTTGCAAAGCTGAGGAAACACTGCCTTAGACTTTTATCCATTGCCCCCTCAACTACCCCCATGGAAATCTGAGCTCGGTTTGGAAGCCTTTAAGGCAGGACTCTCCAACCTCCAAGCCAGCTTTTCAGGCTGAGGAATTCTGGGAGTTAAAGTCCACAAGTCTTAAAGTTGCCAAGGTTGGAGACGCCTGCTTTAAGGAATACAAAACAGGCCTAAAATTCATTCCACTCCAAAATATACAAAAGGGAGATCACAAATCATGGTTATCTTCCCCTTTTTGTGCATGTCCAACTTTTTTGTGAAATCACACAGAACCAGAACAATGTGTAAATGTCTCTTTTTATATAGATGCACAATGGATCTATCAATTTGGAACCAGCAACTCTGAAGCTAGTTAGAAGAAACACAAGACTGATGCCTCTTTTCCACTTATCCAGGTGAAGTTCGTAGAAGAGCAATTCAAAGAAAAGGAAAGGTCCTGGATTGTGCTTGTTTGCATAGGAGCAACGTCAGGAATTGGACGGCTGGCCTCCGGACCCATCGGTGATCTCATCCCTGGATTAAAGAAAATATATTTGCAGGTAGGAGATAAGTGCTTATTTCAAATTCCCATTTATTGATTACTTTGTACTTCCTCCAGATTTTTTTCATCTGTGTGTGAGACATTCGCTACCGTGTACAGGTGTTGTTGGGGAGAAATGACAAGATGAGGGGGCTGGAGGGAAAACATGAAGAACAGTTGAAGGAATTGGATATGCTTAGTCTAATGAAAGGAAAGACTAGGGGAGACATGATAGCAGTCTTCCAATATTTGAGGGGCGGCACAAAGAAGAGGGAGTCAAACTATTCTCCAGGGCACCCGAGTGTAGAACAAGAAGCAATGGGTGGAAACTAATCAAGGAGAGAAGCAACCTAGAACTAAGAAGAAATTTCCTGACAGAACAAATAATCAGTGGATCAACTTGCTTCCAGAAGTTGTGAATGCCCCAACACTGAAAGTCTTTAAGAAGATGTTGGATAGCCATTTGTCTGAAATGGTATAGGGTTCCCTGCCTAGGCACGGGGTTGGACTAGAAGACCTCCAAGGTCCCTTCCAACTCTGCTATTGTATTGAGATTGGATAGCCATTTGTCTGAAATATTTGAGCAAAGGGTTGAACTAGAAGACCTCCAAATTTCTTTCCAAGTCTGTTATTCTGTTTAAGAAGATTCCATTTTTCATGGAGCAGAACTTTGTCAATGCAGTATTTTTTAAGTTCTGCTTTAAGTGCCATGGTCCAAAGATGCTTCGATGCCCACAGAAAAATAGAGCATCTCTGCAAGACTTCAATCCAGTCGCCTGTTTGCAGTTAAACAAAATCTGCAGATGACACTGGCTGGGGAATTCTGCGAGTGGAAATCCAAATGTCTTAAAGGTTGACGTTTGGATTTCCATTTGAAGGTTGAAAAACGTTTGAAGATTGAAAAACACTGCTATAGAGTATTGCTTTCAGAAACTGTAGTGACACTGTGGTTAGAATGCAGTATTGCAGGCTAAGTCTTCCCACTGTCAGGAGTTCGATCCTGACCGGCTCAAGGTTGACTCCACCTTCCATCCTTCTGAGGTCAATAAAATGAGGACCGAGATTGTTGGGGGGGGGGGCAATATGCTGACATTTGTAAACCGCTCAGAGGGCTATAAAGCACTATGAAGCAGTATATAAGTGTAAGTGCTATTGCTGTTGCTATTGCTTTCTCCTGTATATTTTAGTCTGACGTGCGGAAGTTGTGTAGCCAAGAAGGTTTTCTGATGAAATACAGAGCCATACTTATGAGCATGTCCAATTATTTTTTAAATTTAAAAGATACATTTTTAAAAAGGCCGAAAATGTAAGCTCACTCTGTTCTGGAATCCTACAGAGCACAAATTTGCTTCATTGAAGGTCAAAGTAGACACAGCTTAAATTTTCTCTTAAGTGTCCCTTTCATCTCTTATGACTTGATTTATCTATTTTTATTAAAGATGTTTTTGCAAGATAAAAACAATATTTAAAGGAGAAAGAAAGGAAAAGGGGTAGTGAATAAGTAGTAAAGAAATAAAAGAAAAAATACAGAAAAAGAAAAAAAAGAAAAAATGCAAGATGTTAAGAAGTGGCTTCTGATTGCATTTGTATGTTTTCTTCTCTCTCTAAGGTTCTTATGCCCTGATTTCTGTGGCGACTTAGCACATGCTTTCTTTTAAAGTTTGAGCAAACAACTGTCACCATAGTGTTTAGGTTATAGAGCAGGTTTCTCAACCTTACCCATGTTAAGTCATGTGGACTTCAACTCCCAGAATACCCCAGCCATTCCTCGTTGGGGTATTCTGCAAAGTCTACACATCTTAAAATGTGTAGGTTAAGGTTGGAAAACAGAGTCAGAACTTTATAGTTACAGAACTCAAAGGAACAGAAACAAAATAAATACTCTTTTGGAAATATTAATGTGCCAGAAGAGAATATTAACATTATCGTCTTGCTAAAATGGCCAGCCTCCAGGAAACCAGATATGCCTTGGATTTCCTTCACTTTCCTTTCTCCTCTCCCTTTCCTGAATCTAGTTTTTTAAAATTATTTTAGAATTCTTTTGCAATTTCGCTTGAAGAAGGACCTGTCCAGTTGGTGAATCCAGAAAATAGAACTTCTGGAACACTATTTTACTAAGAGTATAAAACTTTAATGAATAAACCACATTAGCACACAAGAAGCAAAACCAGCTCTGGATTTCTTGCACAAAAGCCAGCATAGTTCACTCCCCCTCTTCCCATGGGCCACCCATAGTCCATTACGTCCACCAATAACTTCTGTTCATTTTGTTATGGGAAGCAGCTGGCCACACTGGGACATCTGCTCAGTGTGTCCCTGGGATGCTGGCAATGTCCTAGGTGCTGATGGATGCTTGAATAGCTTTCTGCCTCTTTTGTACTCCATCCACTCTCCCTCCCTCTTATTGTCAAGCTGTGACGAAGGAAAAATGTAGGTGAAAGTGCGAATCAATCTTGACAAGATCCTGTGAAAGTCTTAGACTTCAACTAAAATTCTTATTAAAAATGTGTAGTGAGGCAAAAGTGCAACTATACATTTGTCATAGTCACACATGTTCATTCAGAGTGGTAAGGTAGCCAGCCAATAAATGTTACAAATAAATAAATAATAAAATATGTGCATAAGCATATACAATCTACTTGGAATCGCCATATTACCCAATATTGTGGTAATATTACTTTGGTAGCCTGTTTTCTCACTGGCATAGAAGGAGAGAAAAGATTGACAGTTGGATTGTCCAATAGGCTAGTCTTCATATCAATCAGTCAGAGTAGAAATGGCTCATTTATTATTCATTCAAAAGGCAATGCAGAGATTGAGATGTTGGGCCTAGCCTACTGTCATGATAGACCTCTTTGGATGACTATCTACTCAACCCACCTCATGAGACTCTTGCAGAGGTAAAATTAGAGAGATGTTCCCTTCATCTACGTCTTCTTGAACTCTCAAAAGAAAAGGAAGATAGGAAGGCAATAAAAGCAGCTGTGATGACCAGGCATGGTGGCCAGTGGTGGGGTTCAATTTTTTTTACTACTGGTTCTGTGGGTGTGGTTTTGTGGGCGTGGCAGGAGAAGGATACTGCAAAGTCCTCATTCCCTCCCCACTAACCTGCTTTCCAGCTCTGTTCTCCTGTTCAGGGCAACAAAAGAAGATCCGCTGGGAGGCAGCAGGGACGGGGCCAGCCTATTTGCCGGTTCTCCAAACTACTCAAAATTTCTGCTACCGGTTCTCCAGAACCTTTCAGAACTGGCTGAATACCACCTCTGATTTGATCCCACAATATTTCTACAGGCCCAGTAGAAATGGTCTTATTCCAAGCCATCTTTTATTCAGATAGTTGAGGACTTGTGCAGCCTCAACTCCCAAAGTCAGATCTGAGTTTGGGATGTTCTGCAGCCTATCCATAGTGGGAGTTTTTCCTGTTGGCTGGAAGAAGCAGCTTATTTTATGTAATTCATTTAAAAAAACAGTAGAAATAAGCCATTTGGGAACATTATAAAAGTCTGAAGGGAAAAATTAGCCTTCCAAAACTCCAGCCTTGGCCTAGAATTCACCTTCCGTTCATTGCCAAGGAGAATATGTTGTAAAGTTGGAAGCATGACAGAAATTTGAGATGATCTAAATAGAGAAAAAGATATTTAATGGATGGAAACAACTCTTTAAAAATCCCTATAATGGGATTAGCACACAACACAAGCACTTTGCTAAGAGCAAGGGGATGGCAGAAGAGTTGCTGTCACCTTCCAACTTTCTCCTCTTGATTGCTTCCAAAAATTTCACCTTCTTTGAAACTTAGTACCTTATCTGTGCATCTCAGATATCTAGAGCACATTGTCTTTGAAGGCCTTGGGGCCTCAGACATGAAACCAAAGTACTCCAGTTGTCAAATCTTAAGCGCCCTGGCTAATTTGCTACCAAGAAGACGACCTTTGGGAAAACCAGAAGAGAAAATGAGACATGGGAAGGATGTTCAGGAGTTTAGGAATGAAATAGCTAACCAAACCAAAGTGGAAGACAATATTTATATTCTTACAAAGATGTTTAATCATCTTGGCATAGCCACACACATCTAAGATTCAAAGTGAGCTTTCTACCTATTGGTTGCCCAGCCAACTTTCATGGAGAATTGAGTATCCATGAAAAGATTTGGGGAATCCTATAATTTGTGGATATAGCCGAAGCCGTTTGTCCTCCTTAACCAGAGATGGAGAAGACATTTTATTTGTTTGTTTAATCAAAGATGGTAAGATTTCTGCTACAACCTGAAGTAGCATTTGCAGAATATCAGTATTCAGTTTAAAAATGAACATAGATGAAATCGTGAGATTTCAGTGATTTCAGGCGAAGATGTCCAAATGTGGTGAGACGGCAGGTGAGAGTACCAGAAACCTACACGTTCTCAAGCAAGAATGACTAGAATGTTGCATTTTCACATGAAATCTCAGGGATAAGATGTCAGAAATCTTGAGTGAGTTTGAATACTTGCATGAGGGAGGGAGAGAGGGAGGGAGGGAGGGAGAGAGAGAAGTCACTTCCTGTCATCACTCATAAAGTGAGCCACTCATTGATGCCCTCAGCCCCTTGCTTAGGGAATTCCTCCACATTTGTCTTGGTTGTCTAAACAGCTTCATTGTTTTGACTCCTCAGGTTGCATCCTTCATCATCTTGGGCATCATGTGCATGATGTTGCTACAGTGCCAAGCATTTTGGGGGGTGATTGTCGTCTGCCTCTTCCTTGGACTCTGTGATGGACTCTTCATCACCATTATGGCCCCCATTGCCTTTGAGCTGGTTGGGCCCATGGAGGCTTCTCAAGCCATTGGCTATCTCCTGGGACTCATGGCCATCCCCATGTCAGCTGGCCCACCAATTGCAGGTGAGAGAATTTTGTAGCTTGATGATTTGGGCAGGAAGATGTTTCCAATATGTCTAAAAAGTCCTTATCCAAGCAAGATATAACGATTTGGCAGAGAAGGGACAATGTCATAGTTGGCTCTCATCTTTAATCCACAACCTGTAGATTCTTTGAAGGCCAGCCATCTCCCAAGTCAGTAAAATGAGGAACCAGTTTGTGAGGGGCAGGAGGCTGACTCTGTAAATCACTTAAAGAGGGCTGTCAAGCATTTGAAGTGGTATATAAGTCTAACTGCTATTGCTATTGCTATTGCTATCACCACGCAAACCAGTTCTCAGCATACTGTGATTTCAGATGTTAATCCTAGACAAATTTTCTTGGTGACAGCTTGGTGTGATAGCCAGATTGAGACAGTGTAACAAAATACTTTCTTCTCAATCGCTTCCTCCACATATGTCAGGTTCTCTGGGATTTTTCCATACTTAAGGAAGTTGATGAGATGCTGTGAGCTAATAGACCCATTTCACAGGTTCTTAGTTGCAAGAAGAAGCAGGAAATGCAGTCTGGGTGCTCCTTTTCACTTTGAAGTAGCTGTATTTTTTTGGGGGGGGGAATGGGTTGGAGAGGTCGGAAGAAAACTTAATTTGACGGCATTTTCATTTGTCAAAATTAGTTGTCACCAAAGCTTTCCTTCTCCAGAAGATACCAGAATATAAACTGACAGCAAACCCCACTCCTTACTAGCATTAATGATGTTACCTAGTCAGGGTAATGAAACGCCTGCAAGAAAACAAGCAAGCGAGCATCAAGGACCCCTCAATTCCTAGTAATTTATAATTGTTAGCAAAACATCTAAAAGTGAGAGCTTGGAATGCATCACCCCACCAGCCAACAGAAGTACCGTATATACTCGAGTATAAGCCGAGTTTTTCAGCCCACTTTTTGGGCTGAAAAAAGCCGCCTCGGCTTATACTCGAGTCAGTGAAAAATTTGCCCGAAATGGAGATGAAAAAGGGGCGGGGCCATGCCGCTGGGTGACGCTCGTGAATGGCCCGGCGCCCCTGTGAGTTTCCCCTCCCTCTGTGTCAGTTTGCCGCGCAGCGCGGTGTGGCGGCGTCTGTGCTGCGCGGTTCCCAGCGACCACGCCGCGAGTCCGCGAGGCGTGGTAGCGTCCCGCCGCCCTCCCCTGCGGCTCTCCTGCGGCGGCGTCCGTTTCAGTCGCGCAGAGAACTTCCACTCGGTCCCGGGGCTTGTGCCGGGCGGCACAAGCCCCGGGAACGAGTGGAAGTTCTCTGTGCGAGGTGAAACGGCCGGCAGCCGCCTTGCTCTCCTGCCTCTCCGTTCCCAAGCAGCCCCGTCCTCTCCTCCTCCCTCGGTCCTTCCCGCGGCCGCCTCGCCAAAATCTCGCTCTCCCTCCCCCTGCTTCGGCCGCGGCTGGCCATCGCCCAGCCGACGCAGCCACCTCCCCTTCCTCCCTCCCTCCCCCTCAGACTCCTCTTCCCGCCCCCGCCGCCTCGGCTTGGAAGGGCCAGGAGAGCGAGAGAGAGAGAGAATGGGGGAATCTCTCGGGGCTCGCCAGAGTGCTGCTCCTTTCCCAGAGCAGAGAGAGAGAAGGAAAGAAGGGGGGAGAGAAAACTGGGTGCCCGAGCTCTTTCCCCACATCCCTATGCAGCGGGGAAAGAGAGGTCACTCCCAGTGAAGTGTCGCCCCCACGCTCGCTGCTTCTGCCGCAGCCACCCGAGGCTGAGACGGGATTCGGGGTTTTGACAGATGCCCGTTTCCCCGTCCCCGCGCCCGAGCCCTTCCCCCACATCCCTATGCAGCGGGGAAAGCTCACTGCTTCTGCCGCAGCCACCCGAGGCCGAGATGGGATTCCCCTCTGCCAGCGCTGGGCAGCAAAGCTGAGATGTTAAGCTCACTCCCTCTTCTTGCAACACGCCCCAATGCGAAAAACGCTGAGATCCCGCGCACTTGGGGCTGCTGCGATGTCCAGGGAGCTCCAGGATGACTGAGAATCCCCCGTGTTATTCCAGATAGGATAGAATATTGCCTTTTCCACTTTTTCCATTCCCCCCAATGGCGGTTAAGAATCGGCAAAAATTTGGGGCGTGTGTCTGCGGGAGAAAGAAAAGAAAAGAAAGGAAAAGGAAAGAATGGAAAAGAAAAAGAGAAGAAAAGGAGGGGAGAAGAGGGGAGAAAAAGGGGTTTGTTGTAGAGTTGATAAAGCTTTAAGAGTTTGGCGGCGAGAGGATTCTGAATGGATCCCGAATGATCGGGACTCGTAACAGCTCTATTATGTCCTGCTTTTTGTGGGGGGGGAAAGAGAGAGAAAGAGGGAGAGGGAAAATTTTTTGGGAACGGCCGTAGCCTTCCTCATCTGGATCCTGGAGCGAAGCGCAAAAAAGCACAAAAAAAGTGTTGGGTTGGGTTTTTTTTGGATACTCTGATTTTTGTCTCTCTCGTTACTGTTTTCAATTCAATTCTTTTTTTCCCCAGTCTTTTTTTTTAAACTGAACGCTTCTACCTCCACCCCTCCTTCGCCGTCTGCCCCGAGGAGTTTTGGAGTGAAGGGGAGGAAGAGGGTTTGAGGCGCGGGGATGGAGATGGTCGCCGCTGAGTCCCCCCGCCCGGGTTCCGGCGGAGAAAAGAGGACGGAATGGGGGGGGGGGATCGGCTGGCCAAGACGGCGTAATCCCCCGCTTTCCAAGCTCTTTTCCACTTACAGAGCTAGTTTACTGTTTTTCTTTCAAATAAATATTCAAAAACATTATTGGTATCTATTTTTATTTTTGAAATTTACCGGTAGCTGCTGCATTTCCCACCCTAGGCTTATACTCGAGTCAATAACTTTTCCAGTTTTTTGTGGTAAAATTAGGTGCCTCGGCTTATATTCGGGTCGGCCTATACTCGAGTATATACGGTAGTTGTAAACTAATTATTCACCTCTCAGACTAATACTAACCTCCATCAAATTCTTTGTGCTTCAACTTATATAAGAAAACCCTCTATAACCCTGTAGTGAGGTTCGTAAGTGTTAATAAGTAATGTTGTGTAAATGCTGGCTGGATTTTGAAGTGTTTGATATATATATATATATATATGTGTGTGTGTGTGTGTGTGTGTGTGTGTGTGTGTATGTATGTATGTATGTATATGTATATGTATATGTATATGTATATGTAAATGTATATGTATGCATGCATGCATACACACACACACACACACACACACACACACACACACACACACACACACACATATATATATATATATATATATATATATATATATATATATATATATATATATAAAATGTGGCAACTATCAGTAGCTCAGATTAATTTACTGCTTAGAAAATAGCCAAATGTTGCTCAATAAAGTCCCATTTTCCCAGATTAAAAAGATCAAAAGATTTTGCAGAAGAAGGACTGCAGCTGGAAAATTCTTCATCAGTTGTATCTCTTCTTCTGGGAATAATGTGTACTCTTTAAAAATCAGACTCCCTCCTCCCCAACCGGTCATCTGAATTTGGAATAAGTAACATTTTTATTAAAGCCCATTAAAAGCTACATTGAAAGGCTTTACATTGAATTCAAGGCTCAGAACTGCTCAATGCTATGAACAATTTTTAAAAAATCATTTGGTTCAGAATGCCTCCAATTAAAATGGGGCGTATTTTGCAAAAGGGTCAAGGAGTAAGGAGTTGAAGGCAAATTGTCACCAATTGTCAGATTTTACATCAGAACCAGCAATACTTTTCCTTTCTTTTAAAACCTGGCTTGTCACCCAGTAGCTCACTGTAGAAACTTCAAGGGTCATAGAGCCCCGTCAGATCAGTTGCTTTTATTGTAAATAAGACAGAAGCGATAGCAGCCTTCTGTAGAATATAGGGATTAAGCTCTCTGGGTATGTGATTGTGAGGTCCAAGTTTTAAATCCTAGGTCTTTTTCATTCACCTTTCTGAATCAATGGGTTCTTAGCTGTTCTTTTCCTAGCTTGACATTGTTATGTCCGGCTTTTTTCCCCATCTTGCCATCTTCAGCCCTGACAGGAAGAATGAGGAAGCCTTAAGAGCAGAGCCATTGAGCTGTGAAGACCATAAAATAATCATCAGTGGTGGGTTCCTACCGCTTCGGACCAGTTTGGCTGAATCGGTAGTGGTTTGGTGGCCTGGGTCGTTGGAACTGGCAGGGAACCTGACCTGCCATGCCCCCGAACCGGTTCTCCAGGGGCCGCCATCGGTGACACCATCTTGTTTTTGGTTCTGCATATGTGCAAAACAATTTTAATTATACTGAGCATGTGCACGCAGCATGCACACAAGCGAACTGGCCGTAGTGCCTGCCGGAACCCACCCTGGAGGTCATGAAATGCTACTTGATATACTTTAACTCAGCCTTTCCTATATGTGGGACTACAACTTCCACACCTCAGCCAGCTAAGTCAGTTGATGCATCACCTGATCAAGAGGATTGTTGTAGTCGAGCAGCACAAGTCAGAAGTCAAAAGGGTGGAAAGAGCTGCTCTTACGCTTCCACTCTGAGGGCACAGAGAACCCTCCAGGTGACTCAACCACTCCCAGAGAGAGGGCTAACGGATACCAGTCCTTCCATTTTCACCCGTTAGTCAGAACCGAGCCAAGTCCAGTTGCCTTTTGGAAAAGCACCTTTGGGACAACCATGACCTGGATGGCTGAGAATCTCCACAGATAAAGATTCTTACTTGATCTGGCCAACATCCTTTTAGCTTGGTGCTTGCAGTTGAGAACTGCTACGAAGGTAGAATCCTGGTTCTAGTGTTCCAGTGTTCTTCCAGTGTTGGAGCACCCACAACGTCTGGAAGGCGTTTGTTCCACTGATGAATTGTTCTGATTGTCAGGAAATTTCTCCTTACTTCTAGGTTGCTTCTCTCCTTGATTAGTTTCCACAAGAAGCAATGGGTGGAAACTAATCAAGGAAAGAAGCAATGTAGAACTAAGGAGGAATTTCCTGACAGTGAGAACAATTAATCAGTGGGACAACTTGCCTCTAGAAGCTGTAAATGCTCCAACATGGACATTTTTAAGTTGGATAACCATTTGTCTGAAGTGGTGTAGGGTTTCCTGCCTAAGCAGGGGGTTGGACTAGAAGACCTCCAAGGTCCCTTCCAATTCTGTTATTCTGTTTCTGTTTTTCTGGTTTCTCAGTTCAAATTTTAAATCCAAATAATTATTGAAGTCCAGAATTCTTTCTCTTTTCCCTCTGTGTCTTTATCCTTGGGCATTAAAAACAGTAATGAAATTGCTAAGATTCCATAGCTCAAGGATAGAAACCCTCCCCAACTTCACTTTCCATTATAGGTTACCTGCTTTCCTTCTTTTTCAGGATTCCTTCATGACCATTTTGGAAATTACCAGCTTGCCTTCTACTTTGCTGGAGTTCCTCCAATAATTGGAGGTCTCATTCTTGCGTTCGTTCCCTTCATCCATCAATCTCAGCTCAAGAAGAAGCGACTGGATTCGGGGAAAGACAAGATGTTGGGTTCAGAGATGGTCCCAAATGGAGAACTCCTCCCAGGTGCTCCAACCACAGAGGGAGCTACATTGTAAACTCTGGCTTGGTTACCCATCCTGCCACCAGCAGCGTTTTCTGAGCCGATCTTGTGAAAGAAGAACCTCTTGTGTGATAAGAGAAAATCACTCTGTTGGTCGGCCCTGATCACATTCTTGGCTTTCAAATTGAATTTCAGTTTCTTTTAACTCTTTCTTTCTTTTTCTTTCCTACCGAACATTCTCATTGTTCCCACATTTATGTCCCAGCTGTGATTTTTTTTCCAGTTAGCACATTAGTGGATTATGCATAGATGACGGTTATGACACTTTAATAGATTGTGTTGGACCATTTCCTTCCCCCCCCTCCAAATAGATTCTGTAGCCATTCTTAGTTATTTTGCTGACAGTAAGCTTAAATTCACTGGAAACTCCCTCCGGAGCACCTTGTGAAGCTGCCAAATTCTCAGAAGTAAATTAATAGATATTGACGGAGACAGAAGGACAAGAGCTGGATGGGGGGGATTCTGAATCCTTTTCCGAGAAGTTTTCTTTTCAACCAGCAAGTTCAGCCCTTTTCTCCTGTCTCCCTAAAAGCTGTCCCTGAAGAAGTAATTAGGCTTTTCCCCCCTTCCAGTTCCTTTGGGTTGTGAATTCTTTGTTTGATTTCTTTTACATATTAAATGAATCTCAAAAGTAAGAATAATTCCTCATTTATGGATACAGTTGAGGGATACATTGATGCTCTTTTGGAGACCCGAAAGATGGATCTCAGATTCTCTTACTTGAGGGTGGACGGGGGGAGTGGGGGTGCCATTGTAGGGCTTGCTTGATCCTCCACTGCAATTGTTTCAAGAAAGACAGCTGGAAGGGGAGGGGGAACCAGTGGATATTTATACCAAAAGCTGCAGGTGAGGAAACTGAGGCTCTAACCTTGTGACAGAGGAAGGAGCACACGGAAGTGTGCAAGTCCCTCACTTCCATTTCTCTTCCTTAAGGGCCTGAAAACAACCCAGAAGGGAGAAACAAATGCAAAACATTAGCCTGGCTTGCTGACAGCGTCCAACTTAATGGAGGCTTGTCAAGAGTCGTAACAAGTGTCAGCCCCTTTACCAATTGGCTTCTAATTTTCCAGTTTCCCAAATCATTCCTGGAATGGAGATTTACTGGGTTTTGACCTTATTCAGGATCTGCATTCATATATAGGTAGTCCTCAACTTATGACCACAATTGGGAGCAGACTGTCCATCACTAAACAAGGCAGTTGTTAAGGGAGTTGCACCCGATTTTACAACCTCTTTTGCCATGGTTGTTAAGTAAATAACTGCAGTTGTTAAGTGCATCATGAAGCTGTTCAGCCACTCCAGCCTGCCCCATTGATTTTGCTTGTCAGAAGCAAAATAGTTCTCGACTTACAACAGTTCATTTAGTTACTGCTCAGAGTTACAACAGCACCGAAAAATGGGACTTACGACCGTTTTTCACAATTACAACCTTTGTAGTATCCCTGCAGTCACGTGTTCAAAATTCAGTTGCTTGGCAACTGGTTCATGCTTACAACGGTTGCAATGTCCCGTGGTCACGTGATCCCATTTCACTTAACAACAGAAATTTTGGGGTTACTTGTCATCGTAAGTCGGGGACTATCTGTACTGGGAAAGTCACAAATGACAATCATGTGACCCCGGGATGCTGCAATGTCATAAATACATGCCAGTCACAAAATGCCCAAATTGTGATCATGGGAACACTGTCACAATCAAAAGTGTGAGGGTCATCATAAGTTATTTTTTTCTGTGCTGTCAAAATATCAAATGGTCACTAAATAAATAGTTATAAGTTGAGGACTACATGTACCGTATTTTTCGGAGTATAAGATGCACCCTTTTCATATCTCCCAAAGAGTGTGGAAATGTTGGTGCCTCTTATATTATAAATGCAGCTATTTTTGGCCTCCCAAAGCCCCACGCCTGCATTCCATTTTTGTGAAAACGGGCCTTTTTTTTTTTTTTGCAAAAACTGAGGCATTCTTGCCTTCCCTCCGACCCCAGAAGCACTCTGCAGGCTTCAGCAGGAGTGGGAAAAGGCAAACATTTTTTGTTTTTGCAAAAAAAAAGCCCATTTTTCACTTGTTTTTGCCCTCCCCCAGCCCTGCTGATGCCTGCAAAATGCTCCTGGGGGCCAGGGAGGCCAAACCCTTTTTTTTTTCTTACTTACCTCTTTGAAATCTTGGTGCGTCTTATACACCGGTGTGTCTTATAGTCCAAAAAATACGGTAATAGAAGACATGTTCCCTGGTCAAGTGTCACCTGAACAAGAATCAGAGAATATGTTCATCTCCTTACCACTGGCAAGAACTAGATGGCCTTAGCAGCTCTCTTCCTTTTTTCTTTCCATGTATTTCCCTCTGACTGTATAGATTATGGGGGGGGTGGGGAAATAGATGGATGACCCCATCCCAACCATGGGTAAACTGATGCTGATCCCTGTTGTGCACTGTATAAGTAATAACATCCCAGGTCCCTTAACGGTGGCTCAGACAGCAGCAGAGACCACTGATTTTATATCACCTCCTATCCCCCACCCCATATATCACAGTCCACAATGAGTGGTCAGTGAGTCTGGCCCTGCAGAACACCTTCCCTTCTTCAGTTTATGTAATAAAGTTAGATATGGTCGATATTTGGAGGTATTTTGATTCCTTATAGCAGGGGTGTCCAAACTTGGGAACTTTAAGACTTGTGGACTTCAACTCCCAGAATTCTTGTGGAGTTGAAGTCCACAAGTCTTAAAGTTCTCAAGTTGGGACACCCCTGCCTTATAGAATCAGTAATAGAGCAGTAGAGCTGAGTTTCTCAGCAGCTTCAAGATATGTGGACTTGGACTGCTGGCTGCAGAATCCTGGGAGTTGAAGTCCACCTGTCTTTGTTGCTGAGGTTGAGAAACTGCAATAGAGAATAACCCTTAACACATAGCTGAACTTTATTCAGATGCCTCCATCAGGTTCTCCTTGGATGCCCACTGTGTCCCAGTAGTAAATCTCACTAGTTTCCACTCCTTAATGCTGAGATTTTACAATCTTGTACTCTTGCAAGTTATAAGACACACACTGAAGAGACGTGCCATCTGTTGCTGTATAACTTTCCAACAATCCATTGAGTGCAGATTTTTCTTTTTTTTTAAATATATATATAAATCTGCAGGTTTTCTATATGTCTCCTGCTCAGGGTTCTAAGATGTAGCCATGGAACTTGTGTTTCTTGAGTAAACCACATTTGATGACATTCAGACATTCTAAGTCCTAAGGCAGAAAAGGCAACCCAATTCAGGCTTTGTCTTTGCTGAAGGCAACAAGAGGTTTTGCTAATGATATCCCAATGTCTTGGCCCACTTTAGAAACAGAAGGAGCAAAATGGAAGTTTTAAGGCTTCTAGAAACTAAAAGGATTAATTTGCCCCTTAAAAGTCTCCAGAGAAGAAAGTGTATTTTATGTATGTTTTTATTTTAGAAATGTGTAAAGCCACAAAGCTCCACAACAAACCTGGGTGGCATTTAGTAAAATCAATTATACACTGTAATTAAAATAAATCACCCAACCACCATAAGAGACACTGCCATCCAAGACAATCCAACTGGCAGGACCTGCCACCCACTCAAGGTCTGAATTGCCAGACCTCTTCTGGGCTTGGGTCAGATGTATCTCAGGCAGGATGGAGGTCCAGCCTATCAGGAGTGCCTTAAGCCTCTACAAAGAGCCTTTTGCCCTTTAAAATTTCCCCAAGCACCCCATCAAACCAAACAGGATCAAACAATTCAACCTTGCCCTCTGTAGTCCTGTATTTCTGGGTTGTGAGTTAGTAATCCCTGCTGTACAGCTTGTGGTACCCCTGTTAAGCCAAGAAGCTAAAAGCAGAAGCTTATCAACAGTTGATAGGGAAGCTTAGCCACAATCCTGTATTTTCCTTCCCCAGTTCGTACACACCTGGGGTTGCAATGTTTCATCTCAACATTTATCAGCAGGGAAAGCCCTTCTGATCCAGTTCTCTCCCAGAGGTGAAATTATCCCAGCATGATCTAAGCGTGTCCCATGAAGTCGATTGCATTCCTGCACAACCAACTTGTGTGACACTTTTGTAAAGAATGCTTCAATGTTCTTTGTGACTTATTTTCCACAGAGAAGTGTAAAGTTTGTGTAAAATTTGTTCTTTCCAAAGGTTTTTCCTTATCCTCTGAGCAATTTCTCTGCTTCCTAGAACCATTCTATGTATCCCATGTTAAATGTATGGCCAATTGCGCTCACTCTCCTGTGTCCTGATGAGACAATGGCATTTTTGTACCTTGGGTTTCCCTTCTAGGTAAATGAAGGGGGAGTGACCTGAGACGTCGGAGCCCCCTATGATCACAGGTGCTCAGAATTAGTTCCCTCTGATTTTGTGTACAGGTTGTCCTTGACTTATGACAACAATTGAACCCAAAATTTCTGTTGCTAAGTGAGACATTTCTTAAGTGAGGTTTGCTCCATTTTATCACTTTTCTTGCCACTGTTGTTAAGTGAATTGTTGCAGTTGTTAAGTTAGTAACATGATTGTTAAATGAATCCACTTTCCCCATTGATTTTGCTTGTCAGAAGGTCGCAAAATGTGATCAGATGACCCCGGGACACTGCAGTCATCATAAATATGAGTCAGTTGCCAAGGGTCTGAATTTTGATCACGTGATCCTGGGAATACTGCAACAGTTGTAAGTGTGAAAAATAGTCATAAATCAAAATTTCCAGTGCCGTTGTAACTTTGAACAGTCACTAAATGAACTGTTGTAAGTCAAGGACTATCTATAAAGTATTTAAAAATTGCCATGGCAGTATCATGCTTTTTCTATGTATGTTTCATGCATAATACGTGTGAAAGGGATCAGTTTTACACATATTACGCATGATCATCTCTTCACACATCCCTTGAATGCCCCTGGCAAGAAACAAAATATTGTAAATTCACAAAGTATACACAGGGTTACATTAAGCAAAACCAAGAAACCTTTTCCGATATCCTGGTTTCTGGAACTCAAATAATACTGGATTCGAGGCTGCCAAAAAGGTTGTTCTCCCTTGAGGTAGAAGGGATGTAAGAAAAAATGTTGTTTTATAGATGGTGAGAATTTTGATTTTTCAGGACAACTGGTTCAAATTACATTTCTGTGGTTAGAATTCTAGCCTCTATTTGTTTTGAAATAATTCCTTGCCTCCTACTCCAAACCCAACTTTTTTCCATGTTCAAAAGCTGAAAAAAAAAATACTTTGGCAGAGAGGGGCAGCCATTTGGAAAAGGCCATAGATGGCTTTTGAATAGAGCAGTGTTTCTAAACCTTGGCAACTTTAAGATGTGTGGACTTCAATTCTCAGAATTCCCCAGCTATCCAGTAGGCTGGGGAATTCTGCGAGTTGAAGTCCACACATCTCAAAGTTGCTCTGGTTGAGAAACACAGAATAAAGCCAGGATGGTGAACCTATGGCATGCGTGCCACAGATGGGACGCAGAGCCATTTGTCAGGGCACACAAGGCGTTGTCCTGTCAGCTGGCCAGCAGGCATGTGTGTGATGGTCAGCTGACTTTAGCCCTCCCCAGGCTCCAGAGGCTTTATAGGAGCCTGGGGAGGCCAAAAACAGCCTCCCCCCCTCCCCGAGGCCCCCTGGAAGCTTCAAGAGCTTTCCTGAAGCCTCTGGAGTGCAAAAAACCCGGCCCTACGGCAAACTGGAAATTCAGAAACGGACTTCCGGTTTGCTGTTAGGACCGGTTTAAGTCCTCAGGGGCCTTCAGGAGGCTCCAGAGGATTAAAAACGACCCTCCTGAATTTCCGGTTTGCCCATAGGGCTGTTTTTTTGTGCTCTGGAGGCTTCAGGGAAGATCCTGAAGCCTCCAGAGGGGCAGGGGAGGCTGTTTTCACCCTCCCCAGGTTCCTATAAAGCCTCTGGAGCCTGGGGAGGGCAAAAAAAGCATGCAAAAAATGGGGAGGGGAGTGCCTGTCATGCGTGCATGCCCACTGGGGGAGTCGCACATTGTATTATGGGTGCGGCACACCCGCACACGACCCCTCTGCGCTCCCCCCCCCGCTTATGGCACACGTGTCAAAAAAGGTTCGCCATTTCTGGAATAGAGGATCGTGTTGTGTCAAGAAAGCCACTTAAGGTCTGACCTAACCCTAACTGGACCAGCAGCTGAACCCACTCCCACCCACCCACTCCAAAAAGCGCTTCCAGTGCCGTCCCTTCCATTTGAAATATGGGTGTCTTTTGCCACTCTTTCAGAAGGGAAAACCTCCTTAGGTTTCCCTGAAAAAAGACCCACCTTCATTTTGGAATGTCTCCCTCTGCATAGAGCAAGGGACCATCAACCAACAAGGTCTGGGGAGAAGAAGGACTACGGAGAAGTAGGCAGGGCCTTCTGGGTCCCTCTTGTAGCTCTTCTCCACCAGCCACACTCAGGTTCTGCTCTGTGACCCCAGGAAATGGGGAAACCCAGCTAGGTGCCCATTGGAAGGTTCCATGTCCCCAAGCAAAACTTTTAGTGAAAGCTCTTCAGATTTCCCATTCTTGGTGCCAGAACGCTTGAGATCTCTCTCTCTCTCTCTCTCTCTCTCTCTCTCTCTCTCTCTCTCTCTCTCTCTCTCCCTCCCTCCCTCCCTCCCTCCCTCCCTCCCTCTCTCTCTCTCTCCCTCCCTCCCTCCCTCCCTCTCTCTCTCTCTCTCTCTCTCACACACACACACACACACACACACACACACACCCTATTGGTTTGGAGAGCGCACCAATGAATTCATTATCCTCCGAGCTGCAAATCATTTTTCAAATGTTTCCCTCCAACCCATGGGGAAAATAATTGGGTGGGTGACTGATTTTGAGAAAGCAATGACATTCTCTAACTATTTAACATTGCGGGGGGGGGGGGGTCCCTTAAGTGGAGAGAGTACAGTAGCCCTCCTACAGGTAGTAGAACCACAATTGGGAGCAGAATTTCCATTGCTAAGCAAGGAGGCTGTTAAATGAGCCACTCCCAATTTTTATTACCTTTAAAGACCCAACCAGGACTGGTTGTTAAGCAAATCACTGCTGTTATTAAGTGGATCATGTGGTTGTTAAGCAAATCCAGCTTCTCCCATTGACACTTGCTTGTCAGAAGCCAGCTGAGAAGGTCGCAAACATTGATCAGGTGACCCTGCTGCAACAATCGTAAATAAATGCCAGTTGACAGGCGTCCAAATTTTGATTACCTGACTGTGGGAATGCTGCAACAATCATAAATGTGGGGACAGTCGTAAGTCACATATTGCAATGCTGTTGTAACTTCAAAAAGTGAATGGTTGTAAGGCGAGGACTGCTTACCTTAGGAAAAGCCTCCTTGGAAGAGTTTGGCTGAGTCATCCAAAGGGTCATCTCAACAGGGATCACCATAACCATCAAAACATCATCTCTCTTTTAATGCAATGCAATGCACCCCCCCATAATTGAGTGGAGGCATGGTAGGCTTGAGGATCTGTGGCCTCTGGAGAGAGGACTCTACCATGAAAGAAAACATTCACACCCGGAAGAAACACCCTGGTCACTTCATCCCCAAGAACAAGCTTCTCTGAGGATTCCACTGAAATTCTCTTCTGTGGGAGAGAAAAATTAGGCCTGTTCTCTTTCCCCCAACTGAAGTGAAGAGAACATTGAAGAAGAAACCGCATGCCTCACATTACTATAAATTAAGCATCAGTACCTAGAAATCCACAGTGTGAGTGAAAAGCCGAGACAATCTGTTCTATAGAGCAGGCTTGGTCTTCAGGCCCAGGGTACAGCTGAGGAGAAGATAGCCTGGCCATCAGAAATACATCCTAGCAAAAATATGTCTCCTGAAACTAACATGGGCCATCTCTCTGCAAAGGGTCTACCACAACTCAGCATGGTCAACTCATGAAAGAACTCACCATGGGGCAAGAATTACTGTCAACTGTCCAGTTGGCGAATCCAGAAAAAAGAAACTGGGACATTATTCTACCAAGAGTATAAACTTCACTGAATAAATCCACATTAGCACCGAAGATGGAAAACCAGTTCTGGGCTTCCCACACAAAAGCAAGCATAGTTCATTTTCCCTTTCCCCACTGGCCACCCAAACTCCTGATCCACCAATCACATTTGTTATTTTGTTTTGAGAACCAGCCAGCCACACTGTGGCATCTGCTTGGGGTGTCCTTGAGGGGGGGGGGTGAGTAATGTCTCATGGGAATCAACGATGCTTGGAGGCCATTCTCCCCATCCTTGCATTCCAATCCAAACCCAGCCCCTCCCCCCATTCTTTGTCAAGCTGCGAGCAAAGCGAAATATAGATGAAGGTTCGAGTCAGTCTTGACAACTACACCAGGGGTGTCAAACTTAAGGGCGGGGTGGTGGTGGATCCAGCTCATGGGGTGCTTATATCTGACCTGCAGGGCCACCATGGAAACAACACCATGGAAGGGCCGCATGTGGCCAAGCTCTGTTTTTGCTGGCAGAGTGTTGCTGGAGGCTGTCACAGCCAAACAAGGAGCTTTTTACTGGTAGTGCTCGGGCCTCCACAGGAGCCCCCAACACAAGTGACGTTGAGCTGGCCACGCCCCTCCGCCACCTTCCCAGGGTCAAACACAATGCTGATGCGGCCTTCAATAAAATCACATTTGTCAGCCCTAAAGAAATCAAAGAAATAGTGGAATAGAATCTTTAAAAATAGATGCAAAAAGAGGGACAGAATGGAATGTGAATGGCAAACATTAAAATATTTTTAAAATTATTTTAAATAATTGAATTGTCCTTCGGTGAATTGGCCTTGGTGGGTTGACTGTGATGAGCTGGCCATGACAAGTTGGCTGCAGTGAGTTGTCCCATTCCGCTCTGCAGATAGAAAATGAGCTTCTGCCATTCCGGAAGTTTTCAAGAACACCAGATGAGAAAAAAAAAAAACCCACTAAGGAGTCAATCCCTGAAGCTGCCTGCTTCCTTGCAGATGTTGGTGACCAACTACAGTTAAGTATGAATCATTTGCCAAGCACACAAGGCTCTCAGCCCTCAAATTAATCTAAAGATGAGAATATGCTGGATTTCTTCAGAGATTGCCTGAAGCACCTGTGCTTCCACTCCCCTGACTGCTAGGCTCAGATATGGTGACACAAAAGGAGGTGACACAAAAGGAGCTTTGCCATTCATGGTTCAGCAGTGCTGGATCAGTCTGATCCAACCACCAGCCCTGTGATCAGGAATCCATGGGGAAGGGGAACGGGGGGGGGGGGTGTCTAACAAAGTCAAGATGGCAGCCTTGGTCATGGGATCAAAGATCCACCAAGTCATTTTGACTGTTTGAACCCTTCTGAATGCTCCTGACTATAAATATGGAACTTTAAAAAATAAATAGCAGATTATTTACTATTAGAATGTTTCTTCAATTGGGTGTTTGCATAAGGCATGTTATTGTTTTGACAGTCAGATTAAACACATTAATAATTTTCAGTTGTCATACTTGCCAACAGCATTTTTGCACAGATCAGTCTTCTCCAGTTCCAAACTCCAAAACTTGGCTGCTGACTCTTCCAGCAGCGGCCGCTCTTGGAGAGCGCTCTATGGTTGTGGGCTGGCTGCTGCAAGACTCTCTCTTTGGAAGATTCTCTTACAGAGAGTTCCAACCTAGCAGTATCCCGAAGGTACCAAGCAATGTGAGCGCCTTTCTCCCCCCCCCAGCTCCTGCAGCTTGGCGCCTTCAGGATACCGCTATGTCGGTGAGCGGTGCTCTGTCTGGCCGGAGGGGGGGGGTGTCCAAGGGGTTTATTTTGGGGGGTGGGCTTATATTTTTGCCCACATGAAAAATGTGGCAAGGCTTTAGTTTCAGGATAGGTCGTATTTTCGGGGAAACACGGTAGAACTAAGAAGAAAGTTTCTGACAGTGAAAACAATTAACCAGTGGAATGGCTTGCCACCAGAAATTGTGGGTGCTCCATCATGGTGAGGCTTTTAAGAAGAGACTAGACAGCCACTTGTCTGAAATGGGGTTCACCGACAAAACCGCGACGGACAAATGCGTACCGTCAAAACTGCTAATTGATTTTCGGCAAAAGCGCACTGACAAATGCGTGCTGACAAAATCACGTCATCAACAAACTACATAGTGGGACGCATATACGTACGTTATAACCCTAACTCTAACCCTAACCCTAAAAATGTTTTGATTTTATTGTGCTTGTCATCGCGGTTTTGTCATCGTGAATTTGTTGTCGCGATTTTGATGTCGCGTTTTAATCGGCGCTATTTTGTCGGCACGCATATGTCTATTGCACAATTGTCGGGTCACGCTGGAATGGTATGCTCAAGCAGGGGTTTAGACTGGAAGAACTCCAAGGTCCCCTCCAACTCTGTTATTCTGTTAAGGGGAGAAACTTTGCCAGAAGTTTGGGAGTACTCCAAACAACTAGATAAGGCAGGAAAAAGCCATATTTAATTGAAAGTTAATTAAATATAGTTTGCAGCAGAGGTGGGATTCAGCCAGTTTGCACCATTTCGGGAGAACTGGTTGTTTAACTTTCTGAGCAGTTTTGTGAACTGGTTGTTGGAAGAAATCATTAGGGTAGAGAATCCCATCACTTGTTTGCAGGACCACTTTCCATGCATCTGAAATATTTTCACTTTAGCTGAGAATATTTTCACCTTAATGTAATTAAACATTACAAAGAGTTAGTGTGACATAATGATTAGAATGACAAAGAGGCCGGTTCAAATTTACCACAGAAGTTCAGCAGATGGTTGTGGCCCAAAAAATCTCAGCCATGTCTACCTCACTGGATTCTCTATTTGAGAATAAAATAATGAAGAATAATAGCAGTGACTGTGAGAGGGATCTTGGGGTCTTAGTGGACAACCAGCTAAATAGGAGCCAGCTGTGTCCAGCAGCAGCCAAAAAAGCCAATGCAATCCTAAATTGCATTAACAGAGGGATACAATCAAGATCAAGTGAGGTACTAATACTACTCTATAAACCCCTAGTAAAGCCACACCTAGAGTACAGCATCCAGTTTTGGTCACCACACTATAAAAAAGATGTGTAGACTCTAGAAAAAGTGCAGAGGAGAACAACCAGGATGATTAGGGGACTGGAGGCTCAAACATATAAAGAACAGTTATAGGAACTGGACATGGCTAGTCTTGTGAAGAGAAGGACCAGGGGAGACAGGATAGCATCTTCCAATATTTGAGGGGCTGCCACAGAGAGGAAGGGATCAAGCTATTTTCCAAGGCACCTGAAGGCCAGACAAGGAATAATGGATGGAAACTGACCAAGGAGAGATTCAATCTGGAAATAGGAGGAACTTTCTGACAGGGAGAACAATCGACTCATGGAACAGAAGTTGCCCTCAGAAGTCATGGGAGCTTCATCACTTGAGACTTTCAAGAAGAGATTGGACTGCCATTTGTCAGAAATGGTGTAGGGTCTCCTGCTTTTGGGTGGGAGGGGCTTGGACTAGATGACCTATAAGGTCCTTTCAACTCTGTTAATCTGTAATCTAAACCTTGCTCTTGTCAATATCTTGAACTCCTGGAGAAAAGGTGAGATAACAACCTAACATCATCATTTATCTTCAGGCATTTGAGGAGGCAGCATATCCTCTGGGATCTTGAGTTGTGCTCTCCTGGGTTATACAGCTGGAGAAATGATCAAAACACATGGTGGATGGTCTACTAATAATAGAGAAACTCCCTTTTTATGACCTTGTAATCCATTAATTCAGGGTAGAGTTGGGGGGAGGGGCTGAATGGAGTATTTACTGGCCAGGTGTTTTCCTGATGCCATGTGGAACTTTGCACCCTAAGAAAGAAACATCTACAACTAACTAGGATTGAACTCTCAACCCTGAGTGGGAGGCGAGCATCACTAGGCCACCATGCAGGTTGGTCTACTAATAACAGAATATCAAATGAACTGCAGTTACCACACAAGCCTACCTAAACTAAATCTTTATTCCCTGTTACAAAGATTTTTGGGGGGATTAAATTGATGCTTTCAACCCACAGCAATCAACACTCCAAACAATTTTCACCCCAGGCAAAGTTTCATTACATTTGTTCTCCTTCCAAAAAGAAAAACAAAACTTTAGGGAAGGGGCCGTGTCTACTTTCTAAACCTTTTGTTGAAAAAAATAATCCAAATAGCTCATTTAAGAAGTGCTGGAGAAGGAAAAGATCCATTTGCAAAGAGGAATCATCAGTCCTTGGATCTTGTTTTTAAAAAAGGCAAGGACTTTCCTCATTCCATCAGTCCTTTTAAAAAGTGTTGGATTCAAAAGTGCCAGACCCGTCATGCTCTTTTGAACAGGGTGCAGAGTCAGCATCTCAAATGCTCAGTTGCAGAAAGAGCATGCATTCAACATGCCTGTGTACTGATAGCCCTCAACTTATATCAGTTCATTTAGTGACTGTTCAAAGCCCCAGTGGCACTGAAAAAAGTGACTTGTGATCATTTTTCACACTTACGACCATTGCAGCATGTCCTATAGTCACATGATCAAAATTCAGATCTTTGGCTCATATTTATGATGGTTGCCATGTACTAGGGTCCTGTGGTCATCTTTTGCGAACTTCAGACAAGCAAAGTCAATGGGGAAGCCAGATTCACTTAAACAACTGAGTTGCTAACTTATCAACGTCAGGGATTCCCTTAACAAACATGGCAAAAAAGGACAAACATGGTAAAATGGGGCAAAACTCACTTAAATGTCTCATTTAGCAACATAAATTCTGGGCTCAATTGTAGTCGTAAGTGGAAGACTACCTGTACTCACACAAGGAGACCCTCTAAAACAGGGGTCTCCAACCTTGGCAGCTTTGACCCTGGCGGACTGTAACTCCCAGAATTCCCTAGCCGGCTTTGCTGGCTGGGGAATTGTGGGAGTTGAAGTCCTCCGGGCTCAAAGTTGGTAAGGTTGGAGACCCCTCTCTAAAGCTAGACAGACTGAGGCTGAAAGCAGTTATGACAAACAAATAAAAAATAGAGGGAAGGCATTTAAATAAGTTTGGGCCCTTTACTAAGGAGACAATTATCTTTTGTATATCTTCTGCTGAAGGACATTTTCGAAACCACACAAGGTTTTAGTTTTGCAGACGCAAGTGTAAGCTACCCAACACAAACAAAGCGGCTCTTGGGAAGTGGAGGGACGTCATGTCTCCAGCTGAATCCACAAGGAAATCATAACCATTACTTGTCATTATGCAACTCGTCTAACAAGTGGTGAGTTCCTCATCCAAAGACTTGGATTTGTTCAGCATTGTTGTTCTGAGATCAGTTTGTGCCCGATGAATCTTTCATAGAGTTCCGGGGATGGGGGAGGAAGGGGGGGAATGGCTTGGCTTGTTTTGATACTCAAAGCATTTGTGCTTTCAAAGATCAGATTGTCTGCCTCTTCAGAACCTCCTGTAAAAGACTGTTGACGTTAAGTAAATTGTGGTGTAGAATCACTCTGAAAAAATGTTTCCAAATGTTCCCTAAATTCCCTTCTGGTTTTCTCTTGTAAAGGGGAATAAAGAGAAAACTGAGTTGTGTTTTTGTTTTTAATTAAAACACGCACCGCAAAACCAGGAGATTTGTACAGCAAACTCTTGTGATTAGCCCTGTTTCATAACTTGGCACAGTGGGTGGCCGAAGCCTTTGGAAATGAAAAGAAAAACATACCTTGAAATGTTTTTTTTTTAAATCTGTCACCTGCCAATAAATGAGCTTATAACTTCCAGAAACCTCAGTCAAACCCTGGAACTTGTACACCCAACACATCTGGAATATGTCAGGTGGGAAAAGCCGGGTTAAGCTGGAGAAATTCCCTTTCTCCTTAACTTGATCTTCTTCCTTTTCTAACAAATTAGGCAGAGGGTCATGTCCTCAGGTAAAGTGGTCCCAGGGACCCTGCAGCAGGAAGCTCCTTCTAAATGAAGCCAAGAACAAGGCTTGGTCAACTGACCATCCCTCCAAGTCACAATTCAGAAACATTCAAGAAGAACTTCAGCTGTTCACTTGAAGGCTACTTACAAGCAGGACCGTAACAGAATAACAGAGTTGGAAGGGATCTTGGAGGTCTTCTAGTCCAACCTCCTGCTCAAGCAGGAGACCCTATTTCATTCAGGTCAAATGGCTGTCTAGCCTCTTCCTAAACATCTCCAGTGGTGAAGCAACCCATGAAACCAATGGAGACGCTGATGTGTTCTTTTCGGAGTAGGCGGGTGAGTGGGAGTCAGGGTTGCCTCCTGGCATTTTCTTCAGTGACACTCCCCTCCCGTCTGTCTCGGGCGGAACCTCTTCAGGAACATAGCAAATAAGTGTGATCTGCAATTTTGTGATACTCATGAAATTGTGGCTTTCAAGCTTTGTGTGTCATATACTACGGTGCGCATACTAAATTTCATCATGCTGCATTTTATTTAGATGTTGCCCTGCAGATATGTCCAGTTTTGTGGTTACGTTATTCAGAGTTCCAAATGTCCACCCTTTTGGGCATCTGGCAATGTCAATGTCCTAATTGTGCTTTAGGATATAATACCATAGAATCATAGGGCTGGAAGGGACCGGAGAGGTCATCTAGTCCAACCCCAGTTCTCAAGGCAAGAGACCTTATACCATTCTGGTCAAAAGGTTGTCCAGTCTTATGTTTGAAAACTTCCTGTGATGGAGCACCCAAAACTCCAGGAAACAAGCTGATTAGTTGTTCTCTCTGTCACAGCATTTCTCCTTACTTTGAAGTTAGCTCTCTCTTTGATGTGCTTCCACCCATTACTTCTTGTCCTGCCCTCGGATGCTTTGGAGAATTGGTCTACATTAGCTGGGGAATTCTGGGAACTGAAGTCCGTAGAATTTCAAATTCCCAAGATTGAGAAACTTGCTCTAGACTGATCCTTCAAAGCATCAATTCCCAGCCTTCCTTCTCCCATAGAATCCTGCCAAAGGTATGAGTCAACCTCACTTGATCCCAAAGCTCATCACTTCCCAAGCCCACGGCTCCCCTCCTCCGCCTTCCCAATCCTTTCCCTACATCTTTTGTGGCTCCCAACAGTACATTCCCAAACAGAACAAAGCCTTATCAGCACGCCATCTCAACCGCAAGACAAGTTCAAACCCCAGGTTTATGTCTGATCTGCAAGATTACGTCTCTTCTGGCCACCGCCCAAAAAGGTACATGATATATTCAGAAAGTGGAAAAGTACAACTGCAATGTTTATTTTTTTATTATTTTGCCAATGGGATTGCTTGTAAATGCCATAAAGCTTTGTTCAGCCTGGAAATATCGGTTGTTTGGGGAAGAAACTTGAGCAAAGGTTATGTTAGGTAGGCCTTAGAATCCCAGGGTTGAAAGCGATTCTAGAGGTCTTCTAGTCCAACCCAAAACGAGTTGACTTTCCCATAGCACAAACATTGAGGAAGGCGATGAATTGGGGCTGGGAAGGTCATCCTGGCAGCACTTGTGGAAATTGTCACAAAATGGCTGCCACAGCAGAAACCTTCCCACTCATAAGAAACCTACCCTGAAGGGGGCAGACTGC
The DNA here is from genome assembly GCF_009769535.1 of Thamnophis elegans. NCBI lineage: Eukaryota > Metazoa > Chordata > Lepidosauria > Squamata > Natricidae > Thamnophis > Thamnophis elegans. The sequence continues at coordinate 34,940,985 of NC_045552.1, forward strand.
TACCAAAACTAGTTAAACAAAGGGAGGATGGATCCTGTTATTCTTTTTTAGCTTCATCCCCCAGGGTTCTGCCTTCCCTATCACCTTACCTCTGGATAGGCAGGGACGTTTCCAAGCCAAACACAGGGCTGCAGCCATGCAGGGGAATTCTGGAAATAAAGCTGAAGCTGGCACCTGGATGCTTAGTTTGCTTCTCATGTTTTAATTCAAATAATATTTTAGAAGCATGAAAGTCAAAAGCAGCAGGGCACCTGGTAAGAAACAAGAGAGGTATGCAGGACCTCTCTGGAGTCCAGGGAACTCAACTGGCCAATTCTTGTGTTTCAGGGACTGGTCCACTGAACTCAGGAACTTTAAGATATGTGAACATTAATGCCCAGAATTTCTCAGCCAGCATGCTGGCTGGAGAATACTGGGAATTGACGTCCACACGCTTTAAATTTGCCAACTTTAAAACACTGATTCAACTGGCCTTGACGCCAAGTTGGGGAACTCCACACACACACACACACATATGGTTGATAGAGTATTGACACAGAATACTGCCAAGTATTCACAAAGATCCTATTGCCAAGTATTCACAATAATTCTTACTCATAAAGGCGTGCGAACATTTGGGAACAGTTAGGACCTGCTCCCTTTTTGATATGGATCCAAAATGAAACCTCACCTTTTCATTCTGGCCCAGCTGCTCCGTCATCACCTCACTTTTGTCCTGAACTCGAGGTCCACTGTGGCCTATCACAACCTTAGTCTGTTAAGGCTGAGGAATAAAACTGGGAGTGGGCTGCTTCAAGAACTATCTCTGCTTTGCCACTTCCAACACTTTTTCCAAAAATACTCTCAGAAATATCAAGACATTGTTAATAGTGGCATGTCTTCCAATATTTGAGGGACTGACACATAGAGGAGAGGGTCAACCTATTTTCCAAAGCACCTGAAGCCAGGACAAAAAGTAAGAGATGGAAACTTATCAAAAAAAAAAAGCAACCTAGAAATAAGGAGAAATTTCCCAACAATGAGGACAATTAACCAACGGAATGGCTTGCCTCCAGAGGTTATGGGTGCTCCATCACTGAAGGTCAAGAAGAGACTGGATAGCAGAAGATGGTGCTTGACATTGTGATGACACGACATGCAATCTTGTGGCTCCAGGACTGCTGTTGATATCTCTGTTGCTGGATGGTCCTTTTTGGATCTAAACCACTCTGAAGGAACGGTGATAGAGAAGAGCATGTCCTGCTGATCTCAGGGACATCGCAAAGTCCCTGATCGATCTAGGAGAAAGCTCTTTTTGCCAGCTACAAGAGAAGCAGTCAAAATGACTGCAGAAGGTTGGAACAGTACCCTGAAATGGAAGCAGAACAGGAGAGACAGTGTGTCAAAATGGTGAGAAAAATCCTTATTATTAGAGAAGAGAAAACGCAAAAGACTTAGTTAAAATAAAATTGAAGACAGAAGTAAGTAAGTGGCAAATTAAATTCCGTTGGTTAATTGTCCTCATTGCTGGTTTAAAACTATCATGTTATCTTTTTCACTTTAATTTTGTTTGTTTTCTATGGATGGACTTTTTACAAATGCCTCTTACTTTTAAACTGGACTGGTCTTTTTTTCCTCTTCTTCCTCTATACTTCTTCCATTTTTTTGTATTTGTGGATTAAAAGTTTCTTTCCGAGCAAAGCTTGGCTGGATCGTAATCTTTAAACATTTTTTTCTTCTGTTCTGGAGTTTGGAGCTTAGAAAGAGAGGCAAAAACAGAGGAAAAGAATGTAATACTGCCATCTAGAGGCTAGAGGCTTGGCAACGTCTGATAATACAAAGCTATTAGCTTTGTTTATTAAAAGGATCAGTGGCTATACAGGTGTTTCTTTGAAGGAAAGAGAAAGCTTTGACCTGAAAAACTTTACTGAATTTGTTTGAAACCTAGCAAAAGCCTTGGATGTTTTAGTGGCAGTGTCTATAACCTGGAAAAATGGCCCAATATGATGAAGAAAGGGAACTAACATTGCAAAGAATTATGCTAGAAATTCAAAAAGTCTTAATAATCACAGAGAGATTTGAAAGGAGACTTGAAATTATAGATCAAAATACAGAAAGTACGAAGGGAAGAGTTGAGAATACTTATAAAACAACAATGAAATTTGAGGACAGAGTTCAAAAAACCAGAGAGACATATGAAAGTGATAAAGAAAATTGTTGACACTGTCAGCAAATCGAGAGTGGAGGGAAATGATAAGTACAAAATACAGAAAGGAGAGTTTGATGAACTGGAACTCTATCTCAGATGTCAAAATATAGATGAAGAAAGGGGAGAAAATTTGGCAGAAACAATGAGAGTAATTTCGGCAGAAGCACCAGCGATAACAAAAGTCAAGCTGATGAAAGGAACAGATAGAGGGTTTTGAATCTTTATAAGATATGCAATGAATAACAAGTTGTCAAGAGAAGTCCACATAAGACTTATCAAGAAAACACTTAGAATACAGATTCTACAAATGGCAAGAGATATTGGACTGCACTATTTCTGGAAGGATACAGGATGATGAAATGAAATGTCACAATAAAATTTAGTTAAATGTATTTAAATTTTGAGTACTCTATATAAGACAAAATAATAATAGTTGTAGCCAAATAAATGATTAATTATGATAATAATGATAATAAAGAATTTATATATACTAGATTGATAATATGAAACTTTATACAAACTGTAAGTGAGGATGATGGAGATGATGTTGAAAAACCTTTTTATAAAAGATAAATAATTCTATATAGAATAGAATATAAAGATGTAATATCATTGGATGATTTCAGGATGATGTGATGTAATGAAATTCCATAATATAAATTTACTTCAAATTTAATATTTCATATAAAAAGGATGTAATAATAGCTATGCTTAATGGATGTTTAACAATTATAACAATTTGTATACATGTATATTGGATTGATGATACTAATAATGGAAAAAACATGGAATTGAAAATTATTAGAGAATGTTATCAATGCTAAAATAATAGAATGCTTTAAAATAGGATATAAAAAAATCTTTATTATTGGATATATTGAAGATGATATAATGAATCATTATAATATAAATGGATACATATTTAGAATACCTTGTTTAAAATGGAGAAACAATCGTGATAATCAAATAAATGAAGTATAATAATGTATACAAAGATATTTGATTGACAATATGTGAATTTTGATAAAGCTCAAGTGATATGGAAAGGACACAGAAAGACCTTGTAACTAATCGACACACTGTATGCAGTTGAAGAGGTTTTTATGTGATATGTTTTGTGTGTCTGTGTTTGTGTTTGTTTGAAAATTGAAAAAAAATTATTTTTAAAAAGAAGAGACTGGATAGCCATGTCGAATCTAGTGAAAAGAAGGACTGGGGGTGACATGATAGAAGTGTTCCAATAGTTGAGGGGCTGCCACAAAGAAGAGGGGGTCAAGCTATTCTCCAAAGCACCTGAGGGCAGGACAGGAAGCAATGGGTGGAAACTCATAAAGGAGAGAAGCAACTTAAAACTAGAGAAATTTCCTGGCAGTGAGAACAATAAACCAGTGGAACAGCTTGTCTTCAAAAGTTGTGGGAGACTTCCGGTTTGGCATCACGCCGGTGCGAGCTGCCGAAAGATCCTCTGCTCGGTTCGCCCGGCCTTTTGCATGAGCGTGGCTGTAGCAGGCAAGGTCTTTTCGAGGTGCGAGGACCAGTGGAGAGGGGAAGCATCGGAGCAGCGGAGGGAGAAAGGCGATCTCCCCCACGAAGCGAGAGGCTCCCTCAGATCGAGTGCAAAGGAGGTCGGCTGATTAATGGCCGACCAGAAGACGTGACTGCCAGCCTTTAACAAGGAAGGGAAAGACAGCTGCAGGGAACATATCGGATTGAAAGACGGTAAACAAAAGACCTTGATTTAAGAACCTAAATTTGAAGAAATTAATAATCTAATTGTTCTGAGCATGGATACGTAAGTGGGTGCTTTGAGCTGAAGTGGCGAGTAAAGACGGACAGGGAAAGATTTAAGAGAGCCGAGCGGCAGATCAGATAGAGAAGGACTGAGTTTTTGAATATTTAAATTTGGAGGATTAACAGTGGGCGAGACGGTGAAGAGAAAGACAGTCGGTTGGATCTGTCCTCCTCGTGGGAAAAAGGGGGAAAAGATCCGCGAGTCACGAGGGTTTGAATCAGCTTTAAAACTCTGGTGAGGTGGTGCCGAGGCATACTGATAGAGACAACAGAAGGGCGACACCTTGAAAGCGAAAACTGAGCGCCGGGGGGGGGGGAACCATCTCCCCCTGCCTCTTTCTTTACCTCACTGACAACAAGAAGTGATTGATGGGTGAGCTTTGAAATGACTATCGTGAGCTCTGACCTCTCCCGTCTCTTGACTCTCCATGCTGAAACATTTTCTCCCTATCTAGTGGACGCCTCTTAGATACTATAGAACTGTTCTACTGTATAGTACTGCTCTAATTTAACTATCTTTCTTTCTTTGGGGTGTTCATTATAGTGGATTGATTGTTGTTGAACAACACACTGAGACTTGGGTAACTGATATATTGTTAACATTACTGACTAGATACCTAACTCATTGGTTAATCAATTAATTAATTAAGTATAAATTATTTAAAAAGTTTATAGATTAATGTAATAGAATTGTATAAATACTCTAATAGCAGCTAGAAGGTACTGGAACTACAGATCAAAGGGGGAGAGCTGAATTAAGTTAAATGGCAACAAGAATAGTAACCTTAACTAAAGGAAGCAAAAAACAAACTTCTCTATCCACTCCGGTGAGGGAAAAGTCGCCTGAGGACAGGCTGACGGGAAATAAGACAGCCTCAACTTCACAAGGCCAGGAGGTAACAATGGACTCTCTACAGGAAGCAATATTGAAGATGAATGAAAACATCACCAAAGGCCTGGAGGGAGTAAAGAACGAAATGAATGAAGTCAAAAATAATATGGGGAGGATTGAAGAGCGTGTAGGGGCTATCCAAGCAGCTTTGTCAAGGAATGAACAGGAAATAAAAGAAGTTAAGGAGAGAACGGAAATAGCAGAAAAAAGAATAGATAAGACAGAGGATAGACTGGAATCCATAAACACAAATCTGGAGGAGGCCATCCTCCACTTAGAATTAGAGAGATCAGTGTTTTATTTGAGACTACAAAATGTAGAAGAAGCGAGAGATGAAAAGCTTCGGGAGCTGATTGCAGAAATTCTGGGACTAGTACTTGACAGGCCCAAAAATGAGGTCATCAACGAATTGGATAAAGTTTACAGAATTAACACAAGCTTTGCGAGACGTCATCGACTTCCAAGGGAGATCCATGTGAGGGTTCTAAGAAGACAATTGAGAGAGGATATTTTAAGCACAATAAGAGGGGACTCATTAACATATAAAGATAAAGAAATTCTTATCTTAAAGCAGATCCCCCGGAGAGTTAGAGAGAAGAGAAGGAAATATAACTTCCTCTCCTCACAATTAAATAGACATAGAATCCCGTTTCGATGGCTCCTTCCGGAAGGAATGTTAGTAACATGGAGGGAAAAGAAGTACCGGATAGACACCTTGGAGAAAGCTCAAGAATTCCAGGAACTTTTATTTGCAGACGAAGAGAGGTTTAATAAAGAAGGAACCTCAAGTAGAAGACAGGAAGATATTATAACTGAATCCCAACTGGAGGAGCGAGAGACGAGAGAGGTCAGAGAGCGAGAGCGATATGGCAGAGAAGAATCAAGAGTAAGGTCACTAATTGAGACAAGATCTAAAGGTGCCCTCAAAGCAAACAACATGTAAAGGAGTTGAGGAATGGGAAACGAATATACTATCAGCAAATATAAATGGTCTTAACATAACATCAAAAAGAAAAAGTGTACTGTTGGATTTATTGAAACAAAAGTTAGATGTAATCTGTCTTCAGGAAACCCACATTAAAGAGAAATATAATAACCTGTTGAAATGCCCAAAATTAGGTAAAGCATTTTGTTCGTCAGCACAAACTAGAAAAAGGGGAATTGTGATGTATATAAAAGAATGGTTGAACCCAAAATTAAAATATGCAGATAAAGAGGGTAGAATATTAATGGTGGAAATAACGAATGGTGGGAAAAAAATCTTACTAGTTGGAATTTATGCCCCAAACCAAAAACAAGAAAGATTCTATGTAAATTTACACAAGAGGATAAATGAAATAAAGTGGCAAAATATATGTATTCTAGGGGACTTCAACACAGTAGTAGACGGTAAAATGGATTACAAGGGTATACACAAGAAAAGTACTAGAAGGAAACTACCGACTGCCTATGCAAATATGGTGAAGGAACTAGACCTCTATGATGTCTGGCGAACAATGAATGACAAGATACAACAGTACACATTCTACTCTCAACCACATAATTATTGGTCCCGTATTGATATGGTCTGGTCAAACCCAGCACTACTTATGGATACTGTAAATATTGAAATAACAACAAACAAGTGGGCCGACCATCATCCAGTCTTATGGCAATGGAAAGGAAAGACAAGGATAAAATCTAGGTGGACACTAAACCAGAACATATTACAAGAGAAACAATTTGTACAATCAATAGAAAAGGAATTGCGATACTTTTTCAAAGAAAACGGTAAAGAGCAGACATCAATACAAAACGTCTGGGATACGATGAAGGCAGTCGTGAGGGGAACATCAATAGCCTATATAGCAAGAAGAAATAAAATGCATAGGGAAAAACTTAATACATTGAACAAAGAATTAAGAGAGATAGAACTGCTGATTCAGAAAGAGCCAGACAATATTAAATACAGGGAAAAAGGAGAGTTAATTAAACACCAAATAAATCTGATTTCTCAAGAGGAAGTAGCACAAAACATTAAGAGAATGAAGCAGAACTATTTTGAACACGCAAATAAAACTGGGAGATGGCTGGCTCACAAAATAAGAAAAGATGATGCAAAAAGAACTATTAAACAACTGAGGGACAAGGAGGGGAACTTGAAACAGGAAATAGGGGAAAAGAAAAAGATTGTACAGAACTACTATAAGAAACTATATGAACCGGACGAAATTAGTGAACAAGACATCAGAAAATACCTAATAGAACAGAAACTTCCAGTCTTGCCGGAGGAGATGAGAGAGATGCTTGACAAGGAAATTACACAAGAGGAATTGAAAAAGGCCATTCAAAAACAAAAAACAATAAAACACCTGGTCCAGATGGGCTTCCGTCGGAAATCTATAAAAAACTCCAAAATACCGTAGAAGACAAATTATTAGAATTATTTAATGAGGCACTACAAAACGGTAAGGTTCCAAAATCATGGGGGGAAGCTTTCATTACCCTAATGCCAAAGGAAGAGGTGGATAGTAGTAAAATCCAAAACTATAGACCTATATCCTTGTTAAACGCGGATTACAAAATTTTTATATCAATTTTGGCGGAAAGATTAAAAATAATATTAAATCAAAACATCCATTCGGACCAAAACGGCTTTCTCCCTAAAAGACACATTCGGAACAATACAAGAATAATAATTAACACCCTGGAATTCTACGAAACAAGATCTGAGAAACAATTAGCATTAATTTTTGTCGATGCGCAGAAAGCATTCGATAACTTAAATTGGAATTTTTTAATCACACAACTAAAAATGATGAAATTTGGCGACAAATTTATTAAGATTATAGAAACTATATATTCACAGCAATTAGCAAACAATGGAGAACTAACAGAGAGGGTACGAATCGGAAAGGGTGTTAGACAAGGGTGTCCGCTCTCCCCATTATTTATTATGTCGTTAGAGGTACTCCTAAATCAGATAAGATTAAATCAGGAAATTAGGGGTTTGACCATAAAAAAAGAACAATATAAAACACAGGCCTTCGCTGACGACATGGTCTTTATTGTGGAAGACCCTCTAATCTCAGGACCGAAATTAATGAAGGACATTGAGGACTTTGGGCGTGTGGCCGGATTAAAAATAAATAAGGAAAAAACAAAAATGATTATAAAGAACTTTCCCAAAAAACAGATAGAAGAACTAGAGAAAGCAATGGAATTAAAGGTAACTAAAAAGGTCAAATACTTAGGGATTTGGCTATCTGCGAAATGCTCTTCTATAAAAGAAGATAACTATGATAAACTATTATGAAACATCCAAAAAAAATTTAAAAATTGGTCAAAGCTACAAATATTGTTGATGGGAAGAATCGCAGTAATCAAGATGAATGTCTTGCCAAAAATACTCTATTTATTTCAAACGGCACCGGTCAAATTAGGAGAAAAATTTTAGAACGATTTGGATAAAATGGTACGAAATTTTGTGTGGAATGGCAAAAAGCCTAGAATAAAATATAAGCATCTTCAAGATAAAAGAGCGCAAGGTGGAATGGGCCTATCGGAATGGAAAGCATATCATCAAGCAGCAACAACAATGTGGATAAAGGAGTGGGTAATGTTAACCAACAAAAGAATCCTAACGATAGAGGGCCACGACTTGCAATGGGGGTGGCACAATTACTTATGGTGTGAGGGAAACAAAGTCCACAATTATTTTAGAAGACACCATTTAAGAGGGGTACTGATTAAGGATTGGCTGGAAATTAGAAGGAAATTGTATATCCAACTACCCAAATGGATATCCCCGACGGAAGCCCTGATATACCCAAATCTGATAAATTTTGACAAAAATGTTATTTACAAACAGTTGTTAGATGACCAAAATAGACTAAATTCCAGGGAAAATTTGGCTGAAATGGGAATAAATATTGATTGGTGGCCATACTTTCAAATACAAAATAAATACAAATCAGATCTAGCACAATTTGGCTTTCAGGACAAGGACCAGGAATTGGATAAAATCTTAATAGGACCAGACGAGAAATTAATCTCGAAAATATATAACTGCTTGCTGATCCGAAAAATGGAAGCAGAAAGAGTGAAAGAAGTCATGGTAACCTGGGCCCAGAATATCAGCCACACAATTGACCTGGATGACTGGGAAAGGGTATGGGAGTGGAACAGGGGTGGGTTTCAAAAATTGTTCGAACCTACTCTGTGGGCGTGGCCTCCTTTGTGGGAGTGGCTTGCTGCCCATGTGACCGGATGGGAGTGGCTTGCCACCCATGTGACCTGGTGGGAGTGGCCAAGACGATGTTATTACTAGATATTACTAATTACTAGATATTATTAATATTACTAGATCATTATTAATGCATAGATAACTGCGGGACATTACCCACCCACCCACACCCACACCCACAAACTATGACAGTGCTAGGAAAACACCAAAAAAATAAAAATCCCCCCCCCAAAAAAAAGACTGCCAATGAAACCAGTTTTTTTTCCCTAAGTCTAAGAACAGGAAAGACAAAGTCACTGGAATAAAAACCATCAAGGCAATGTGGAAAATTATAAAGAACAGGCACTCACAGAACCATCAACCACCTCAGAATTACCTAAACAAGGAGGGTGAAACACACTGCCTTGCAACAAACCTGGCCTGCCCATAGAAAAGCAGCCACTTTGAGACACATAAACCTGGTCTAAACACTTAAAAGCAACATATTGCATCACAAATAAAACATTTGCAAAAGGAATAACATTTCTTGTAATAAACATTCTATAAACAATAAATAAAAATTCCCTAAACTAATTAAAAACTACCACGTTCAGAGAACACCAAAGGACCCCACAGTCCTCTCCCTCCTTATCTTTTTCTTTTTTGTCCTAACTTTCTCCGCCTCCCCCCCCAACCCCACTCCCTTCTAGCACTGATGATGTTACCAAACTAGGAGTGCTGGAGAGGAGCTCTCAAGGGCGAAGAGCTTCCCACTACAGGCACAATCTATCTGCAGCCGTAAATGACTGCAAGCAGCAGCTTCAGTCACCTGCTCGCAGCTGACAGTTGCGTTTGGGAGCGGAGGTGGTGGCAGCAGAAGTGGGCACAGACGGGATGTCCCCGCTTGTTGAGTAGAACGAGGCGGCGGGGATGCGTTGTTTCAGGGCGCCCCAAGCGCCGGCTCCTCTGAGTGTAGCTCATTCCCCCTCCCAAGAAGACCGTTTTCTTTTTAAAAACGCCTCTGCAGACAATCTTGAAAACCTGCGAGGGATTCCCCCACCCCATTTCTGGTTGCCTATAGCCTTGGAAGCTTCCACAGAGAAGCTTCTGCAGAGGCGTTTTTAAAAAGAAAACGGTCTTCTTGGGAGGGGGAATGGGCTGCGCTCCTGGTTCTGGGGATTCCCCCCCACCAAAGACCAGTTGCCCATCTCTCCAAATCCTTTTCAGGATTTTCTTTTTAAAAAACGCCTCTCTGCAGACGATCTTGAGGCATTCCCCCACCCCATCTCTGGTTGCCTGCAGCCTCGGAAGCTTCCGCAACTTCACAGTAAAAGCAATTAAGAACTTCTCTCGCTCGTGAGATTTTCTTTACTGTGCAAAGGCTTGCTTTAAAACTGCAGGCTCCCGGGGAGGGGGGCAGGGGGAAATGCTGCCCATATGTCCCCTTCCAAAGCAACCTTGCAGGTTTTCAAGATCATCCAGAGAGGCGTTTTTTAAAAAGAAAAACCCTGCAGGCACCCAGCGACAGGGGCTAGGAGCTAGGAACCCGGAAGTTAATTACTCCGGAAGTTAATTACTTCCGGGTTCACTGACGAACCGGTTCGCATGAACCGGTGCGAACCGGCAGGAACCCACCCCTGGAGTGGAACCTGAAATTAACGAAGTCGACGGCCTATAAAGAAAATATATACAAAATGTTCTACCGCTGGCATCTCCCTCCGACAAGACTGGCAAAAATTTCCTCAAAATTATCGGCCAAATGCTGGAAATGCAAAACAACACTGGGCACGTACTACCACATGTGGTGGACATGTCCGGTGGCTAAGACATATTGAAAGCGAACGCTAAAATGGCTGAATGAAATCATGTCAATTAAATTAAGTCTTAAGCTGGAAATGTTTCTATTAGGGATAACAGATCAAAAAATAGGTAAAACCAATCAATACCTTCTCGTCCACATCTTGACGGCGGCAAGGATCGCTTACGCGCAGTGCTGGAAGAGTGAAAATGCCCCCACTAGCATGATGGTGATGAATAAAATCTTAGAATTAGCAGGAATGAACAGATTGACAATGCAGATTAACGAAAAAGAAGACACAGACTTTTACAAAGTCTGGGAGAAATTATACAAATGGCTTGATGAGACAGTGAGGATTCAGATATAAAAGGAGATAGCTGACTAACTTAAAATGATCTAAGCAACAACTCAAATAAACAATACACAAAGATAGAGGGACAAATGAGAGTAGAAATGTATTAGAGGTGAGAATTCACCGTCGAGTAATACCATTAGACCACAACGTTGGAATAACTTGAAAAGCTGATAGGTAATCCGTTATAACTACCTGCATGGAATTAGCAACCTAGTCTTATACTAGGTAAGGCGAGATGAGCTATGGGAGATGAAAATATGTAAAGAGCTTTATCTATTTTTGTATCTTGTATTTTGTAAATCTTGCCTTTTTTATATAAATTTCAAATAAGGAAAAAAAAAAAGAGAACCAGGTCATCCCCTGAAGAGGAGAATATGTAAAAACAACAACGGATAGAGTGGATGGAGGGAGGAGTAGAAGGAAAGATAGGAAGGAGAGGAGAAAGGAGAGGAATAGGAGAAAGGGAAAGGCAGAGGAAGAATGGGAGGGAATGTAAGAGTAGGAAAGAGGGGAGGAATGGGAAGAAGAGGGGAAGGGTAAAGGGGAGGAAGGGGAAGGAGAGAAGGGAAAGGAGAGGAGGAAGGAAGGAAGGAGAGAAGAAAGAGAAGAAAGGGGGTAGGAAGGAGGGAGGGAAGCAGGGAGGGAAGCAAGGAGGGAAGGAAGGAGGGAAGGAAGGAGAGAAGGAGAGAAGAAAGGAGGGAAGGAAGGAGGGAATGTAGGAGAGAAGGAAGGGGGGAAGGAAGGAGGAAAGGAAGGAGAGAAGGAGAGAAGAAAGGAGGGAAGGAAGGAAGGAGGGAAGGAAGGAGGGAAGGAGAGGAGGGAAGGGGGAAGGAAGGAGGGAAGGAAGGAGAGTAGGAGAGAAGAAATGAGAGAAGGAAAGAGGGAGGGAGGGAAGAAGAAGTAGGACTGTTGTAAGATAAGATGGATCTATGGGATGGTAAGAAAGCAATCTTCAAGTATATTGTCAACTGTAGGGAAAAAAATTGTTATAAATACATATTATTAATAACAGTTATGAGATCATATAATTGTGAATGTATATATGAAATTGATAAAATGAAAATTTAAAAATAAAAATAAAAAAAATCAAGGTCACAACAAACAAACAAAAAAAGTTGTGGGAGCTCCATCACTGGAGGTTTTCAAGAAGAGGCTGGATAGCCACTTATCTGAAATGGTCTAGGGTCTCCTGTTTGAGCAGGGGGTTGGACTAGAATACCTTCAAAGTCCCTTCCAACTGTGTTCTATATTCTATAAACACTCATAATGGCAGTTTAAACAGGTTCTGCTCTATTTTGCTCTAAAAGCTTCCCTTGTCATGATGGCTTTTGAAACCAAAGGGACCTAAGCTGAGAATGGAGTCAGGAAGCAGAAGAGATGGCTCTTTTCACCTCAAAGCAGGTACCTTCACAAATATGGCACGGGGGGGTTAGCAGCATAGCTGGACAATCAGTAAAAACCTCTGATGTTGCACCACATCCCTACAATTGCAAAACCAGTCCTTCTGAGGATGGGGAAAAGAATTTCATATGCAGGTACTGGATAGCTAAGAAGATATCCAGAACATGCATATTGCAGGTTTTTGCTGTAATTTCTTGTCACAGATGTCAAGAAAGACAGTTAGTGCATGTCTTCCTTTACCCTCATTTCTCCTCCTTTCCAATTGTCCATGTCCTGTTTTGCTTGTTCAGTGATCTGGTAACTCGAATGTGGAATCGAACTGTCCAAGGCTCCAAGGCAAGAGCCGTTGATCAAGCATAAGATGTACGAGTCAGGGAACTCTTCAGGAGAAAACAGCAGAGATGGGAACAACACCTTAGCGCAGGGGTGTCCAAACTTGGGAACTTTAAGACTTGTGGACTTCAACTCCCAGAATTCTCCAGCTGGCTGGCTGAGGAATTCTGGGAGTTGAAGTCCACAAGTCTTAAAGTTCCCAAGTTTGGACACCCATGTCTTAGCGTGTTATAAAAGAAGCAATCCAGGGCCCCTGCAACAAAATACTAAAGTGTTGGGAAAATATTTCCTTCCTCAAGTCCCAAAGGTATTTTTTCAAGGGGCAACTAGGCTTTCTGGTTTTTCTTTGAAGATGTTTCACTTCTCATCCAAAAAGCTTCTTCAGCTCGTGACAGGGGAATGGAAGGATTTATACTCCTTGCAGACAGCTGGTCATTTGCATCCTTTTACAGAGTCATCGAGGCCACCTAGAGGTTTATCTATGTCCACAGTGTCTCCTTCCTCAAGAAAACAGTGCAACACTTGGAAACCCATAGAAGGGTATTGTTGAGTCTTCTGAATAGTCCCACACTCTCTAGGACAGTGATGGCGAACCTATGACACGCGTGTCAGTGCTGACACGCGTAGCCATTTGGGGTGACACGCACAGGATTTCATGCGATTCATCCTCGGCTCCTGCACGGCCGCCGAGGATGAAAGAATCTGTGCTGGAGGAACGGGGGGGGGGGGCGGGACGTGTGATCTCCCCCGCCCACACTCACTTACTGTATCGCCGCCGCCCCTTTCTGAGCGCAGGGGCTGCTGGTAAGGCATGCGTGCCGTGCGCACACACGTCATCAGCGCGGCGAGGGAGGACCCGCAGGAGAGGAGCGCGGGAACAGTGCGCGCCTCTCTCCAGTCAGGCCGGCACAGAGAGTCTACTCCTGGGACTGCCGGTTACGACCGCACCACACTTATCTCAGTTCACGGCAGGGCTGTGGAGTCTGCTGCTTCCAGCTCCACGTCCTCATCAACATGCCGCTCCGGCCCGCCCCCACTATGAATATTCATATTCTTCGCCCTCGCGTCACTAGGAATATTCATAGCAAGGGCGGGCTGGAGCGGCATGTTGATGAGGACGTGGAGCTGGAAGCAGCCGACTCCACAGCCCTGGTTCACGGCACCCCAAACAAGTTCAATAATATCAAGGGCAACATACGAAATCGACTGATGAACAAAGAAGTTGCTAAGCAGGTATATTAAATAATTTGTTTTTGGTTTATTAAATACAATTATATATTGCAATTATACATTTTTGTAGTTTAAACTATAAATTGCGCAAAATTATGTTTTTGTCGAAGTGACACACAACGCGAGTTATGCTCGATTTTTTGCCGATTTTTGACACACCACGCCAAAAAGGTTGCCCATCACTGCTCTAGGACAAGGATCTCCAAATCTGGCAACTTTAAGACTTGAGACTTCAGCCCCCAGAATTCCCCAGCCAGCTACGATATAAAAAAGAGTTGAGATGTTAGAAAGAGTGCAGAGAAGGGCAAAAAAGATAATTGAGGCTGAAGGCTAAAACACATGATGAACGGCTGCAGGAATTGGGTATGTTTAGTGTAATGAAAAGAAGGACTAGGAGTGACATGACAATAGTGGTCCAATATTTGATGAGCTACCACAGACAGGGACAATATTTGAGCGGGTCAACCTATTCTCCAAAGCACCTGAAGGCAGGACAAGGAGCAACAGATGGAAACTGAACAAGGAGAGAAGTAAGGAGAAATTTTCTGACAGGGCAATTAACCAGTGGAACAAGTTGCCTCCAGAGGTTGTTGGTGCTCCAACACTGGAAGTCTTTAAGAAGAGATTGGACAACCATTTGTCTGGTATAGGGTTTTCTGCCTGAGCAGGGGATTGAAGACCTCCAAGGTCTCTTCCAACTCTTATTATTCTGTTGTTCTGTTAGTCTTAAAGTTGCCAAGTTTGGAGACACCTGCCTTTGGAGGACCAAGGAGGTCCTCAGCACAGTGTAATGGTCACTAAACAAATGGCTGTATGTTGAAGATTACCTGTAGAAGAAAAAAAACAATGGCAAAGCCACTTGGATGTGAATGAGTCCATGAGACTGATTCTCCCTTTATTTATTTAGCGTATGGCATATATATATGGACTAGCAATGTATGTTAGCATTTCATCTAGATTAGTAGCACACAATACAGTATAAATGTTAAAAAGATCTGTGTTCAAATATCAATTTCTAGGCCATCTAACCATTGAAGCACAGCATCATTTATAATAAACAAAATCAAGTACTGGTGGGATCTACACTTTGAGGTGGGATCCCATAGTCACACTGAGTGGAGGATGCTGTGCCCCACTTATAAAGTCCTGGCAGATGTTGTATGAGGTGCAAATTCTGTTCAGGATTGTCCATTGCTAACATGGCAGTTCAAATCCTGACACATTTTGGGGGGCGTTATTTATATGTCTTCCTATGACAGTGACCCATTTGGCTTTCTTTTGGGCATCGATGTTAAAGTTGTTGGGCTGATGTTGGGCGAGTGCCAGCGGGGGCCCCCTGGATTTGCATCTTCCTGCTGATTTTCCCCTTTATCACCTTGATGTAGAATGCAGCATAGAAATAGATTAAATTTAATTTAACTGCTAGGTAATTCCCTGATCAGAACCCGTACTTAGAAAGGCCCTTAGCGATGAAAGCTGGCTGAATGACTTTGGGCCTATCACACACTCGCAGTGCCTCACAGGGTTGTTGTGTGAAAAATAGAAGAAGGGAGAGATATTAGGTATGTTCTTCACCTTGAGTTATTTATGAAAATAATAAAGGTGGGATAGTTTTTATTTTAAAAAAAACATAACCTTGCTATCTGAACACACACCAAGAAAAAGAAAGACTTTAAAAATCCCAGTTGCTCTAACAGCATTCTGCTTTCATTTGTCAGAAAGACTCTCAAAGCAGTGCTCACCAAGATTTAATGGCTCTAATAAAATCATCCAGTTGCTCCTCCAATCTCCTGGTTCTTCTAAACCTCCAAAAATTCCCATTCCTCTCCTCCTGCAATTTCTTTCCATTATACACAACTCCCCTCTGCTGGTCAGCTGCAGTCCTACAATGTCAGGCATTGCTCCAACTGGATTTGATCACGGAGATTTGTTTTGAAAAATCAGTTCCTAGCAATCTAATGCTCTCACCTGTCTACCTGCTGGCTCTGTATATATGCCATTCGCCACACTGCTGACCTGCTAAGACTCCACTGTCGGAGCTCCAGGGAAGGTGAGACAAAGGGCTCTCTTTTAAGGACCACAATCCTGCTAAATTGTGGCCTACAACAACTCAGGTAGGTTCAGGACTGGTGTCTATGTCTATGGAGATTCTCAGTCATCCAGGTCATGGTTGTCCCAAAGGTGTTTTTTCAAAAGGCAACTGGAGTTTTCTTCATTTTTCCTTGAAGATGTTTCACTTCTTATCCAAGAAGCTTCTACTACAGTCAGAACTGAAGAAGCTTCTTGGATGTGAAGTGAAATGTCTTCAAAGAAAAAAAAGTTGAGTTGTCTTTCAGGACTGGTGATATGCTGTGGAAAATGAGAGTCCAACTAGCATTATTAAGCAACTTCTTAATGCATCTGGTGCTGAATATTTCAAGAGTATGACCAAGCAGTATTGGCTAGATATTAAATTCTGCCATATCCCTGGACCAGTTTCACCTGGAGCCTATGCAGAAATGTGACAAGATTCTTATCCATTAAATCCCCAAATAAATTTTTACTCTAAGTTGCCATGGCAAGGTCCAGCCAAAATCTGGTTATTCAATTAAATAGAATAACAGTTGGAAGGGACCTTGGAGGTCTTCTAGTCCAACCCCCTAATCATTAGCAGGAGGCCCTATAAACCTGTGATGGTGAACCTATGGCACACGGAGCCATGTCTGCCGGCATGCAAGCGTTCAGCTCCGGCGTCCATGCACGTGCCCTCCAGCTAATTTTTGGCCTTTGAAAGGGAGGCCATTTTCACCTGGCTTCAGGAAAGCCTCTGGAGCCTGAGGAGGGCAAAAAAATGGACCCAACACACTTCTGGTAGGCGCTTTGGGCCTGTTTTTCACCCTCCCCAGGCTCCGGGGCCTTCCCCCCCACCCCGAGGAAATACCAAACTCAGCTTGGAGGTGAGAAGTGGGGCCCGCGTGGGGGGGGGGAAGGTTGTGTGCACATGTGTATGTGGGGAGGGGGACTTTGCATTATGGGTGCTGGCATGAGGTTCGCCATCACTGCTATATACAATATCAGACCAGTGGCTGTCCAGTCTCTTCTTAAAACCCTCCAGTAATGGAGCACCCACAACTTCTGAAGGCCAACCCTTCATCTGCAGAGTCTGCAAAACCAGAAAGAAGCAAAGCACAACAAAAGAAGCCAAGATTCAAACTAATGAAATTCTGCAAATGAAATTTGGGACCCAGATGGTTTCTTATGCAATAATAGCATTTTCCCCTCTCTCCTAGTAAGCACAAATACACTATCGATTTTTCACCATTATGTGAAATATCTAAACTAAACCTAGAATTAAAAATAAACATCGCTCCCATTTTGTCACTGAAGAAAATGGGTTAAGTGCTTTTTACTTGCTTTATGGCCCGCGGTTCTTTGAAACGGGGCTTTCAAATTGCTGGGAATCCCTCTCTCCGCCCCTTCAAATCCCACCAAGACACATTTACTTGGATGGAGCTTCATTTTCTATTTTCCAGCCCTTTCTGGAATCCTTCCAATCGACTATGATTTCTGCCTGAGTCATTTGGCAGCTTCAAGAAAGCCGACTCGTTTGCGCATCAGTTTCAAGTCTTGTTTATGTGAGACTTCACAGAGCCTGGAGAGAACATCCTGGCCCATCTCTGCCAGGTTGGTGTCACCCCGTTCCAAAGTTTGGGATGCAGGAGTCTTCTGCCTGTCCTAGAGCCGAAATGGACTCCCCTTGGCCTTCCAAATGTGAGTGAACTTTATTCCCATCAGCCACAGCCCAGATAGCCAAGGGTGACGAATGATGAGGGATGCAAGCCTTCCATTCCCCACCATTTGGTCAGAACTGAAGAAGCTTCTTGGATGAGAAGTGAAACGTCTTCAAAGAAAAACAAGGAAGCCCAGTTTCCTCTCGAAGAAAAGCACCTTTGGGACATTTGTTTGGTGACAGTTTGAAATTACAACCACACGAAAAAAAGTTACAACCATTTTCACAGCATCCCCCAAGGTGACACTATCAAAATTTGGACACTTGGCAACTGGCAGGTATTTATGACGGTTGCTGAGTCTCGGAGTCATGTGAGTCATAGTTTAACCCCTGCAGTGATTCACTTAACAATTGCGGAGAGAAAAGTTGTAAAATGGGGCAAAGCTCCCTTAGCGACTCTCTTGCTTAGCAACAGAAATTTGGGGCTCCATTGTGGCTTTAAGTCAAGGACTACCCTGCCCTCCTGGAAAGCTCCTGCCCTCACCCTGATGGAGGAAGAATCCCTCATGTTTCCTGCCAGGCCTCCTCCAGGGAGCTCATCTGGCTTGAAGGCCAGCAGAGAGAGAGAGATTCAAGGCTCCTTGATAAGGGAGTTTATGACTGCAAACCCTGGAAAAGGGAGTGGCAGTGGGTGTCCAGGGCTGGTGAAGGTCCCTGGGGTCTCCTCCTCTGGCTGGACGGGGGCAGGAAGGGCAGTGAAGTCAAAGCCCAGGGGGGAGGAGAAGGAAAGGCCGTGGGGTGTGTGGGAAGCTCAAACTTCAAAATAAGTGACCCAAACAAAAAGCTGTACACCAGTAGTCCTCTATTTACAACTACAATGGAGCCCAAAACTTTTATTACTAAGCGAGACATTTTTTAATATGTTTTGCCCCATTTTATGACTTTTCTTGCTCCAGTTGTTAAGTGAATCATTGCAATTGTTAAGTTAGCAATATGGTTGTTAAGTGAATCTGACTTCCCCATTGGCTTTGCTTGTCAGAAGGTCGCAAAACTTGAGCATACGACCCCAGGATACTGTGACCGTCATTAGTATGAGTCAGTGGCCAACCGTCTGAAATTTGATCACATGACCATGGGGAGGCTGCAATGGTTGCGTGAAAAACTGACACAAATTTTTTTCAGTGCCGTTGTAATTCTGAATGGTCACTAAATGAACTGTTGTAAGTTGAGGACTACCTGCAATATATTGTGAGAAATATGATTGATAGACATCAGGAAAACTGATGATGCATACACTAAATTAGGGAGCTATAATTGTATATCTACACTTTCCATAACAAATGACAGTTAAGTGTTTTTTTATCATCAGGGCAACCTGGTCTACCCAAATATGGGAGGGAGCATAATGCTTCCATTTATGCTGTGTCCCATATTTGGGTAGACCAGGTGGCCTTGATAATAAAAAACACTTAATCTCTCCCCTGGTATAACCGACAAAGCTAGAAAAGCCCGTGACTTAGAGGTTAATACATTTACCTAATATGTAAGTAGCCTGGGTTCGAATCCCAGAAGGCTATGGCTAATTGATGAGAGCTAAATAGCTTGAAATAGATCTATACTAGTCTCCCTTTATTTCTTTGTCGGTAAATATAAATTTAACACAAACAAGAGTTAAATATTTGTGCTCATCATGAAAATCAGATACTAGGCCCATCCAATAACCAAACTGATATGATAGAATCATAGGGCTGGAAGGGACCTTGGAGATCTCCCAGTCCAGACCCTTGTATTTGTATTTGATTATTTGTATGCCGCCCTTCTCTGGGAGGACTCAGATCGGTGAACAATTCAAAGGGGAAAAAAAGGGGAACATAAAAAGACAAAATACAAATAATAAAAGTAGACAACAGTTGCACAACCATACATGTCGAGAGGGGAGGGAACTCATCACCCCCAGGCCTGCCGGCAAAGCCAGGTTTTGACGGCTTTTCGGAAGGCCTGGAGAGAGGTGAGGGTCCAAATCCCTGCGGGGAGTTCATTCCAGAGGGCCGGAGCTGCCACAGAGAAGGCCCTCCCCCGGGTAATAGCCAGGTGGCATTGGCTGGCAGATGGCACCCGGAGGAGGCCAACCCTGTGAGATCTAATGGGTCTGTGGGAGGTAATTGGCAGCAGGCAGTCTCTCAAGTCTCTCCTTGCCCAAGGCAGGAGTCCTTTTGCAGCTCTGGACAGACATTGTCCAATCATTTCTTGAAAACCTCCAGTAATGAAGCATCCACAACTCCGGGAGGGAAACAGTTCCATTGATGAACTATTCTTAGGAAATTAGTGGTCAGGAAATTTCTTCTTAATCCCAGGTTGGATCTCCATTGCTTCTTATCCTGTGGTGCTTTGGAGAGGAGATTGGACTAGGCGGCCTCCAATGTCCCTTCTAATTGTTATTCCCCCTTCCCTGTGACTATCCTTGAAGTATTGGAAGATAGCTATCATGTCTCTCCTAAGCCTTCTCTTCGTTAGGCTGGACATATTTAATTCCCTTAGCTGCTCATCATACAATTTAGCCTCCAGGCCTCTAATCACCTTTATTGCTCTTCTCTGCATTCTTTCTAGGGCATCATCATCTTTTTTGTATTGTGGTGGCCAGAACGGTAGAAAGAGACCGTTGGCTTACCTGAACGGTCGTTCTCGGGGCACTGCGAAGAGAGCCCAAATGCTGGGTTAACACAGCCTATCTGCCCTTGGACTGAGTGATGTTTTTCTTGACCACGCCTCCCTTTGCCTGCACATGCTCAATTCGAAAACGAAGGAACCGTCCTGTAATCAATTACAGTCAATACAGCCACATCGTTCAAAATAC
The DNA here is from genome assembly GCF_009769535.1 of Thamnophis elegans. Lineage (NCBI taxonomy): Eukaryota > Metazoa > Chordata > Lepidosauria > Squamata > Natricidae > Thamnophis > Thamnophis elegans. The sequence goes on from NC_045552.1 coordinate 34,961,740, forward strand.
AAACACCCGGGTGGGTTTGGGCTCTCTTCGCAGTGCCCCGAGAACGACCGTTCAGGTAAGCCAACGGTCTTTCTCCAGTGCACTGCTCAGAGAGCCCAAATGCTGGGACATGCCCAAGCTATTGAGTCCCAGGGTGGGGAAGCGCCGAAGCCTCTGGCATTTCAGCCACTCTTTGTAATACTCTTCTGCCAAAGGAGGCTTCGGCTGAGGCAAAGGTGTCAATCTTATAGTTTCTAATAAAGGCCGTGGGGGAAGCCCAGGTGGCCGCTCTACAAATGTCTAGGATAGAGGCCTGGGTTGCCCAGGCTGCAGACGCTGCAGCACTCCTGGTGGAGTGAGCGGTGATTCGTCTCGGAGCCGTCTTGCCCTGGTGCTCATATGCCAGTTTGATGCAAGCACGTAGCCAACGTCCCACAGTGTGAGAGGAGACCTTGCGGCCCAGGGACGCAGGGAGGAAGGAGACAAAGAAAGCCTCTGACCGGCGGTAGTCCTTTGTTCTCTTTACATACGTGCGCACGGCCCGTCTCACGTCCAGCTTGTGCCACTCACGCTCCTTAGGGTGAGAAGGATGGGGACAGAAGTTGGGCAAAATAAGTTCTTGAGTCCTGTGAAACAGGGAGTTAATTTTCGGAGCAAATGACGGATCAAGTCTCAATATTACTCTGTCCGGGTGAACTACGCACAAATCCTCCCTGACAGAGAGCGCAGCAAGCTCGGCTACCCTGCGCGCGGATGTAATGGCCACCAGGAAGCGGTTTGATGGTGAGGTAGCGCAGACTGGTCTTTTTTTTTTTTTTTTTTTTTTTTTTTTAAAGGCTCAAATGGGGCTTTGGTCAGGGCCTTAAGCACAAATGGAAGATCCCATGACGGATACCGGTGAACAGTTGGAGGGCTGATGTTCGCTGCTCCCTTGAGAAAGCTCTTGATCTGGGGGAGCTGACTCAGCGAGCGAGAGGAGCCCTTTGCCAGGATGGTAGACAACGCTGTAACCTGGCGTCTGAGGGTGCTGACTGCAAGGCCCTTATCCAGACCCTCTTGCAAAAAGTCTAGGGTCTGGGGGATCGAGGCTGAGGAGGCCTCTATGTTCCTAGTCTTGCACCACCGTGAGAAGGCGGCCCAGGTGGCATCGTAGATTCTAGTCGTAGAGGGCTTCCTGGACGCTTGGATTGTTCGAATGACCTGGTCAGAGAATTTTTGCTTTCTCAGGAGCTCCCCTTCAAGTGCCAAACGGCTAGCTGCAGCCACTGGGGCTCCGGATGGGTGATGGCCCCCTGGCTGAGGGCAATCTTGTCCCGGGGGATTCTCCAAGGTCTTTGAACTGAGAGGCTGACCAGGTCTGCGTACCAGGGCCTTCTGGGCCAGAAGGGAGCCACCAGAATGAGGTCTGCCTTTTCGGTCAGGAGCTTGTTCACCACTTGAGGGATGAGCGGAAGTGGAGGGAAGGCCTACAGAAGTCCCTGAGGCCACGCTGACCTCAGAGCATTTGTTCCCTCCGCCTGGGGCGAGTGGTAGCGACTGAAGAAGCGTGGGAGCTGTGTGTTGTTGTGTGTGGCAAACAGGTCTACCTGTGGCTTGCCGAACCTCCTCACGATCTGCTGGAACAGGTCCGGGTACAGGCGCCACTCCGAGTGGTCGATGCGTTGGCGGCTCAGCCAGTCTGCTTCCCGGTTGCTTACGCCGGAGATGTGATCTGCACTGAGAGAAGCCAGATGACGTTCCGCCCACCTGCCCAGCGCTTCTGCCTCGAGCATGAGGGCCTTTGATCGAGTGCCCCCTTGCCGGTTTATGTGCGCTTTTGTCGCCACATTGTCTGTCATCAACAGTACATGAGCCCCTCTTACTAGAGATGCGAACTTTCTCAGCGCTAGGCGAGCTGCCCTCAGTTCCAGCCAATTGATGCTGTGGGCGGCCTCCCTCTGAGTCCATCGGCCTTGGGCTAGGTGGCCCTGACAGTGGCCGCCCCACCCCAGGAGGCTGGCATCCGTGGTGACAACTAGTCTCTCCGGCTCCTTGAACAGGCAGCCCTTCCTGACTGCCTTGGACCTCCACCATGCCAGAGACCGGATCACCTTTCGTGGGAGCCGAACCCGCCTGAGTGAGTTGCTGTTCCTGGCCCTCTGCACTGGCAGCAGGAACCACTGCAGCTCCCTGGCGTGAAGGCGAGCCCAGGGAACCACCCCCAGGCACGAGATCATTATCCCTAGGAGCTGGGACAGCTGAATGATGGGTACCGACCTGGCAAGGCTGCAGTGCTTCACTCTGCGCCTCAGGTTTGACAGCCGGTCTGGCAAAAGAAATACCTGGCAGGAGGTGGAGTTGATGACCGCACCCAGGTGCTGTATACAGGTGGATGGTCGGAACTGGCTCTTCTCCATGTTGACAGAGAAGCCATGGTACTGCAGGGTCTGCACAGTTAGAGAAACATCGCGGTGTGCCTGCTTGGTGGTGAGAGAGTGAATGATTATGTCGTCTAAATAACATTCCAGACGAACCGGATGGTTGTGGAGATGAGCCGCTAGCACTGCCAGAATTTTGGTGAATGTTCTGGGCGCAGATGATAGCCCGAAGGGAAGAGCCCTGTACTGAAAATGCTTCCCTTCCGCGTAGAACCTCAGGAACCGCCTGTGGGCCACATGGATGGGGACATGCAGGTAGGCCTCTTTGAGATCTATTGATGTCAATAGGTCCCCCTCCCTCACACAGCCCAGGATGGGGTGGAGTGACTGCATCTTGAACCTCTTGTAAGCCAGATGCTGATTTAGGCTCTTGAGGTCCAAGATGGCCCTCCACCCCCCTGAACTTTTGGGCACTAGGGAGAGGATCGAATAGAAGCCCCTCCCCTGCTGATCCCTGGGGACTGGCTCTATCGCCTCTATCTCTAGGAGATGGCAGATTCCTGCCCTCATGCGTTCCCTCTTTTCTGCGTTCCTGGGGGTAGGACAGCGGATAAACTTTCTTTGGGGAAAGGATAGGAAGTCCAGGAGAAGGCCCTTGCGAATGGTGTTGAGGACCCACTTGTCCGATGTTATCTCCTCCCACCTGTCGGCATACAGCCGTAGCCGACCCCCGATGGGGGGATCCCTGTGACTGTCACTTTCCCTTACAAAAGGGCCGGGATCCACCACTGTCGTTTCCTCCTCCTCGGAATGGTCTCCGAAAGGAAGACTGGGATTGTTTGGCACGAGCCCCGAAGGATCTGTCTTGGTGCCTATCCCCCCCTGCCTGAAAGGGCCTCTGATAGGAGGAAGGGTGAGAAGAGTGCCCTGTTTCCTGGCTCCTGTAGGGTCTCTTACGAAAGGACCCCGCCCCTTTCCGGTCACCCCTTTTAAAGGTTGCCAGAAGGATCTTGCGTTTGTCCTTGGTTTCGGTGACAAACTTGTCCAGGGCCTCTCCAAACAGAAGCCCCCTTTAATGGGGCCGATGCCAGCTTCCATTTAGCCTTCATTTCGGCCTGCCAGTGCCTGAGCCATAGGAGGCGGCGGGAGGTGATATTGGAAGCTAGAGCTCTGGAAGAGAATTTTGCTGCTGTCAAGGTGGCATCCGCCGAATACTCGACAGCGGTAATAATCTTGGTTAGCTCATGGCGCCACCTAGATTTCCTGGGCGGGGGTCTGGACCTGAGTTGGCGCAGCCAGAATAGGGTGGCCCTAATAAAAAAGGAGGCAGAGGTGGATGCCTTGATGGCCCAGGCAGACGCCATGTGTGTTTTCTGACATGCCTTTTCCGACCTCTTATCTTCTGCCTTAAGTCCCTCTAGGAGCTCAGCTGGCAGGTTGGAATTGGAAGTCAGAGACACGACTGGGGCATCTACTTCTGGGAATTTGAGGATTTCCTCCATTTTATCTTCTACTGCATATAGAGTTCTATCCCCCCCCACTGGGGTTGGTCAGGGTGCCCGGCTGTAGTCACTGGCGCTGTACCGCGTCCATAAATAGGTCTGGCACAGGAATAACCTCGGGAGTTTCTACTGTCTCTTTGAACAACCCATGCTTAAGATCCTTGGAAGTGGAAGCCTGAGAGGCCTCAGGCCTGGAAGTGGGGCCTAACTCTGTGGCCGTCATGGCTTTGTGCAAGATAGACTTGAATAATGACGGTTGAAACAGGCCAGAGAATTTTTGGCTTGTCAGGGGTGGGGTTTTCGTCTTCGGAAAGGGCGAAAATCTCCCCTTCTTCCTGCTCAGAACTTGATAACCCAGAGTGAGAGGGGCTTGAAGATGGGGAGGAGGATACAGGCTCCTTAGAGGTGGAGGCCCTAGGTTTGCGTTTCTCCTTTGGGGCCTTGCCCTTGCGAGAGCCCTTGCGCTTAATGCCTTCAGCTATCCCTTGGGAGATGGCTAAGGCAATTACCTCCCTCATTTCATCCGAAAGAGCAGGCCTTTTTCCCCTTTTTTTCTTTTGCTTACTGGGCCTGCGCTGGCTAGGCCTGCCTGAGCTGGATCCACCCTTCCCAGGGGGGAATTCTGGACAGAATCTCGTTCCTCTCCGATGGAGGAGCTAGGGGAGTTGGCGTACCCCCAAGATGCTTCAGGAGATGGATCCCTGGATGCATAGTTATCCCCAGACAAGAATTCACTGTCCCCGGGGGATTGGGCCTCACGATCAGGGGAAGCTGACTCCCTGCTGCGACGGTCTGGGCTAGGTTCTGGCTGAAGGGGCCTTGAACCTCCCTGGGATCCACTGTGGCTCTTGGAGAAGACCTTTCAAGTGAGCCTTTGTGCCCTTTGCCTTTATTTACAGAGGGATCCAGCTTGCAGCGCTTGCTGGAGGGCCCCACCTGATCCCCTAAGGCCTCCCTGCATTCCTCAGCCATTTCAGGTCCCCACGAGGCCTGGAAGATAGCTGGAGTTGGGATGGGCACGCGCTGGCCTTTGCAGTCCAAAAGCGCTGGCAGAATCTCCAGGAGGGAAGGGCCGCCTTGGGGTCGGATTTCCTTCCTCCCACCGCCCTCGGTTCCCCGAGACTTAGCTTATTTTCCGGAGGGAGAGACTAGCTGGCTTCCCAGACTAGCCCCCAGCCTCCCCGCGGCGTTCTGCAGTCGTTGAGGGCCTGCAGTCGTTGAGGGCTCGCTGAGGCTCCGTTGGCTGGCTGGGCTCTTCTTGCTGCCTTGTTCCTCTGAGCTCTGCCGCTCTGCCCAGTGAGTCGGAGCGATCCAAAATGGCGGGGGTGCGCACGCAGCCGCTTCCCGCTCTTTCCAGCCCTGAAGGGCGCGCGAAGGCTCCAGCTGTCGCTGCTGTTGCCGGGCAAAATGGAGCAGGCGAGGGAATCCTAGCAATCCGGCTCACCTGCTTTAGAGCCTTCTCAGAGCCTTGCTGGACTTTTCCTCCCCCTGGGACGCCCCTGTTCCAACAGGGAACTTGGTTTATCCCACTAATTGCTCCCTTGCTAGCCAGCCCCCGCTGTGCAAGCCTTTTCAACCCCCTGCAGTGCTTGCAATTAGCAACAGCAGGGAAAAACCCGGCAGCCCTTCTCTTAAAGCGACGGAAACCTCACTGGAGGCAAATAGACAGACCTGATGTAGAAGCGTGATTTCCTCTATCTGAGAATTTAAACGTGGTCCAAATTGGGAAACTTTTTCCAGCCTTTCTGCTCTTAGACTGGAGCTCTCCCAAAACAGCCCTAACTCGGGCGGACTGAGTTTTCGAATTGAGCATGTGCAGGCAAAGGGAGGCGTGGTCAAGAAAAACATCACTCAGTCCAAGGGCAGATAGGCTGTGTTAACCCAGCATTTGGGCTCTCTGAGCAGTGCACTGGAGAATGGTGTCATTATCACCATCACACTGATATGAGTCTTCTGTTCTCGTTTTAAACAGTGAGATGAGGGGACAAAATGAGGAATCCTTAAGCTCTAGAAGTTAAGGGTTTGCAAGACAGAAATCGTGAACATTGAATAAGGTTTTTTTTTAAGTTGAGGTTAGCACTGAATAACAAGGAGAATAAATTCTGATGATTATCATCAAGAGATTTCTCCAGGCAGACCGATTCAGACCCCAATGAGGGATGGTGCCTCTTGTCCTGAATTTGTACTCCAGGGATTGATAATGCAATTGCAAGCAGGGAGTGGGGTGGGCATTGTGCGTCTTTTCTCACAGATGCCAACGCAAGCGGAGGCCTTGGCAGATAAATTTGGGCACAAACAACTTGCAGAGTGTAAGGAGGAGCGCGTTAAGGAACAATTAAGAGGAGCAAGATTCACATGCTGAAGAATAAATGTGATGCCTTTTTTAACACACGGATGGTGGGCGTAAAGATAACACATTCCTGATGCTGTAGAACAGTCTCTGTCAACCTTGGCAGCTGGAGGATGTGTGGATTTCAACTTCCAGAATTCCCCAGCCAGTAAAATTTTATCTGGTATCTTGCAGTCTCCAAAACATGGATGCAAAAAAGAGGGGGCCAAACTATTCTCCAAAGCACCTGAAGGCAGGACAAGAATCAATGGATGGAAACTCATCAAGAAGATAAGCCACCTAGAAATAGAGAAATATCCTGACAGTGACAACAATTAACCAGTAGAAGGGCTTGACTCCAGAAATTGTGGGTAATCCATCACTGGAGGCTTTTAAGGAGACTGGGCAGCCACCTATCTGAAAAGGCATAGGATCTTCTGCTTGAGCAGGGGGTTGGAGTCAGACTAGAAGACCTCCGAGGTCCCTTCCAACTCTGTTATTCTGGTAGATTGTGTGCTGTCTGGAGAATTCTGGGAGTTGAAGTTCACATTGAAACATTGCTGTAGTATAGAAAAATGCAAAGGGGAAGGCAGAGAAAGCTAGCAAGGTTTTAATACAGTGGCCACTGGTCCAGAGATCAGTGATTCAGATGTCTCAAATCACCAAGAATATAACAGATTTCCTCTCTATGATTTTTACAGGTAAGGAAGGCACACAGTGGGTGATTCTATGAAGCTGCTCATAGTATCAACATCTGCAGGACCTACGGCTACAATTGGGACCAGAATTTCCTTTGCTAAGCAAGGTAGTACCAGAAGAACAGATTTGGAAGGGTCTTAGAGGTCTTCTAGTCCAACTCAAGCAAGAGATCTCATGCCATTCCAGACAAGTGACTGTCCAGTCTCTTCTTAAAAATCTCTGGTGATGAACTACCTACAACTTCTGAAGGCAAGCCTTCCCACTGGTTAATTGTTCTCACTGACAGGAAGTTTTTCCTTAATTCCAGGTTGCTTCTCTTCTTGATTAGTTTTCATCGTGGCGGCAGCCCCACAAATATTGGAAGACTGCTATCATGTCACCCGTCCTTCTTTTCACTAGAGTAGACATACCCAATTCCTGCAACATTCATGTTTGAGCCTCCAGCCCCCTAATCATCTTTGATGCTTTTTTCTGTGCTTTCCAAAATCTCAACATCTTTTTGATAATATGGTGACCAAAACTGGATGCAGTATTCTAAGTATGTTCTTTCTAAGGCTTTATAAAATGGTACTAATACTTCACTTGATTTTATTTTTGCTCTTTATTTATTTGTTAAGCAAATAACAACAGCAACAGCACTTAGATTATATACTGCCTCACAGTGCTTTACAACCTTAGTCAGCATCTTGCCCCCAAACAATCTGGGTTCTCATTTTACCTATCTGGGAAGGGTGGAAGGCTGAGTCAATTGTAACTTCAGTCAGTCACCAAAGAACGGTCTTAAGCACATCAAGCAGCTATCGAAATCTGAAGAAAGCGAGCAAGGACCAAATATCAACATTTGACATTATAGGTCATAGACTTGTTTAATTTTTGAATGACCTCACCAAATTCTGCAGATGAGGAATGCATAGTGGTTAGAATGCAGGATTGCAGGCTAATTATGCCGACTGCCTGGAGTTCGAGTCTCACCGACTCAAGGTTAACTCATCCTTCATCCTTCAGAGGTTGGTAAAGTGAGGATCCAGATTGTTGGGTGTAACATCCTTACGCTGTAAACCGCTTAGAGAGAGCTGTAAAAGCACTGTGAAGCGGTATAGAAGTCCAGTGCTATTGCTACCTTCCCTGCTTTCCCACTTTCCTTTCCTTCCTCCCTCCCTTCCCTTTTCTTCCTACAGAGCTCTGGTGGCACAGTGGTTAGACATGCAGGCTGACTCTGCCCTCTGCCTGGAGTTCGATCCTGACCAGCTCAAGGTTGTCTCAGCCTTCCAACCTTCCAAGGTCGCTAAAACGAGGAACCAGATTGTTGGGGGCAATACGCTGACTCTGCAAAGCACTTTGAAATGGCATATAAGACTAAGGCTCCTACTATTTGGAACACGGTGGCAAAAGTCCCCCTTTCTGCCAAGAATGCCAGAGCCTGGGTCTCTCAACGGTGAGGTGGGTGGCGCAGAAATTTAATAAACGGCATTCAGCCAAATGAGAGGCTTTTAACATGGCAACGTTGAACCTGCACAAGATAAAAATGCCAAGTTTTGTGCAGAAACTGCTTCTTTTGAGCTGAAGGTGGCACATAGCCAAGTGGTTCCAAAGTTTTCAGCTGAAAAACATAAGACTACAGGTTGTCCTTGGTCTACAATCATTCATTTAGTGACCGAAATTACAACAGTACTAAAAAAAAATTACTTATGACCGTTTCCCCCCTTTATGATGATTCCATCTTCCCCATGGTCACGACCAAAATCCACTTGGCAACTGGTTCATATTTATGATGGTCGCATTGTCCCAGGATCACGTGATCCCCTTGTGGGGCCTTTCTGAGAAGCGAAACCAATGGGGAAGCCAGACTCACTTAACAACCGCAATGAGATCACCAAGTGGGTCAGCTCTCACTTGCCTTGCTTTGCAATGGAAATTTGGGGCTCAATTTCGGTCATAAAACAAGGACTCCCTGTTATCTATTTCTCTTCTCACCTGATCTTGTCACAGCTCCTCAAGGCTTCCATCTGGGGTCAAGCAGAGCTGGAGTGAAACCTCCTGTTTCCATGAGATTTTAAACTTGAGAGCCACAGAAGCGCATCCTCAGCATTATCCCTGTTTGCAAGCATCTGATCTTGTCTTCACCCTCCCATTTGCCCAGGCCATTAGAGCCAAGGAAGAGGCTTGTGCGTGTGTGTGTGTTGTCTGGACTGCTCTGCTGCAAGAGAGGGTTCTCTGGCCATTCGTAAGCTTCACCCTGGAACCACCTGCAGAAAATCCCTCCGCTCTCAAAGGACGCATTATTGACGTGAGGGATACATGAACACACTAAGACATGCATCGCATCTATCAGGCAAGAGAGACATTCACCGCACGGTGGCCGATTCTACGGTTGCTTTGGCATTGGAGCATACAAGGCGCTGTAGACACAGGTAGCAGGTTCCACCGGTCCTTCTGGGCTGCCACCTGGTTAGGAGGCTTAGAGTACAGGCTCCTTGATCAGCAGTCAGCCAGATTGCAAGGTCATCGATTGGCCTGATCTGGGTTCAGAAACCCGAAGTGGCTTTTCTTCTCATAAAAGACTGTACAGATAGGCCTTCACTTACAAGTTTGTTTAGTGACCGTTCAAAGTTACAACGGCACTGGAAAAAAGTGGCTTATGACCATTTATCACACTTATGACTGTTGCAGCTTCCGGGGTGAGTGTGGGGGTGTCATGTGATCCCCTTTTGCAACTTTCTGGCAAGCAAAGTCAATGGGGAAGCCATATTCACTTAACAACCATGTTACTAACTTAACAACTGCAATGATTCACTTAACAACTGTGGCAAGAAAGGTTGTAAAATGGGGCAAAACTCACTTAAATGTCTCATTTAGCAACATAAATCCTGGTCTCAATTGTGGTAGTTAAGACAGACTAACTACAGTGGGATGTTTTAAGCAGACACCAAGAGATGCATGTATGAGAATTTGATTAAAGACTTACTAGCATTACATAAAATGTGAACATTAACGATGACCAAAAGGCCCAAGAATTATGGGTTTCAAGATTTTCTACATGCCATTATTTTTATGACATGAAGCCCTGTCTTTCCAAACCTGACATAGTCCAAGAATTCACAACCAGTTACCCAGAGATCCTGGGGGCATCAAACTGGGGAAAGCTGAAGGCTACAAAATGTTGATTTAAAAAAAACGATGGTTACCCAATTCAACGATAGAATACACCATGATTAACTCCTTATTTGCAAATGTCTATAAAAATCCTAAGAACCCAATAACTTACAGCACTAGCAGAATTGTTGTTCTTCAGGAAAGCTCCTTAGGATTTTGTGCACTACTCTTCCTCAGAGTAACAGACTTTTTCTGCAAGGTGCTTCTAACAATTTACCTACCCACACCCAAAAGGGGCTGGGGCTGGAGGTAAGAAATCCAATTTTTAATGATAAATCTGTTCAGGAGCTTTCACCAAAGCCATGGAAATCTGCCCTAGTTATAAAAATAGCAGTGGGAGACTGAGTCAACAGAATCATGAGGGAAGAAACAACCCTTGCTGAGAAAGGAAGATTTTTTAAAAAAAGAGCCTTGAATTTTGGACTTCTTCCTCTGTTTTGCTCCCTGGGGTTGTGGCAAAAGTTCCCATCTTTGATTTCAGCTGGCCTCAGAGATCTGTTTGGAGACTTGGTAGAACATCCGGAAAACCTGATTACTATGGAGTCATCAGGAAAACAGCCTAGATGTTAATGGCCACCCCACTTCCGTTGTAGATTTCCATGAAGTTGTTGAGTGTGACTTACAAAGGACTTTTCATTTTCAAAAGGTGAGTCTGATAAACCATACATCACAAAGAGCGTATGTTTCAGTTTGGATTCTGCAGGCTCTGCACATCCATCCACACTGTGGTCTTTCAAGCACAATTTAGACCAGCATGGCTGATTGAAGTCCACAAGTCTTAAAGTTGCCAGGTTTGGAGACCCCTGTATGCAAACACAGCCTGTTACTTTAACCATCGCTTAACGTAAGAATTTTGATAGACTTTTGTGGCATAAGGCAGCCTCTCCTCTTCCACAGGATTGAGACTGAGGCTGGGAATTCTGGAAGCTACAGTCCCAACACATTTCAGGGGGTGCCATATTGGAAAATGGTCAAATAGGTTACTAAATATGTTGCCACAAAGAACAGCAGAAAAGGATAGCAGTGTTTGGGCTTTTCAGTGTGAGAAGAGATGCACGATTAAGGGGAGCTTGTACAACAGAGGTTTTAAGAAAACTGTAAGACAACCAAAACCAAGAGAATTATACTGATGCAGGCCAAGTCCCTAAACATCTTCAGTGCTAGTAGGAAGTGGAGTTTTCTCTCTGTTTACATACGGTATAGTTGTAATTGTTCATACTGAAATGTACATAAACAGAGTGCAAACCCCACTCCCTTCTAGCACTGATAATATTACCTAGTTGGGTCAATGTCTGCAAGAAAACCACCAAGCTCAGAGAGCATCAAAGACCCTACAGTTCAGCCCGAGCGACCAATATTCTCTTCTGTTGAGTTCCTAAAATCAGCCTAAACTTCCATGCCTACTTTATTAAAATGGAGGCAGAAAGAACAAAAAGTCAAAACTATGGAAAGTTTGTTAGCTTCTTCTACACATAGAACCAAGACTTCCTAGTATGATCCGTTCCCCATTAGGGGCAGGGGATGTAGAAAGCAAGTAGCAGTTTACAGCCTTTGAACAATCTGAGGCCGTCTCAAGCAACCAAGAAGCAAAAATTGGGTCCTATAGAGGGGAATCATCTTTATGCCAAGGAAAAAAAGGTAATCAAATCATGAGCTTCACTGAATCTTCAAGGATCCAATTAGGGTGTAACTAAAGCAACAGCAGAGATCCCATGTTCAATGCAAGTTTTGAAACAAATAGATCACATTTCTGAATGTCCTACAGATTTACCAGTTATTACCATCAAAGCTTAAAACTTAAACGTCCTAATAGGTTTGCAATTATTTAACTGCATGTTCAAATTTTAAAAAAAACACTTAAAATGCTTTGTAAGAATATTCATTTGAGAAACAGAAACAACACTGATATGAATTACAATCCAATTTTTTGAGGCAGTAGAAGAGGGAGAAAATGTGCTGCAATTCTTAACTAGGCACAGCAGAAAGTGCTTCATGTATTTTTTAAATATCCAATGAAAAATCATTTCTTTGTATATCATTAGCAGAAGATAAAAACGGTTGCAAAATCTATAAGCAAAAGCACAATTTATTTACTCAATAAAAATTATTCCTAGGATATATACAGCATAGAAGAAACAATCTGATGTGTTTCCAAGCAGTTGCCTTAAGACTAATTGATGAATTCGTAAGATTTAATTTGATAAACTACTTGCTTGGGAGGGAGGGGGAATCCCAGTACGTTTTATTCAAAGAGCTTCTCTTCCACCTCCAAGCAAGGAATTAAACTTTCAGAGAAACAACTTTTAAAACATCCCAATTAAAAATATACAAGTCACTAGAAAGTTTTGCTGAAAGCCACAAATGCCTGATGCACAGTGGTTAGAAATATGGTGCACAAAGAGTATCTGCGTTCAGAGCAAGGTGGAGAATAAGCAGATTTCACAGTGCCAAAAAAACTCCACAACCAGCTACCTTTGCAAAGCTGGGATCACAGAAGGCCCAGCAACTTGCACTGGAGAACTGAACCACGCTTATCCCATTCAATTCAGTTACATTGCTTAACAACCTACGGGGCCCTTAGCTAACCACACTGATTTGGATTTGCACTACACACTGAGCCATGAAGCAGCCAGCAATCACATTTTGCTCGGGTGTGTCGTGCAGTGCAATCTGTTGTATAACCTGACTTTACACATAATGTGTTCATCATGAAAATTTGTACTGGGAAAGCTCAGGTGAGCGAAGCTGCTGTTGCAGCAGCAAATGTGCTAGAAAGAGCTCTGCAGCCAAACTATGGAAGCATCTCGTGCCTCAGAGGCTGCAGAGGACTTGCTCAGCTCAGTTGTCTTAATTCCCAATGTTTCCTCCCACCCAAAAAATAATAACAAACAACAAAAACAACAATAATAAAATAATAATAAAATAAAATAATAATAATAAATACTGATGAAAACTGGGCTCTTTGCCATGAGGCTTGCCCAAGGTGGAGAACCACACCATGTGCTCTTGTGGCTAAACACAGTGGAGGGTTAAATTCTGAAAATGTTTGCACAAAAGCGCAGTGGAAAAGTCACTGACCTGTACAAAAAGCTTTTACTGTTTTTAAAACAAAAGTGTTTATTTAAACAAGCATAAGCAATTAATTAAGATATTTCCACAGCAAGATAAATATCCCAGTTAAACTATCAGGTCATTCTATGGTGTTCCATAGTGTTGGGCTTAAGACAGCTGTACAGTGGGAGGGAGGGGCTCAGGTTAGTGTTATTTACATTACCATATTCAATACCCTATACAAGAAAGGAGCTAAAATCAGACGTGGGAGGTGACTTTCTGCCAGGGGAGCGGAGTTGTTTCGCTTTCATCCACAGGCTGCATACGGCTAAATGACTCCAGTTAGTCGAGGCCTCCAGCATTCAACACACATTGGGGTCAGGTGGGACCAAGAACTTGATTTGTGTTGAAAAACTGAAAGTATACAACAGCCAAGTGTCTTTGGGCAAATATAGTTTTCTCTTTTCTTTTTTAATTGACAACACAAATCTGGTCTTATTTTAGGAACCCTAATTGAGAAGGTTTTGCTCTTTTTTTAAAAAAAGAAAAAAGAAATTCCATTTCATAAGAGGAAATCACACTATTCTTTGTTTGGTATTTATAACCACCACACAAAAAGTGGCCGTTGCAAGCAGCGTCTTGCCCATCGCTCCCTCATCACATAATCAGCTGAAAGGATACCGCGGTGGCTTAGACAACACTCTCCCGGTTAGCCGAAGCCAGGACGGCTCGGCGGCAAATTGGGCAAGTGGAATTTTCAGATAGCCAGCGATCTATGCAGTGCACGTGATACTCGTGGGAGCAAGGTAGTTTTCTAAGCTTATTCCCCTCGGTGTATTCGGTGATACAAACACTACAGGTTTTCAGAGCGTCGCTCTCGCCAAAATTCCTCATGGCGAGGTTGTCAATTTGTTCTTTGGTGAGTCCTCTGGGCTGGTCATCGTCTTCTTCATTGAGCAGGAAAAACTGGGCCAAGCTAAGGAATGGCAAGGAACCACTTTCTTCAAAAGTAACGGAGCCCCTTGTGTTCCGCCCCTCCCGTCTCGGGCCGGCTGTGGGGCCCCCTTCAGGGCTGCCTTCATAGGCCTCTCCCAATCCAGCCTCAGGAGCTTCAGGGATCAAGTGGCCATTTCCACTGCCCCCTCCGGGCTGGGGCTCTGCCGTCTCCACATTCGGGGCTGGTGCCGAGCCCCCGGGATCGGCGTCGCTATCGCTGTACATGAAGTAACTGAGCTCACCAAAGCCAGTCATGATTTGTCTTAACATGGTTTGAATGGCAACTGAGGTGGTCTCGCTCAGGCCTGTGTTCAGGATTCTGCGAATGGGAATCCTAATGGTGCTAACATAAGTTCTCACCCCCGCCCTTTCCGAGCGTGAAAAGGTACGTCTAAATCCCCCTCGCTCACTTTCATAAGTGACTGTATTGTTTGGCGTCTGGGACCTGGATCGAGTTCGGTTGGCTATGCTGTCTCTCTGCCTGTATTCTCCCGGACGAACCCGTCTCACTTGCAGGTCAAGCACTATGGTCGGGGGTCTCTGTCCAGGGGCTGGGGGCTCCACACTGCCAGTCGTTTCTGAAGAACTCACTGCCTGAGGGACAGGCCTGGCTTCAGAGGTCGAAAAGAGAACAGTATTTTCAGCAGGCGCCTCAGAATTTGTGGCATGTTGACGTATGATCATATGCTGCCTTGTTCTAGAACTTCCTTCTGCTTCAGCGACCAAGGGAAGATCCGGGGTTTGAGAAGATGTATTGTGATGTATCCTGCGAGGAGATCCACTCACTGGATTAAGAGGGGATCTACTTCTATCAGTCCTTGCCCGTGTTCTTCGTTGTTCAGGGCTTCGGCTTCTTGACCTTCTCTGGCCTCTCTGAAGCGAGATGTCTTCACTCAGTTCTTCGGGATAACTCATTTCTGAGTCAGGCTGCCTGGCCACGGGAGGAGAGGAGCTCGGCCTTACAACTGGGGGAGAGGCTGATCTCGAAGTCTCAGTGTCACTTTGGCTGTTTTCTAGGTCCTCCCCAGGGGGGGTTTCTACGGGTGGCTCCCCCTCGGCTTCTGTACTTGGGTTCCCATTATTGCGGTTGACGTTTATCTCCAAACTAAATCTGAAATCTCCACTGTTTGGATTAGTCCGGCTTACTGCTCTCCACGACTGGTTGCCTCTCTGCCCACTTCGTGTCGTATTCCCCGTTTGCCGAACTGAATTAAGCCAATCTATTATGGAATCGCCATTAGACACATCTTCTGTGGACTCGGAACCTGTCAAATAAAAGTAACTGCTATAGTTAGGTGGCTGATATAATTCTGGGCTAAATATTTTCTCCAAACCTTTTACAAGTTATGATTTTATAAATACGTTCCTTGGCCACAGAGCAAATATTTATTCTTCTAACTTTTGGACACCACAATTGTTTAACTCACCATATCTTCCTAAATTAATCACAGCAATATCTATGGGATAAATTAATTACAACACCTTTAATGGACTGTACCATCAAATAATTATTTGTCCAGTATTGAACACCTGAGCAAATCCGTCAAGACGACTGTTTTATAAAGGTCAGGAAATAAGATAATGGGTTGTGATACTTTGAATGAATTCCATTCTTTAAATTGGAACATTTGTAACCAATTATGTGCCAGGCAATCGTTTATCCATGCAATACTGCATAAGCCCAGCATGTAGTTTCATCCAGACTGCTTCTACAATATTAATACATCAAGGCTACACACTTGGCCAGAGAGATTTGAGCCCCGCTGGTTCAGGCATGGTATCAGATAGGCACGTGCAGTTATCACGGGTAAAGCAGGCCTGCTTTGAATAAGTTCACAGCACACCTCCTCCCCCCCCCCTCTCTTAAGCCAGGAACAAAGGAGAAAAAGTACAGAGAACAATCTGTAGAAGCCATTTCAAAGGAGGTGAATACAGAAGCTCTAGAAACTGCACCACAACAGAAGTCAGAGGCCCAAAAGGAGCACAATGCCTAAATTCAAATAGCTCCTTTTGTAAGTCATTTGGTGAGCAATCTGACTATTACCATAGGAACCTTAGAAGAACACTGCGTACCTCTGCTGTCTTCAGTGTGCTGCTGCGGTGGGCCTTCCTTAATTTGCTGCAGCCTTCTTAGCAGCTCTTCTTCCGTAATTTCACCTGAGGAAACAATGGGCAGGTGTTCCTGAGAAAGTCATTCACACTCATGTGCAGCCAACACTAGGGGAACCAAAGCAGAGATGGGTTTACCAAGATTACTATTAATTTGTCTCTAACATTGGGATTGTATTTTCATTTAAAGAGATGGGTGGACATATGGCAATATTCCCAACCATCCTACTCTGAAAAGTTACTATACAGGGCCCAAGAAGAGAAAATGAAAAAGAAAAAAAACATGGAGAGACGGAGGGAGCAGGCACTCTAGGAGGCAGAAATTTGGCTTGCCTACTTCTGCCTGGGAAAAGAACAGAGCAAACCTTCTGCTCAACACTGCATGTACAATGAAGAGCAGAAGTGCAAGAAATCAGAACTGCAATGCTTAGATGCAAGGAAATGAACGGACGGTCGTTTATAAAATAAACAAAATATTTTTAAGGGAGATCTGTATTAAAGAGCATGAAAAATATTGAATTACATCTACACAGAGATCAAAATAGCAAAAAAAGGGGGGGGAAATGATCTTATCTCAGCTGCTGAGGGGAAACAGGGGAAGAGATCAAGAAACGTTTGCCCAATAAACAAAATAGAGCTTTAACATTATAAAATATAAAGCTATCCCTATGGTCAAATTCAGATCACTTGCTATTGATGCCCACTATAGAGTTACCTATTATGTGGGAATGTCAAATATAAGTTTATTGGGTAAGAAATTCCAGATACCATTGTTCTTGGAATAAACTCATTTGTTATATTAGTAAGCCATTCTTTACCGAATGTGTCCTCATGGAAAGACTGAACCACCAATAGACTTCATCTGTTAACTAAGAGAGTGAACATCTGAGCATCTCTAGAGGATTTTCTTTCAAGAGAATCATTCTATAAACTTTGCTTTCATATTGCAATTTTTCTTCAAGAGAAATGAATGGCTTAAAAAAAAACTATTTTATTCATTTATTTCCATTTCTACCGTGTTTCCCCAAAACTACAACATGTCCTGATAAGGCCATGCCATATTTTTCCTGTGGGCAAAATATGTCCTCCCCCAATAAGCCCCCTGGACAACCCCCCCCCTCCAGCCAGGCAGAGCGCCACTTACCAACCTAGCGATATCCCGAAGGTGCCAAGCCACAGGAGCTGGGGGGGGGGGGGAGGGCAAAGGCGCTCACATTGCTTGCTGCCTTGGGGATATTACTGGGTCAGTGAGTGGCGCTCTGCCTGGCTAGAAAGGGTGGGGGTGCCAGGCGGCTGCTCGTGAGCGTGGTCAACTCATAGCTGCTGTGTTGTGCTGCTGCGACAGCGTAACGCAGCTGTTTGCCCCTGAGGCTGTGCCTGGCTCTTCAGGCGCCTGCTCGCAAGAGAGCAGCCACCGAGCAACCCCAAACCAATAAGCCCCTCCCTTATAAGGCCCAAGCAACATTGGGGGGGGGGGTCAAAAGAAAATAAGACCGTCTTATTTTCAGGGAAACACGGTATCACCACCCAACTCAAACAAATATTGAGTGGTGACCAATTGTACAACAATTAAAATGGGGGAGCTTCGTCACTGGAGGCTTTCAGGAAGAAACTGGACTGTCATTTATCAGAAATGGTGTAGGGTCTCCTGCTTGGGTGGGGGGGTTGGACTAGATGACCTACAAGATTCCTTGCAACTGTTAATCTGTTAAATAACAATTACAATAATTTCTTCTGCCAAGTGGGAAAGAATAAAAGAACGATTTGACGTGTGGTTTTTAAGAGAGTAATAGAGATCTGAATTTTGTAGCTGTATTTATTGCAGAGATCAAAATCTTTGTGAAATCAATATTGTAGGTACCTGGGATCCTGCATGCAAAATATGCGTGTAATCCCTTATCCTCCAAAGCACCTGAGGGCAGTACACGAAGCAATGGGTAGAAGCTCATTAAAGAGACCCAACCTGGAACTAAGGAGAAGCTTCCTGACAGTGAGAACAATTAATTAATGAAACAACTTGCTTCCCAGTGTTCTGATGGCTTCCTCACTGGAGGTTTTCAAGAAAAGTTTAGAGAGACATTTGCCAGGTCTCCAGCCTTTGGCAGGGGGCTGGACTAGAAGACCTCCAAGGTCCCTTCCAGATCTATGATTCTATGGCAACTATCAGGAAAATAAATAACTGCTGGATTAAGAGCAGAACAGCAAGATTCTTACTGTCTGAATGGCAAGCTAAAAAAGCAGCATACCAGGAGTGCCTAGTAAGTTGTTATCTCTCATCAGCCTGTAATCTTCTTCACTCAGATTATTTACAAAGTGATAGAAAGCTTCTTCTCGGTCCAACCGGTCCAGCTGACTCCGGCGCTGAGCTTCCGACTGATTGATATTTCCTTTATTATTAGCCTCTGAGCTTTCCATGTTGATAAAAGTAGAAAATAGTTCTAAAAATAAAAAATAAAAAAAAATGATCAGCCAATTTTGGGGAGGGGATGTTTAACTCCTTACTCCATATAGCTAAACTTCAGTGAAGAATGTATACATATATTTTGTCATTCTACAGGAACACAGAAAAACTTCAGAATCAAATTGTGATTAAAAAGAGAACACCTGTCCACAAAGATTATGCATTATAATATTGATATATTATTTGAATCTTCTGTTTACTTTTACACTGTTATCTGTAATCAGTAAAGTTTTAATGTCTGTATAAACAGTGTAAAAATGCCTAAAACTGTAGCAATTTCAGAAATCAGAGGAAAAGCTGGGCATATTTTCTAATCCTCCAAGGAGGGGGGAAGGGTGTCTGCAACTAGACAGCCTGATTATAAGAACAGGTTGGGCATGCCAGGCAGAATAGAGGCATCACCTGGCACCATGACAGACCAGAGTGTAACTGGGGCCCAGTCCTGGGGACAAGCTCTTCCCTGACACAAATGTATGGCCACCTCCTTCTGTGAACAGGCCAACAAGGAGGATAAGCATCAGGAGGAATGGCCTCCTCTGAAATCTAAGTCAAGAGTAAGTGGTGCTGCAATCAAGAGAACCCATCAAACCATGCAAAAACATGCATACATATGAATGCAGCATTCTATACACCCCAAGGATGGGCAAGAACTTCAAGTCTGAAGCTGAAAGTGAGTGTTACCTAGCTACTACCCACTACAATGGGGATACCAGCAGGAGGAAAGGCAATAAATTCTGAGAACATCCCCAATACCTTTTCAGATATCACCCTCCTGTCCCTACTACATACAATGCTATGAATTAGCTGCAAAGCACTTCTTTTAAAGTAGAACAATGCATACCTTATCAAGGAGCCGTTAGAGGTAACATGATTTAAGGCATTAAACTTCATGAAGACGATAGCAAGGATGATCAATCATCCAATATGGTGGAAGACGATAGTCTGCATGTTCTCCACCTCATTCCACCAGTTTATTATTTATATTTTTTATTTCTTAATTGCCCATCTCCCTTGGAGACCTAGTTTATCTAGATCTTCTATTACTTTTAGCATAAATGGTGCACTTGCTTTATCACTTATTCAGAAAAAACAATCTGCTGTAAATAGATTTCATCCCAAACATTAACTCCGTTACCACCACCTATTCCACTGATAAAGTACATGTGTTTTATATTTTTTCCCTCAATGCACAAAGAGGTAAAGAGAATATAGCACCCAGGCACAGTAGGCTTTAATTCTAAAGTATTGGCCCTCACATCTCGGAAGCGGTGGCTAGTAATAAGGTGTGACGAATAATCATTTGAGCAGATAATCTCAACTATGACTTTGTGGTCAAAGGCAGACAGGTCAAATGAAGTCAAGAGCAATTTGACAGCAATAGCTCTGTGCCTAAATTAACTCCATTTAATCATGCAAGGAGATCTTAGTATGAGACAGACCAATATCTATACTTATAAGATTATCACAATGACTGAAGTCTGCCTCTAGTTTTCTTAACTGCTTTCACTGAGTGTGGAGAAGAGGATGCTACACAGCATCAGGTTAAATTAAGACTAACCTAGTGTTTCTCAACCTTGGCAGCTTAAAGATATTTGAACTTCAATTCCTAGAATTCTCCAGGCAGCTCTGAGAATTGAAGTTCACACATCTTCAAGGTGCCAAGATTGAGAAACAATGGACTAACCGAAGACTAGATTTCTCTGGGTATTCCGATCCACATGTTGTTAAAGACACACAACTGTGTCTCCTGAGCTTTCAGTTATCCACGTAACCTCAGACACTGCTAGGCTGAGCTATATTCTGCGTTTGGTACTTAACTAAAAAGGTCCTGGGAAAGTCAGATTTAAAACTAGCAGAGCTATGGCAGCCTCAAATCACGAACCAGAATTAGGTTCCACTATAGCATAATTCTCATCAGCCGTAAGCATGTTATTGCATGTCCAACCTGCATTATCTACCTGATAATACAGGTAGCCCTCGACTTACAATCACAATTGAGCCCAAAATTTCTGTTAAGTGAATTTTGCCCCATTTTACGTCCTTTCTTGCTAGAGTTGTTAAGTGAATCACTGCAGTTCTTAAGTCAGTAACAGTTGTTTGAATGAATCTGGATTCCCCATTGACTTTGCTGGTCAGAAGGCAGCAAAAGAGGATAGTGCAATCTTCATAAATGTGGGTCAGTTGCCAATCATCTGAGTTTTGATCACATGACCACAGGGAGGCTGCAACGGTCCCAAGTGTGAAAAAGTTCAAGTCAGTTTTTTTCAGTGCCAGTGTAACTTTGGTCACTAAACGAACTGTTGTAAGTCGAGGATTACCTATATGAGACTCACTCACCAGCCAATAACCTGAACAATTGTTATCTTTTTTACAGCATATCATTTATGCCTGGATTCTAGCTGGATGGAGCAATTTGTGTTCCTTAGGATGAATCTCCCGTGTCAACATCTGGACCACCGGCAGTTGCTTGGCTACCTGCCAGAAGAGGGAGACATCAACTCACCTGGATCATACACATAACCAGCCATTTGCTCATCTAATGAATCACCCTGCAATGAATCCTTAATCATGGCATCCAAGATGAGCCAATTGGGTGTTCGGGTTCTACTATAGAAGTGGCAAGAGGCCTGCAGTTATTTGTTTTGGCTCACAAACAAGACTACTAAAAGAAAGGCAAGTCATGGCCTATGGGTACAATAGGAGCATGCAAAATATTCTGAGCTTAAAATGTCCCTATCTCAGTACATAGGACCTTTTGGCTTGTGTTCCAGAATTCTATCCCAAGCTTCAATCAAAATAAGGAATTTTATAGCACTTTGAGCTCCCTATCTCATCTTTTTTTTAAAACCCCAGTAGATTAGCCAATAAAGCAGCAGGTATTGGTCTTCTTCCTATGGTAGCATCACTGGCTAGGAGTATTTGGGTGAAGGATGAGATGGGGGCAAGAAAGTTCAGAAAACCATTCTGGATGTAAGATTAGCTCTATTTTCTTCTATAATTTGGGTGGTAAGAAATTCTCAGCTTGGATAACTATAAAAACTGGGAATTATTGAAGGGCAGAGACATGTTCCCATTCTTTTTTGTAACAGAAGCCCTCAACACTTTGGGGGCCAGGAGCTGGTTCCGTGGAGGGCAGTTTTTCCACAGACCAGAAGGCATGGCTCCGTGAGCTGCCTACATCCCACACATGCGCAGATGGGGTTTCATTCACTTTCTTGGATCAGTTCCTGGCGGGCTGCGGGCTGGGGCCTGTCTGCAGCCCAGAGGTTTGGGATCCCTGCTCTATAACATAAGGTGTTATAAATTTGGTTCTGGCAAATAATGGATATTTAAATTAATAGAATTTTCGGGGGGGGGGGGTGTATTTTTTCCTATTTGATACACATTTTTTTAATACTATGATGCTTTTGGAACATCTACATGCCAAATGACAAATAGGCCAAACTTAAACTGATATTTTTTACTCTCAGAATTACTCGAACAACAAAATAAACATTAGAAGCTTGTTCGAGGCACACGTACAAAGACCCTGCTCAGGCAGGAAACCTTATACCATTTTCAGATAAATAATTGTCCAATCTCTTCTACAAGTCTCCCGTGCTGGAGCATTCACAACTTCTGAAGGCAAGCCATTCCAGTGGTTAATTATTCTGTCAGGAAATTTCTCCTTAGTTCTAGCTTGCTTCTCCCCTTGGTAAGTTTCCATCCATTGTTTTTCATCTTGCCCTCTGGTGCTTTGGAAAATAGGTTGACCTCTTCTTTGAGATGGTCCCATAAATATTGGAACACTGCTATCATGTGTCCCCTAGTCCTTCTTTTCACTAAACATACCCAATTCTGCAACTGTTCTTTGTACGTTTTAGCCTCCCGCCTCCCAATCATCCTTGTTGCTCTTCTCTGCACTCTTTCCAGAGTCTCAACATCCTTTTTATATTGTGACCACCAAAATTGGATGCAGTATTCCCAGTGTTTCAATAAGACTTTATAAAACAGTACTAATACTTCATGTGATCTTTATTCTATCCCTCTATTAATGCAACCTAGGATTGCAAGGCCTTTTTTTGGCTTCTGCCACACATTGCTGGCTCATATGTAAGTGATTGTACACTTGGATTCCAAGATCTCTCACAGTTACCGCTACTGAACCAAGTTCCAACTAATCTGTACCAGTATATTCAGTTATGCTTTCCTAAGTGTAGAACTGTAAAGTGTAAATATCCCTCTACTGAATTTCTTTTTGTTAGATAATTGACAATGCATCACATACATATGCTCATTTGGACTTAGGAACAAAACAAATTTAGAAACAGCTTCTTAGAATGCTGAAGAGTACTGTCTGTATTGCAAAGATCTAAAATCTAAGAAAACTGTCGTGTTCCCTTTTAACAAGATTATTACTTGCCATGTTTCAACAACAGTACCTGGAACTGAAGCATTATCCTTTCAACATTTTTTTGCCACTAACAATATATTGTTTTTAATGTCTTCTTTTAGTAATGTACTACATTTTGGGAGAAGACTAGAACCAACCAGAATTTAAATGGGTGTATCCAGACTTGGGAAACTCAGGTATGGAAACAAAATGTAGACTGAGAAGGTAGTTTTGAGCAGGACTATTCTAAGTTCCAGAAAGCATTAGTGGAAGTTTTCAATGCCAAAGAAAGAAGATGAGAAGACAAACACCTTGGGTTCTTGAACACTAATAACTTAAACTTTTCCTGAGAATTAGGTGGATTAAAATAGGCTAAAACCTTAGAATTAAACTTACAGAGTGAATTTTCTTTAAAAAAATTCCCTCCAAATTCATCTTTCCCAGTACCTGAATTTCCCAAAGCCCAGTCATAAACCCCAAATCTGTTATCCTGTGATGCCTAAAACATTTACTCCAATCTGATGAAGAGGAAGGAAGAAAAATGACTTTTATAAGTCCCATCGCTAACCAGGGAAGACTTTGAAAACCTGACTTCATTTGATGTAGGATGTCCTTATGTTCACCCTACTTCTCTACTCCCAATAAACGAGTCTTTAGTTTTTAGGTGGTGTTTCGACTTTAGGTAGAGTTTGTTATGCATTAATAATTCCCCCCAAACTCAAGTATTCTAAACAGATTATAAAATCGCTTATAGGCATTAAAATAATTAGCAGAAAAATAGATAGGAAAAGTCTTCTATGACTGAACCATACTTTGCAAAGAAGAGTCAGTGGCAGTCTACACCAGGACTAAAATATACATTTTGGAATTTGGGGATGTGCATGTTAAGATTTGAACCAAAATGTAGGTATTCCTGGCTGAAGGATTCCTTGGCAAGAGTAAGGATGGATCCCTGGGATAGCAGCTGTGAATGAGGGACAGGAGGTTATGGAGAAGCTTGGTGTGAGGACAAGCAAGTGGGATATACTGTACTAACATTGCAGCTTGTTCCATTCTGCAGTGACCACCTGTGGCAAGGAAAGCCACATAAATGGCAGTGATGGGCAACACCCAAGCCATGTCCTACCTATACTAGCTCATCTAAACAGTTCAGACTTCTCTAGGTTCAGGGCAAGCACCTTTTCTCATTTCAGGCACATCCTTATGGAAGAAAAATTAGAATAGAAAACAAAAGCTGTTGTCTGCTTTAATACAGGCATTATTAAGTGCTTGGTGAAAAGGGAATCTTGGGCTGAGGGTGAAAAGACATTAGTACAGGAGCTAATTTTGAATTCTTATGAGGGAAGCATTCCTTAAGCAAAGTCTTCTTCCCTATAACCACACACCTAACTTGTCTTTGTGAAGACATCTGGAAGGCTTCCGAGAATAACTGAAGAGACAAATACGAAGCAAGGAGCTAATCTCTGCAAACCGCATTATAAAATCAGGATCCAATTATCTAGTAATTGAACTAGATTTAAAAAGAGCTCATAAAACAGGGGGGAAAGCTTCTACAAATCACAGGCCTTTTTCTAGATTGAGATAAATGTAATAGCATTGTAATGTAGCTTAGTGAATGCAGGATCCACTGATTAAATTATAATGTTCAATTCTATCAGCAAAACTGAATGAAGAGTTTTTCAATATATAGTAATGCTTGGCAGACAATCAGACATTTGCCTTTCAGATGAGCCACTGTAACTGTTCTTTAAATTAAATGGAGCTAATGATTAGTGCCTAGAGAACCATATCATAAGAGGCCTCTTGCTTTCATCCAAATGGCTAAGCAGAAAAAAACAGATTATTTGAAATTTACAATTGGAAGGAGGGAGGGAGTTAATATGTCATCTTCTGGATATTGTACATGCAACAGAAATAGGATTTTAAGAACTTATAACAAATATTAAGATTAGGTCTGGAAAAACTTGGGCCTCCAATCTCTCCCCCAACCTAATTTGTATAGGAATATCATGTATAGGAAGATCATGTATAGGAAGAAATGTTCAGACATTTTTGAAGAGTAATTTCTGAGTAGAAAAGCATTCATTTTATCTTTGTTGATGTTGCAAGGTATATAACTAAGTCCTGGAGGTCAATAATGTTGAAAAAGAAAGAGGCATTGCATCTCTTCTCCAAAACTCAATACCACATGTAGCAAGTTGATAATTTTGATATTTCTTTCATTTTGGAACGTTCTGAAGTTTTTATATAAAAGATAAATGTTGTATTATGATTCAACGGTCCATGTTAGAGCAACATCTTTGGTATGGCTTGCAATTCTGGGTGAAATTGAGCATGTTTTGCAGCAAACTGCCCCCTACTGTTATGCTGAAATGTGTTGTTGCTGTTTAAATACCAATTTCACTACAGGTGGACCTCAACTTATGACCACAATTGAGCTCAAAATCTGTTGCTAAATGAGAATTTGTTAAGTGAGCTTTGCCTCATTTTATGACCTTTCTTGCCACAGATAAGCGGATCAGTGCAGTTGTGTTAGTAACATGGATGCTAAGTGAATTTGGCTTCCCTATTGACTTTGCATGTCAGAAGGTCACAAAAGGGGACCACATGACCCCGGGACACTGCAACCGTCATAACTATAAGCCAGTTACCCAGCACCTGAGTTTTGATCATGTGACTGGGGAGGGGGTGCCGCAACAGTCGCAAATTTGAAAAACAATCATAACTCACTTTTTAAAGTACTGTTGTTTAGTGACTTCAGAAGGTCACTAAACAAACTGTTGTAAGTCGAGGACTACCTGTACTTAAATGTCACAGGTCAGATGCTCAAAATTCTATATTTTAGTTTGTTTTACCTTGGACTATAGTGAGTTAGTAGTTTGATGCTACACTACTTGTAGAAATTATAAATGCATAAAAAGTATTATTACTACTTGTACTTCTACAGAGATACCGATTTTATATATGTTGATACAAAAACTATGAGTGGCGCAAAGAGCATGGAAAGAAACATGCTCAGCTTCACAAGAAAGTCCTACACATGGATGAGAGAACAAATGAAAGTATATATCAAGAGTTTAAAAGAATAAAAATGGAAATGGGCCAGTCACATAGCAAGAACAACTGATGACAGATAGACCAAGGGAGTCATAGAAGGGATCACACTTGATAAAAAGGATCCACAAAAGAGATCTATAGCAAGATGGATGAACGACATCAGCAAGCATTGTGGGCCCAACTGGCAAAAGAAAGTTTAGGACCGTTTTGGTTGGAAATACATGGAAGAGGCCTTCATCCTACAGTGGATAAGACAACAGCTAGAATGATGATGACACACACAAACACCCCTATCTTATCTATCTATCTATCCTCTTATCTAATCTATCCTATCTATCTATCCTATCTATCTATCCTATCTATCTATCCTATCTATCTATCTATCCATCCATCTAATCTACCTATCACGCATTTACAGCTGCCCAGTATTATTTGCATTATTAAGAGGACAGAGAATTTGTTTTAAAGTGTGATTGATTGATTGATTGATTGACTTGTCCTTGGCAGTTGCCAATTCATTGGACTTATCTTGTTCAGGGTGATGACTAACTCAAAAAAAAAAAAAAAACCCAGAACTGTTTTACCCAGAATCAGCAAGTTGAATCAGGTTGGCTTTTGGCTAGAGGCTGGGCTGAAATGCTCTTCTGACCTGGCACTGAAATGGCATGAGGCAAACTGCATGACCGTGTCAAGCTAAATCTGCCCAAGGTCTGCATGGCCCCATTCATTATAAACCAATCTAAAAAGTGGTTCCTCGTGAAATTAAGGGCTTTTTAATTTCTATATATTAAGGAACTGTTGGAAACTGAATGGGAAAAACAGGTCAGAATAACAAGGTTTCAATGTGCTTGCTGACTGAAAAGGCATTCAAATTGATGGCAGTTGAAGGCCAAAATATCTGGACAGCACCTGGTGCCTAATCTGCCAAAAGGTTTTACGGATGCACTTGGGCAACTGTTTTTTGAAGTCAAAGACAATAAAATTATAAATAAGAGTGCAAGGTCTTTTAGTCTAACCCCCTGCTCAAGCAGATGGTCCTATACCATTGCAGATAAATAGCTATCCAGTCTCTTCTTAAAAGCCTCCAGTGATTGAGCACCCATAACTTCTGATGGCAAGTTGTTTCACTAATTGATTGTTCTCATTGTTAGCAAATTTCTCCTCAATTCTAGGTTGCTTCTCTCCTTGATTAGTTTCCATCCATTGATTCTTGTCTTGGCCTCTGGTGCTTTGGAGAATAGATTGACCCCCCTATTCTTTGTGCAGCTCCTCAAATATTGGAAGACTGCTATCATGTCATCTCTAGTCCTTCTTTCCTGGATTAAACATATCCAATTCCTGCAACTATTCTTCAGGTCAAGGATATTCTTTCAAAAAGTGAACAAATTTCATCCCACCCTCCATCCTCATAATCAGCACTGGCAGTTTCTTTGAAACTTAAGGTCACGGCAGGATTTTAAACTGATAGAAAGTTCTTTTTCAAGATCACAGACTACATTCTGTATAGCCATCTGCACTTCAGTGCACCTAGGGTGAACATGTACAAAATGTTAAGGATTGGTTGTACATGAATCTCCTTACTGGTTAAAAAGAAGAAAAGAAAACCATTTTGTCAGTAGGAATGTTTCACAAGGTCACCTTCCAAAATTCTTTTTGGAGCTTGTTGTGAAATGATCTGGACATTTCTGCCTTCTTTTAGCCGGTTTTTCTACACATATGAAAAACCTATAGGATGGATAGTATTGATCCAACTGAATATCAAGGCTTACAAAGTTTATCAACATCAAAAAATTATGTTAGAACAGATTATCATTCTGAACCAGATCCAACCTTCAGAAGATCATGTAAACATCCACATATACCATAGTTTCCCAAGTTTTCAAAAGTTAATCATTTTAGCTACCTGGGAAAAATAAAAAATAAATCAAAGCCGCACGTCCCAAATCGTGTAACTTATAGTTTTAGGCAATTTTACTAGAAGCCTTCAACTACTGTAAAGAAAGTATTAGTTAGGCAATGGTGAACCACTATCTTATGTTCCCTTCCATCTCAACCCTCTTCTCTTTCTCATGCTCTTCCTGTTACATTCATTTTTTTATTTAAGTATAGAAAAGATGGTTTCAATCTCTTAGATATTGTTATGTAATTAAAAACTCAGACCAAACATTCCTTTCCTTTTGGTCTTTTTTCCTCCACTTGTTGCCTTAACCATGACTCATCTTATACAAATATTTGATAATTGCCAAACAATTATCAATTAACATAGTAAGTGCTAATCAGGGGTAGAATCTGGAATGCAGGCTTTATTGTATAAAACTATGGAAAATGGAGTGTGGAGAGAAAAGATGGGAATATCTGACCGGTTTCTAATCTTTTAACAAAGGCTGGAGAATGCAAAAAAAGCCAATAGAGAAACATATAGATGCCTAAACTGCATTTCTGACTAGAAGTAGCAGAGCATAGTAGGCACAAGTAAAACAGAAACCTCTAGAGGTACTGAGAACTGTGCACTTGGAATGCTCGAAGTAGTTTCTATTCAAGCTAGATTGAGCTACAAATTGCCCAACAATCTTTATTTTCAAATTGTCTTAAATTAAAATAGTTTTAAGTTGACAAAAGAAATCTTTCAAATGTTGAACTCAGAATTTAAATGCATTTTTCATGTTAATCAACTGTTGAGTTGAATCAATATTCTTATAAACCATTTTTCTATTTTTTCCATCACTTTATATGCATTTGTGGTAGGTTAGGGTTTTTTCAAAATGGCATATTGGTTGGAAAAATAAAAGACCAATTTTTCTCCAACCAGAGCAGCCTAATTGGTCTACCAAAACATTGAAACTCTTCATGTGAAGTTTTCCTGAACTTGGCAGGGATTCAGACTGCATCCTTAGTAGCACTGATACCCCTGGAGAGAAATAAAGCTTAACAGTTATTAAGCACAGGAATAACAAATTGTTGACTTCCATGGCCAACCAGTAATTACATTTAACTCTGTACCAATGCTCCTGGTAATTATCCAAGAGCAAGCCATCACCAAATCTTTTAAAAAAAGAATGAGCTTATCTTTCCTTTCAAACAAAATCTTCTTTAGGTATTTCTCACTCACATGTCACTTTCACTCCTCCAGGACTAAAATTTTGTGTTATTTTGCAAGAGGAGATGATCTCACTGGTCTATTGGCTTCCCATTACTTATGACTGGAGCTCCAACCCAGCACCTTTGAAGCCTCATTTCCACCACCTCCCCTTTCAAATTTCACATCTTGTTTGAAACAGTGTGGTTTAAGCTCACTTCCATATCCCAAGCAGAAAATTGCATGCTAAGGAGCAGATGTTAAACAAATTGGTAGATGCTAGCAATATAGTTCCTC
Organism: Thamnophis elegans; assembly: GCF_009769535.1. NCBI lineage: Eukaryota > Metazoa > Chordata > Lepidosauria > Squamata > Natricidae > Thamnophis > Thamnophis elegans. The sequence goes on from NC_045552.1 coordinate 34,991,178, forward strand.
TCTACGTACTTTTAATTTCAATTAAAAGTTTTTTGGGGTAACTGTCTTTTAAAAAAAAGCTAAATACCACATACAATGAAGCCATTATATGCTAGCTGATCATTTAAAGCAAATGTAATTTGACTTAAATGTCAATTATTTTCATGTTATACTTGAATCTCACTCCGGAGTTTTTGGCAGAATTCAGTACAGTTGGTAACTTAACCTATTTAACATTCTCTATATTAAAACTAGGAGTAACTCGGCATTTACTATATAATTACCTACATCCTGAAGCTAGCTATTCCTGCACAGTACAATTGACATTCTTGTCATCATAAAGTAGTATTGTTAACAAGTGGTTGGACTGAGCAAATTACAGAAACCCAAAAGGATGAAGGCACAAAGTAATGAAACTAGGTGCTTCCTGTTTGGTTAAGGGTGACAAATATCTGAATGGGTCCTGATCTCTATTGTAACTATGAGTGAGTCTTTCTGGCATTTGATGAAATCACAGCCGGTGAACCAAGAACAATCTCTCGTGCTATCATTAGATGTATGGGCCAAATAAACTCAGATTTAAAACCAGCCTATTTCTATGGCTAAATGTCCATGGAGATTCTCAAGTCATCCAGGTCACGGTTGCCCCCCCCCCCCCAAGATCGAGAGAGACTATTTTTAATCTACAGACGACCTGAGTCTCTGGAACCTATAAAGGAAGCAAGGAAGGAACAGCCTGTGAGCATCAGAAGGGATGACCCAGGAAAGGGAGAGAGGCCCCGCTTCCCTCTTCCTGCCTTCACCACACCCTGCGGAGACACACGGGGAGAATGGCGAGGGATTTGGGCCACGAAAAAAATTCCCCCACCCGAAATAGGGCGGAGAAGCGTAGGGGAGAGAAGCCCACTCGGGAACCGGAGGGGCCTCCTGGGGCAGCCAGGCTGGGTGGGGTTTCCCTGTCAGCGCCGTGACTTTCAACCAACAGCCATGACACATCAGAAGGCAGCCGGCCTCGGATCTCCATCAGAGGCGAAACTCCGGAGGAAGAGACCCAGGCCCCGCAGGCCGTCGTTCCTCCCCCTCCAGCTATCAACCGGGGGAGGGGAGGACGGGGGTCCCGATTCAGGCGGGGGCGGCGATGGCTGGGAAGGGCCTGGGGAGGCCAGGTCGCAACGTCCAGCCAGGCCCGGGCCTCGCGCTGCCCACTTAGGCCGCTCGCCCTGCAGCGGGGCCAAGGGCGGGCCTCACTCCGCCCTCCCCGTTTTACGGCGGGGAAGGCCCGGAGGCCCCCAGCCCCGCCGGCGAGGGGCGATGGGAGTTGCTGTCGGCGGATCAGGCGAGCCTCCCGCCTCGAGAGGGGGGGAAGGAAGGAGAGCAGCGGCCCCCGGCAGAGGACGGGCCTTGTTGCCGCTCGACCCGAGAGCCTCCCTCCCCCCTCAGGCCTGCGAGCCGCCGCCGCCGCCCCGTCCCCCGCGCCCCTCCTCAGCCGCCCTCCCGGAATCCGCCCGCTGCGCCCCTCGTACCGCCCCAGAGGCCGCGGCGTCGTTCCGTCCCGTCTCCCGTTCGCCGACGCGTCTCCTCGGCCTGGCTGGCTCGGCGGCGGCTGCGTCCCTTCCTGGCTCCGCTTCGCTCTCTCAAGCGGCCATTTTATGCTCCATTGTTACTAAGGAACTCGGGGCCGGAAACGGCGAGGGTAAGTCGGGAGGGGGGAGGGAGCACGGCGGGGGAATGGAGCGCAAGCCGACGCGGTGATTGGTTGGATGCCGGGCGGCGACCCGCGCAATAGAGGAAGTGACGCGACCGGCTTCCCTCGCCCCGCCCCGCGGCATGCGCATGCTCCCTGGGCTCACCATCCCCTCTCCCGTCACGTTGCTCGGTCGAAGGGAGCGGCTGGAATGGCGCAGAGCGGAAAGGCGAGGGGACCATAGAGTCCGGAGCGCCGGAGGGAGCGGCCCTATAACCTGGCTGCCGCTGTGCGGCCATTTTGAAGAGCCAAGCTGAAGGGAGGCGGGGGAGGGGGTCTTGGGGCGGCCTGAGGGGCTTTTCTCCCCAAGGTGGAGGAAAGCCCCCACGAGTCTCTCTCTGATGCCAGAGAAGCCACTTCAGTTCGGAAAGGCCGTTTGGTCCCTGCGACTCTCGCCTTCCCGCGTGGCTCAAGACCCATCATCCACAGCCCGGGGCCGCTTGGCGCTGTGTAAACGGGGGGGGGGAGAGGGATGGAGGGGGGGTTACAGTTACCTGCAATCTCCTCGATTCCCTCCCTCCCTCCCTCCCACTATTAGGCTTCACAAGCAATGGGGGGGACTACAACACCTATCCGTCCCAGCCATCAGCCAGGTGCCTTTTTTTTTTTTTTTGCAATCCCAACGTTCCCCCCCCCGCCCCATCACTTTTCGCATCGCTTACCTGGCAGATGGGCTGCATCCCTCCTCCTCCACCACCACCGGAACACGTGACTGACGTCCTCGTGGGCGCAGCATGATGGGTCCGGAAGTCGAATGTTTTGGGAAAGATGAAGGAGCCCTTGAGGCCCAGCTGCGCTGTGGGGGAAAGTTCACTCCCGGCTCTTGCACTGCTTGCCATCCTCTCCCTCCCTGGTGCTTGTGGATCAAGTTCAAGCGCACGAAGCACACCATCATCCACAGCAAGGCCTGCCTTGGCCAAAACACGCAGTCCCTGCAAAAAAAAAAAAGCAATGGACGTCAGGAATGGCCTCCCAAAGGATTTCTCCCTGGTTGAGCCAAAGTATTGCAAAAACGCTTCTCTGGGAATCTATTTGGAAGGTTTACACATTTCTCAGGGAGTAACCATGCCAGGGATTTTTCCTTCCCCCCTCCCCCATCGGTTAATCAGTCCATGGATGGAAAAAAGAAAAGAAAATCTACTTCTTGCCTCCCCCACCCCCCATGGGTCAGTAAGTGGCATCTTGCTTCCAGTTTTTTATTTCACTATTGATATTCAGGATAACACACCATCAGGTGGATTGTAGCTCACCAAAGCTGTTTTAGAGGCTGTAAAGTTATGGTCTTTTCCTTCAATTTCCCCAATTTTCATCTTTTTGGGTAATTTGTGTATCAAATAACATTATCAATTCTCATACATGAAATTAGTACAGTTGCAATAAACCTACTTTCTGTGGCACTCAAAATGTGATCTGTTGCCAGCATTGTCATCTTTAGGGCACCAGCTGGAGAAGGCTGGTGCATATTTGCAATGCTAATTACATGAGCAATAATGAAATAAACTCTCCACTGACATGAGAAGAGAGGTTTATTTGCTATACTAATTCCTACTAATAGGAATTACTTTTTAACTGAAAAAAAGCTGTCAAGCTTCAGACCAGATGAAGCAGAAAAGAGGATCTTTAAAGTTTTGCTCATGAAATACACAAACTATTTAAAACATATAATTCAAATGTGAAACAGTGGTTTTGATCTTCCCCAACGGTTGGACCATTTTAAATTTGAAATATTTTGCACATCTCTTCCTTTATCTTTTCTATTGCTCTAGTATTTTAGCTTTCTGTGTCTTGTTAGATACTCTAAACAGTTGAACAGTTGTTGCAGATGTAAGGATGCTGTGATTTATAGTTTGAACTAATGTGTCCCAGATTAAATTGACCATCTCTTAATCCTTGCTCTGTGGTTTCACATGCTTTGCTCCAGCTAGTTTGAAGCTGGATGTAGCCTGACCATGTCCTCTCTGCTGGTCTTCCTAATTATAACAGCCTGGTACAATGAGGTTGTGGTTGTTACAACTATAATTTATTCTGAAATGGGTGGTTACAGTCAGTTGGAAAAGGAATAAATTTGGAGGTAAAATAAGCTAGTGAAACGGATCTACCCTAGCCATCCTTGCATCTAAGCAAGATCCATTGTGACCAGTACCTGGATGGTGATCACTAGAAATGCAGGGCTGTAGACTCAATTGTTATTTTAAAAAAATCTCATAAGAAAATAGCACAATGATTCCCTGTTATTGCAAAAATACTTGAATGTGCCCGTTGCCGGTACTGAGTTTAATTTGAAGGACTAGAATGGAGCCTGTACCTTTAATTTTGCCCTTTCTGTACCATTGATATCATCCTGTGTGGAAGATGACACCACTGACATTCTGTCATGCAGAGTCCATGGACTGTAGCTCTGTAGGATACACTATAGTTATGATGCTGTGTTGGGAGAAAGGTCCTTCTGGATTCAGTTCCAAGTGAGGAAAAAGACACTGGAAACATGGAGGCTGCTTGGAAAGATGGTTTAATGGTGGATCACATGCTTCCAGATGTTGGGTGAAGAAGAAAAGAAAGTGAGATGCTGAAAGTCCCTGGTTTTATGCCCTTTCGGGCCTTTGATCTTGATCTTGTATTCTGATTGGTTGTCAGACTCCCTTGGGGCCATGCAGGCCATGCACAGCTCTTTAGGCTGTGCTTTGAGTCCAGGTTTGGTTGCCTTCCTGGCTGATGTAATTTTCCCAGGTGCCTTGTGGTGAGTTTCTGTAGAGGGTCAATCCTACCTTTGTTATGTAGAGTAGACTAGCTCAGGCTTTAATGGCTAATTGACGAAGGTGGGAGCTATTAAGAGTGAGTATGTTTCCTGCCGAAAAACATGTTTCTCCATTTCTTATCCAGGGAAATATAATATTCTGCCTTTTTAATATTTCCCAGGATATTTCACTTTTTTCTAGGAGAGGGGTGAGTTTTTAACTTCTTACAGCTGAAAAAAAGTCTTCACACTCAGGACCATTGCACTATCCTCATGTAAACATGGTTACCACTGGGCAACTAACTCACATTTACAACCAATTGCAGTGTTCTACAGTCAGATTATTGGCAATTTGTGACCTTTTTGCTGGTTTTGACAAAAAAACCCCACTCATTTGAAAGAATGGATTCAATTTCCATCCAAGTGATCACTTAATGACTGGATTTGCTTAATAACTGGTGATTTGTTTAATACCGTTCTAAAAATGGTTGTGAAATTTGGTTTGACTCAATTTACAACCTTAACAACTTTCAGTGGAAACTCGGGTCCCAACTATAGTCATAAGTCAAAGACTGCCTGTATGTGGTTGGGCAATTACGAAATTAAGTCCACACATCTGAATGTTATAAGGTTGAGAATCACTGCTCTAAAGGATTCTTCAACCACAGTGTGATTTCATAGTCTGAAAGAGATATATTCAGATAAAATGTAGGAAACTAGGCATTTAAAAATTTTGTAAAACCAGGATGTATGTCTTTCATGATGGGTGATTTGCTTTCCTGGGCTCCTACATCAGGAAACAAAATAAAAACACTCATTTCATAGCTAAAAATGGGCAAAGTGCCTAGTTCAGAGTGGAGGAAGGCTCTCATTCTGTGAAATAAATTGTAATTTATTAGCTAAATCAAGTTGAATTCTTACAATCTGCATATCAATAAAACAATTTTGAGAGGGAAGCATATTTTGGGTTTTGATAGTGCATCTTATTATATACACACAAATGTTTATTTCCTGTGTGAGAGTGAATGCCTCTTTAAAAAAAGCCATGCCATCTGCAGTTTTTTGTAATTACTATATTAAAAATAATCACCATTTAAAAGAAATGTTGATTGATTTTGGAGGTCTTGTTTAAATACCCAAATCTTAAAAATCTCATCAATTGATTCATCAAACCAAATAGTCAATTAACAAATGCAACCCAAATTCTCAGGTTTCAAAACTGTGACCGGGAGACTCAGGGCTCTAAGTCACATACTTGTCAAACCAGGTCATTGAAAGATTCGGCAATTTAAAACGTGAAGCTTTGATTCATGGGTTATAGAGGGTTTGGGCAGCTATTTGATACATTCACAATTCAATGTGTATAAATCCTGGTTACTTCAGAGATTTGGAAATGTAACTTCCTAAAATAAATGAATTGATATGATATCCTCCCATAAATTAAAATATGTTTCATTGGTTGTTGGGGTTAGGAATAAAATTTCCCATTTGCTTTTTAAACTTGCTTTCCTATTTCATTCACCAGATTTTGAAACTTGACAGTTTTGAAAGGGAAACCCGAGCAGAGAGCCAGGATGGTCTAGCAGGGAGGCCCCAGGCGAGAACGGTTACTCATGAAAGCCTGCTGGGTTACCTTGGCCTGTCGTTCTCTCACAGCCCACTCCATCTCACAGAGTTGTTGGGGATCTACTTAAGCAGATACACCCACGTATGAAATTGCTCAGACAGGTGCCTTGTTGGAGTGACAGCTTCCTTAGGCTGCCCTGCAGTCCCCTTATACAGTCACTTCAGCCCCCTTGTATTTTCAGAGATAACAGAATACCAGAGTTGGAAGGGACCTTGGAGATCATGTAGTCCAACCCTCTGCTCAAGCAGGAGGCCATAAACCATCCCAGGCTGTCCAGTCTCTTCTTGAAAGCCTCCAGTGTTGGAGCACCTACAACTCCTGAAAGCAATGGGCGGATGGGCTGTCTGCTAAAAGAAAGCAAGGTTATGGCACACACTAGAAAGAAAACCAGGAAGCCTGTAATGGTGGAGTCTGTCAGGCAAAAATAACGAATGTTTATTCACAGGGAATATGCAGGTGAAAAGCTTGTAACAATTCTGGGTGGTTAGAAAGCTGATAAAAGTAACAAGAGCTGAGCTTAGAAGTTAGGGATAGGGATGGCCTGGAGCAAATAGAATGTGTGTTAGGTAACTCCTGAAGCCCTCATTAGCTAAGGCTTAGGAATAGGGACATACTAAAATCTTTATTAGATGGTATTTTTTATACATCCCACCTCATCCCGCCTTCTGCTTTAGTGAAAATCTATAAAATTTCTTAATTCTACTGTTCGGGGTTCTTGGCAATTTGGCTCCAATAAAAGGAACCCAAAACCTGCACCTCGTGTCTGGCAGGGGTGGGTTTCAACCGGTTCACGGCGGTCCCTGCGAACTGGTTGGTCGCCGAACCCGGAAGTAAGTAACTTCCAGGAACGGCGAAGGGCGCCCGCGCTCGCTCCTTACCCGGTTTTGACGAATTCTGCGCTTCCACGCATGCGCAGGACGCATACAGCGCCTGCGCGATCCTCCAGGAGCAGCTGGAGCATCGCACAGACGCTAGTACGCATGCGTGCGCCACACGCGTGCACGCACGTGCCGCACGCGTGCGCGAGGACGCCGCCAGCCTCGTTCCAACCGAACCGGTTGGAACGGGGCGAGAAACCCACTCCTGGTGTCTGGTGTCCTTCATCGGCTTCAGCACCAGGCTCAGACCCAAACTGGGGACCCCGAGCCCTTCCACTGGTTCATTGTTCTCACTGTTAGGAAATTCCTCCTCAGTTCTCCGTGGCTCCTCTCCCTCCATCGGTGCCACTGATGAACATTCTTCAACTTCATGTAGGGTTAAGGTGGCTCTGATGCTTTGGGGTCCCATTCGCATTTTATAGTTGTTCCTCAGATTACAACAATTACAGAAAAAAGTGACTTGCAACTGGTCCTCGACTTACAACCATTGCAGCACGCGCGCACACACACACATCAAAATCCGAGTGCTTGGCAATCAAGGTGTTATTTATGACAGTTGTTGCGTCCCAGGGTCACGTGATCGCCATTTGCAACCTTTTCACTTCCAACAAGCAAAGTCAGTAGGGGAAGCTGGACTTACTTAATGACCTCATGAATCACTGAACTGCCATCATTTGCCTAAACACCATGGCAAAAAAAGAAAAGAGGTTTAAAAACTTGCAGAACTTACTTAGCAGCTGCCTTGCTCAGCAAGAGAAATGCTGGCTCGTATTGTAATTCGAAGTCAAGGACTAGCTGCATAGATTTTGCCAGCAATGATGAAACATAACTCCATATCAGAGATGGACACAATCCTAAATAGCATTAACAGAGGGATACAATCAAGATCAAGGGAGGTACTAATACCACTCTATAAACCCCTAGTAAGGCCACACTTAGAGTACTGTGTCCAGTTTTGGTCACCACACTATAAAAAAGATGTTGAGACTCCAGAAAAAGTGCAGAGAAGAACAACCAGGAGGATTAGGGGACTGGAGACTAAAACATATGAAGAACAGTTACAGGAACTGGGCCTGGCTAGTCTAGTGAAGAGAAGGACCAGGGGAGACAGGATAGCACTCTTCCAATATTTGAGGGGCTGCCGCAGAGAGGAGGGGGCTTAAGGTATTTTCCAAGGCACCCAAAGGCCAGACAAGGAATAATGGATGGAAACTGATCAAGGAGAGATTCAACCTGGAAATAAGGAGGAACTTTCTGACTGAGAACCCATGGAACAGAAGTTGTGGGAGCTTCATCACTGGAGGCCTGTAGAGATTCTCACTCATCCAGGTCATGGTTATCGGTGCTTTTTCAGGAGGCAACGGGACTTTCTTTTTTTCTTCTTTTGAAGATGTCTTTAAAAGAAAAAAAAGAAGAAAGTCTAGTTGCCTCCTGAAAAAGTTCGTCACTGGAGGCTTTCAAGAAGAGACCAGGCTGCCATCTGGGCAGGGGATTGGACTAGAAGACCACCAAGGTCCCTTCCAACTCTCTTATTCTATTATTAACTTGGGGGGGGGGATTCCATCATAACTTTGAAGTCATCCAGTGACCGGTCATTAAGTGAGGACTATCTGGAACAAATTATGATCAGGAGGCTTAGTGTTCCACCTAAGTGCCATCTATACTGAGCCCACTGCAAGTCGTTAACTGGACTTATAGAAATAGCAACCATACCTGCTGTTTGGTTCATATCTGCTTCCTGCAATTTTTATGGGCCAGATGCCAAGATATTTCTGGTTGTTAACATCAACTAGACCTTTTAATTGATGATGGCCTGATTCCTTTAACAATCCATTTTATTTATTAATATCAACTTTTCTGTTTCTCGATGAGGGAAGGCAAGGATTTAGGATTCTTTTCAGTGAGTAGCTTTGTGTGTCATATTGGACTACAAAGATAATTTATTCAATAAGGCAGTGAGTCAGTTTTTACAAGCCTCCAAGTCATAAACCATAGACCACAAACATCAGTAGCTCGATTCACATCACACACTCAATCCAAGCCTGACCACGTTGTTGTTTCAGTACAATGTGGAAATCCAGGGATTAAATAGCAGCTTCAGGTTAAACCTCAATGAGTTGCTTAGCAGTTTTGGTATAAATGACAAGATGACTGGTACCATTGCTGTCCAGTAGAGGGCACTGTGGACATGTATATCAGCTCTTCTGTGCTATCCACATTGCTTAGGGACAGCTGCATGGTTGTATTTTTTAAGTCCACAATAATCCATTTTCTTGCTCTTTATGTTCCTCTCCAGAGCACCCAACAGAGCAGGTGACACCTTCACCCCCTCTTGGAATGATGGGAGTGAGTGGTGCGATTGGCATTGAGATGAAGGCTGGAAAACCAGAAGCTCCCCCATTAGGGTCCAGGTAATAAACTTTAGTGAGGAACCCCTGGAATATTGCATCCCGTTTTGGTTATCACATTATAAAAAATATGTTAAGACTTTGGAAAGACTGCAGAGAAGTGCAACAAAGATAATTAGTGGGCTGGATGCTAAAACATATGAAGATATGAAAGGCTTACAACCTTTATAGCTGTACAGAATTGGAAGGGACCTTGTAAGTCATCTAGTCCAACCCCCATCCAAGCAGGAGACCCTACCCCATTTCCGACAGATGGCAGTCCAGTCTCTTCTTGAAAGCTTCCAGTGTTGAAGCTCCCACAACGTCTGGAAGCAGCTTCTGTTCCATCGGTTGAAATAAGTTTTCCTTATTTCCAGGTTGAATCTCTCTCCTTGTTCAGTTTCCATCCATTATTCTTTGTCTGGCCTTCAGGTGCCTTGGAAAATAGCTTGACCTCTTCATCTCTGTGGTCATTCTCTTCATTAGACCAGCCATGCCCAGTTCCTGCAACCAGTTCCTGCACATGTCCAGTTCTTGACATAGCTGTTAAGTGAATCATGGCACTGGTAACTTAGTAACTTAATTGTTCTGTGAAACTCGCTTCCCCATTGACTTTGCTTGTCAGGAGGTCAATAGCAATAGAAACAGTGCTTAGACATATATACTACTTCACAGTGCTTGACAGCCCTCTTTAAGTGGTTTACAGAGTCAGCACATTGCCCCCAACAATCTGAGTCTTCATTTTACTGATCTCGGAAGGATGGAAGGCTGAGTCAACCTGGAGCCTGGTGAGATTCGACCTGCTGAACTGCTAGTGGCCAGCAATCAGCAGAAGTAGCCTGCAGGACTGAATTCTAACCATTGCGCCACCATGGGTCTGATCACATGATTCCAAGACACTGCAACTGTCATAAATATGAACCAATTGCCAATCATCTGAATTTTGATCATATGATCATGGGGATGCTGCAAAGGTCTAACTGAAAAAAGGTCATGTCACTTTTAATGCCTTCGTAAATTCAAACAGTCATTAAATGAATAGTTGTAAGGTGAGGACTACCTTTTATTGTAGTGGCAACAATAGTATCAACTTTGATACTAAATCAATATTTACTTACCTAAACAGAAAGCCAATGAAAAGTGGCAATGGCTTCTGACTTCCCGCAGGCTTTCCAATTGACCTTGCTTATGGGAAGTTGATAGGGAACTTAGGAAATCAGGATCAGGTATGCACGATAGGGATGCTGCAAAGTACAGAGCTTTGTGAATAAAACTGATACGAATATAAGAGAAGTTTAAATTCCACAGGAGCCATGGAGCCCAGATTTTTTTAATGCATTATTTCAATTGCAGGTTTTAGGCACCTTGATTCAAAAGTGTTGTGATATCATTCAGTATTTGCCTAATTTGACAGCACAAAAAAGAAACAGAAAGCTAGTTTTAGTAGTATATTCATAACCGGCCTTTATTAGGAGATAAAGATAAGAGCGACTGCAGCCAGGGCTTTGTTGGCATCATGCCCCCATCTGCCTAGAAATTAAACCTGGGAAAAAAGCAGAATTCAGATGTGGCCACCAGAGACGGCCATGGGTTTGTGTGCCAAGATGGCAGCTGTGGTTTCCTGATTGAAGTTCTCCTTCCTTTTTAGATGCACCACAGAACACTTTCCCACCTACATGCCTGCTGAGGCAGAAAAGGCAAGTGGGCATTTCTTTGGAAGGGGAGTTTGGACCCACGGCAACCCAGGCTAGCTGAACCAGAGAAAAACCCAGCTGTGAAAGGAGTGTTCCCTCTTTGCAGATGTGCCCAGCGAGTGACCTTCTCTACTGATCCCAAAGGATAATGAGCTTAATGAAGTCTGTGATGATGGTCACCCGAATGAAGTGTGCTCAGTTCCCCCTAAACAAGCAGGTGCCCAGAAATGCAACAGCCTGCGGCAGGGAGCTCAGACAATGGCGGGCCAAAGACTAGGAGAAGATCAAAGGACAATGGATGGATCAAAGGGCTGAACTACCAGATTCTAAGTTATAGTGTTAACTATAGGAGGAGGCCAGAGAACTAGGGGCCTCTTTTGCATAAGGAATTTTTCGCCTTTTAAGAATTAACCAAGGGTTAAAAAGCGAAGAATTCCTTATGCAAATGAGGCACGTGTTCTCTTGCCTCCTGTAAAGGGCATTTTTACAGGCTTTTTAGCGTTCTCTGGGAGCAACTAGCTCAGTCTGACTCAGAGCTCTGGCCTTTCATGGGGGCAGAGTTGAAATCCTCTCTGAAACAGCTGGAAAAGGTTCGTGTGTGGGGAGGGGGTAGGAATTCAAAAAGTTTGATTGCATGCAGAACCCACGTTGCCTTTTCAAACACACACACACACACACACACAGAGAGAGAGAGAGAGAGAGAGCTGGATAAAAGTATATAAGCCCAGCTTCACTGAAAAGGCAACATGATTCACCTGCAATCAAAGGCTCCGATCGGGGGGGGGGGGTATGGCAGAGGAGCTGCTTTCAAGCCTTTGGAAAATATATCCAATCCAACTTCTGTGTTTGTGTTTGTTTGAGAGTGAGTGAGTGAGAGAGGGACCCAAGTTCTCTGTGTCCATGTGTCTGTTTGAGAGAGGGGGGAGAGAGGGAGGAAGGACGGGGTGGGAGAAGAAAAAGAATGGGAAAATTTATTTTGCAAGGGGGAAAAATGCTGTCGCTTTAAATAGGAACTGAGCATGCCTGGCTGTGGAATTCTGGGAGTTGAAGTCCACAAGTCTAAAAAGCTGCCTCACCAGCCATAAAACTCACCGCACGTCACTGCTCTCTACCTACGTTAGTTGGAAAAATTGTCTGGAAGAGCCCTTGCTATTTGGAACTGAGAAATGTTTTTAGAAAGTCAGTTGTATTGAAGACTTGTACTGACAATGTTACTTAGTTGGGGAATGCAGGAAAACAACCAAGCCCAGTGTCTCTGTGGAGATTCCCCAATCATCCTACTCCTCGTTGTCCCAAAGATGTTTTTCCAAAAGGCAACCGGACTTCCTTTGTTTTTCCTTGAACAAGTTTCACTTCTCCTCCAAGAGGCTTCTTCAGTCTTCTGACTTCAAGCTTCTTCATCCAGAACTGAAGAAACTTTTTGGATGAGAAATGAAATGTCTTCAAGGGAAAACAAGGTCCAGTTGCCTTTTGAAAAAGCACCTTTGGGACGATCAAGATCAGAGCACCAAGGGTTCTCTCATTAAGGTTTTTATCCAGTTGTATGTATGGTTGCCTTCTGCTGTGATTATGTCCCCCGCTAAGATCCTAAGAGGGAAAGAATATATTTCCTATGTTTTCCCTTTCCAAAGGACACCCTTGTTCTACCTGTTGGCAGCTCCTTTTCCTAGCCCCACTCAGCAGCCCCATGGACATTCTGGCTGTGGCAAGGAGGATGGAGAAGACGACCATCCACTCAGCCCTGAGAAAGTGAAAAAATGTGAGAAAGGGTCTGGGGACAGCTTCACCTTGAAGGACTTAAATATAAAGCCTTCCCCTTTTTTTCCTTCCCACACAATTGTGGATTCTTCTCTTGAAAAATAGCCCATTTCTGACCAAGTGGAAAGCTATTAAATAGAGGACTGGAGAGTCAACTTCCAATTCTTCTCTCTGTCTCTGGTCTGAATGGCATCTACATGCTTTGAAAATAAAGACCCTCTTTGTCTTCATGGTATCTGCCACTAAGGGGGTGTAGGCCCTTCATTGAGAAGTCCTGGTCGTTCCAGCCATTGGCCGTGGGGACAGGCACAGTGGACAATGTAATGTCTTGAAGACAGCTTGCTGTAGAAGATGGTTGGCAAGAGAAAGGTGCAAAATGGGGAGATGCCCATCAAATATGGGCAGGGGGCAGGATTTTCTTTTGTCCTGGTTTTCCCAGTAAGGGGCTGGTCTTCAGGACCAATGGCAAAGATGTCCCTCAAGTTTGCATAGGAGAAGCTGTGGGTAGAACTCTCTGAATTCCAATAAACACTCATTTCTTTAACAGGCAAAAGTGGTCTAGCTGGGTTCTCCATCTATGCTGTGCATTAATTATTGACCGCTATGCTCATTCAGCATGGAAAGCCAAAGCTAAACACATCCTTTTATGGCAATGTGTACAATCAAGGTGTGTTTCAAATGGCCACATTCCCTTTCCGACATACCTGGAAGTAATGCCCATTGATCTCAACAGACTTCCACATTTGGAGAAGATTCGCACCAGTTAGGGATAAAGTTAGTTTTTCTCACAAAAACCAATATCGAGCCATTTAATTAGGTGCTTCGGAAGCTACTTGGAGCAGAGGCATCTCCAAATCTGAATATTGCAGAGCAAAAGAAGAAACAGCATGGAGAAATGACTGGAAAAATTGTTGCCAAGAAAAAATAAAACACTTTCCGCCAGGACGTAGCACTGAGTTATCTGATGAGAATATGTACCAAATAAGAACAGGTCACTAACAATTTTGTTTCTTCACCAAGCTAAAGCATTTACATTTGTGATTTAGAGCAGTAATTTCTCAACCTTGGTTGAGCAATTCTGGGAGCTGAAGTCCACATATCTGCAAGTAGCCAAATTTGAGAAACACTGATTTAGAGAATTTGAAACTCAAGTTCAAACAAAATGACCTGCAGAGTTTAGAAATTGTGGCCAAAATCATATTCAGCCACCAGACCGATATTCAAAAGAAATGGGACCTTAATTTCTTCGCATACTTCATCTTAAAATGAGTTTTTTATTTTTATTTATTCCATAAACAATATAACAAAACTCAGCAAGTTAACAATATGACGTTTTCACCGTACAGAGTCAGTCACAAATATTTAAAACCTTTGCAACAAGAACAACAAAACCAAAAATATTACAAGAATAATTTACAGGAGGATCTATAAAACAGCAAAGCGCTCACAAATTTTTTTCCAGTTTCCTTTACACAATATCACTACACTCTTTCACAACATTTCTTTTTATTACAAAATTCCCAACAAAAGTTTAATTTTTTTTCTTTGTATTTTGGTTTTTAAAACCAGAAACCTTTGAAGTATACATCCTTTTATTAGCACCTCGGTGGAGTGCCAAAAAGGGGAACCGCACACATACAAACACTTCACAGCACTTTCCTAAGAAAAATATACACTTACAAAATATTTTACAAATTGGCACACTTAAAAATATACAAGATTTTGTAGGCGTCTTAGAGTGATCCTTAAGAATTATACTTCAGTTGACTCTACAGAATATATATAAAGCTTGTTCTAAAAGAAAAAAGTAAAAGTAAAAGGCAAATCATTCACAAATATGTTAAAATTGCAGTGTACACCATTAAACGGAAATTGGTATGTTACATTCATTCCAAGGGCCAAGTAGCATCGCCTCAATGCTTATGGGGGGAAGGTGATCAAAGTTTTCGTTAGCACCGTAAAACAGTGGCAACCGGGGTGTCCCCAAGGATGCAGCCAAGGAAGTCCAGATGGCAGCTGGGATCAAAGTGATGCACCCCAAAGACAGGCGGGGCCCAGAGGGCACCGTGGTGCCCTCCATCTTGACTTTCTTGCCCACATCCAGTAGATCCCGCCTAAGTTGCAACTCAGGAGAGAGGTGCCTCTAATTCTACGAAAGGGAAGCGAAGGAGCAGTACATTCAAAGCAAAGGGGGCAGCAGTGCCCACCCTGAATTGCAGGAGGAGAGCAGGGGGTCCCCTACTTCCAAAGAGGACTTGGAAGGAAAAAAGCAGCTGAACGGAGGCTTCCTGGCCTCCCTCACAGTTTCAAAACATATCCCCTTTTGTGCTTTTGAACAACCCTTTCTCCTTTCTCTACGTCAGGGGTCTACAAACTTGGCAACTTTAAGACTTTTGTATGTATGTCTAGTCTAATGGAAAGAAGGACTAGGGGAGGCAGGGTAGCAATGGTCCAATATTTGAGGGGCTCCTACAAAACACCAAAAAGCAAGAGAAGAAATGATGGTTGAAACCTAACCAAGGAGAGAAGCAACCTAGAACGAAGGAGAAATTTCCTAACAGTGAGAAGAATTAACTAGCGGAAGGGCTTCCCTTCAGACGTTGTGGTGCTCCATCACTGGAGGCTTTTAAGAGACTGGACAGCCATTTGTCTGGAATAGTAGAGGGTTTCCTGCTTGAGCAGAGGATTGGACTAGAAGACTTCCAAGATCCCTTCCAACTCGATTATTCTATGTTCTATGACACTTGGGGACTTCAACTCCCAGAATTCTGGGAGTTGAAGTCCCCAAGTCTTAAAGTGGCCAGGTTTGAAGACCCCCCCCTCTACATCTCAAAAGACTCCTTTGTAAACCCCCCTCCCCAACCCACCCAGTGTTTGCAGGCTCCATTTTCTCCCCATACCAATCTCTCAGGCATCGTTCCCTTGTAGTCCAGCCCCATTTCCCCCTTGCCCTCCCCGCTTCAATGGCCGAATCTCCAATGTCTGTAGGGTCCTTTGTTTACCTGGGAAACAGAACATAGGCAACCCTACTTCAGCTCAAGATGTCCCCCCTCCCCCCATCCACTTTAACCTATCTCCTTTGTGCATTTATTTTTTGAAGAAGAGAGCGTGCTCTGGAATCAGAGCAGCTGTCAGTCTCAGGTGCCAGATGGGAGACACTCCCAGCACTTTGCTACTCGATAGGATGAGGGATGGGGTTGCAAAGGATGCCTTCTCCATCCTGGCATCCTTGAGGCCCGCAGGGCTAGGAGTTCCCACAGCCCTTGGCCAACTTGAAAAGAACTTCCAATTTGGGGAGGCCATTTCTCTCAATAGGACTCAATGTTAAGACTGGGTCACGCCTTCTACCTACCTGGGCTCAGACCTACTTTTAAAAGATGCCTTTAGATTTATCGCTGCAGCAACAAGGGTGGGAAAGAAATGAACCTGGTGGGAAAAATACAGTTTGTCCTCAACTTACAACTCTTTAACAACAATTCCAAGTTATGATCACCTTGGAAAAAGTGACTCATGACCTGTCCTTGAAGTTATGACTGTTGCACAACCGTCACAGTCTGGTGCTTGGCAACTGGCTGGTATTTACAAGTTGCAAGTTACGAGTTGCAGAGTCTTGCAGTCACATGATCGCGCAGCCTCTGACAAGCAGTTGGGGAAACTAATCAAGGTAACGATCTTGTAATGTGATCGACTTAACAACCACACAGTTCAGAATAACAGAGAGTTGGAAGGGACCTTAGAGGTCTTATAGTCCAACCTCCTTGTCAAGCAGGAAACCCTACTATACCGTTCCAAATGGTTGTGGTAAAAATGGTCATAAAATCGGGTTGGAGGGATATTATGGCTCACTTAATGACTGTGTTGTTTAGTGTCTGAAATTCCAATCCAAATTGTTGTTGTAACTCGAGGACACTTGTAGAACCGCCTTTTAAAAAAATGAGGAAAGGGAGAGGAGTTTTTGGAAAAGCACAGTTCACAATGCAAATTGATTCAAGTTTTATTTTGGGAATCAGCAGCAGTTCTCTTAGCAGAGGTAAATCTGGGACAAGAAATGTGCATTGGTAGAGGTGCATTTTCCTCCCAAATTTAACTTTTTTGGAACATTTGGGGCTTCCTCTGGCTTGGTGTTCCTCTTTCCACTTGAGCAAAGAACAGGGATCTTAAGGCAGCCTTTTTCACCCCAGCTGAGATGTGATGAATTACAACTTCCCAAATGCCCAGAGGATAACAATGGAGCGCGGGCCACAGGCAGTATGTCCTCTGCAGAATATTGCCTTAAGCTGGGAGTCTACACAGGGTATGGTCAAAAAAGTCAAGATGGCAGCCACAAAGACGCAACTGCAGCTCTTTTCAAATGCATCCCATAAAGGAGAGACATGGCTGCCTCTGCTGCCACCATGAATGGGGGAACAAACTTCTGACTATGTCGTGTTTTGCCCTGATTCTTGAGCATCAAGCAACAATTGTGAAGGGTGTGTGTGTGTGTGTGTGTGTACATTTTTCCGTGTGTCTAACTTAGACACAGGAGCATCGGTCAAAACTGAGATGCACCTTGGATGTTTGCCTTAACCTGCAACATGATATTTGAATATTACATCTAAGATCGCAAGAAATGACCAGTCCAGGGTTTAGAAGAGAGTTCATACAGTGACAGGCAATAAAAAAGGAGAATCCTTGGTCCATTTCCTGCTTTTTGGCACAGACAGGTGGAGAGGAAAATAGGTTCTCATTTCTTGGAAAATCTGCTGGGAAGCAACATGGAGCCCTGAGAGAAATGAGCTGCCTTCTCCAACAATCCTGGAAAGCTTTTCAAAAGGAGACTCTGTCTTCTGGTCCTCAATGGAAGGAGTGAAATCCACACATCACATACAGTTGCTGAGGCTGAGAAAGTCTGCTTGAGACCTTGGCAAAAGAGTAGCCTTACAATTCCTGAAGTGCCTCTCCAGCCTGGGCTTGGCTCCAGCGCCTTTTGAGGATGGGGTCCCTGATTTCATGCCTGGTATAATGATCTCCCTGTGGCTGCCCCGTCCTTCTCTGAAGGGCTGCCAGTCTAGTGCCCTCTGCCTTTCTTCCTGTCATTGCTAAATGACCTGAAGTTCAAGAAAAGATAATCATGGAGATGGACAGCTGAATGCCACTGAGCAACAGTTGCAATCAAGAGGAAGGGGTGGGTAGTGAACCTGCAGCAACAAGCAGAGAACAGGGGAAGGAGTCAAAATTCAGGAGGAACCGTAGCTGTGCAGGATGTGGAAATAGGTTTGAAAAAGAAAAAATATGGAGAAAGTCCAAGACCGAGATCCTATTTACATTGCTTTTAATCAGTTTCTGATAAGAAGACATACACAACCTGGAACTAAGCAGAAATCTCCTGACAGCGAGGACAATTAAGCAGTGGGATGGCTTGCCCCGGAAGTTGTGAGAGCTCCATCATTGGAGGCTTTCAAGAAGAGATTGGACAGCCACCTGTCTGGAATGGTAGAGAGTCTCCTGTGCGAGCAAAGAACTGGATTACAAGTCCTCCAAGGTCCCTTTCCCCCTTATTCTATGTTCTAATGCACATCTCAAATGCAGCAGTGACATTTTTGGCCAAAGCATAAGGAGAAAGGACTTGGGGGAATGCCAAGGAGCTGAGGTAGCAAAAGATTCAACCCCAACAGAATAAGTTGGCACAAAACACATTGGCTCCCCTAGGAATTCTGAGCGCTCTCTGTATGCAAGTATGAGAAGAAGTGTCAGAGGGAAAGGGAGGGAGAGAGATTGATCAGCATAATGGATGAATGGAATTTGATAAAAACCCACCAGAAAAATATGAGAAACACGGCATTTGAAAAACATGGCACAGCGGTGAACAGAAACAGGGAGCAGGTTGAGACACAAAATTAAGGATGCCCGCAGCTTTGTGGGTGGGAGCTAATTGTGGGCCAGCGTTGCAAGGTATTACAAAGCTTAACACACAGTGAAAGGTCTAGATGAGTGTTTTCAAACTGGCCACTTTAAGCTGTATGAGCTTCATTTCTCCAGCCAGCTTTTTAAAAAAAAGCTTTGATTGTTTCTAAAACAATGAAAAAGAAAATAAAAAAATACAAAGATAAAAACACACACATTACCAAAGATGAAAAGTAAGAAGTGCATTTATAAAAATAAATTGAAGTAAAATACAACAAAGTATTGGAATTTTACACAACTCAAAGTGGCCAAGTTTGAAAAACACCTATTTAGATAGACAGAGAAAGATGAAAGTCAAATTTATTTTATGGATACATTTACTAAATAAATATATTTAGCTTATGAGCTAGGCATTCAACAGGCAGAAAAAAATACAAATGGAAAGTACTACTGAAAAACTGCAAATGCTTCAGCAGATAATTCGGAATTTGGAGCCCTTCTTTTTAGAGGATTCCATGTGGAAATAAAGTAGTACCTCTTGACTGCATCTGGGGGAAACCAGTATGAATGCTGCCCACTTGGAAGTGGGTGGGGAGCCTTAGCTTCAAGGAAACAGCCTTTATGAGAGAGAAAAAAGACTGGGATGGAATAAGGACTCCTGTGTTGGGCAGGGGTTGGGCTAGAAGACCTCCGAGTTCCCTTCCAACCTAATGATTCTATTATTCTATTCCAGCTCCATGTCCCCTGCTTATTTTCTATTTGCATGGAACTTCCACACAGGAGGGCTAATGGACCACCAACCCACCCATTTTACAATGGCATGCGGGGGTCCCAGGTCTTTTGGTTTGGTCTTCCTTGCACGGACATTCCACCAGCTTTCCTATCAGCAGGACCATAATCACCAAAAACATTTTTTAAAAGACCTGTGGAGATGCCAACTGCCCTGCGGGCTACAATGTAGGATCCTGACTTTCAGACCTCTCACTGGGCTCTTGGATGTTTGCATGTGTTCTCAATGCGACATATTTTGACTCTTTGCTAAGCAAAAAAGGGGCAAGGCTATGTATCCCGAGTCCTATTGCCGTAAGCCAGTGTTTTTCAGTCTCAGCATCTGCTGCACAGTTGGAGAATTCTGGGAGCTGAAATCCACCCAGCTTAATGAAGTTGAGAAACCCTGCCTAGGATGTCCAACAGATCAGTCCCTGGCTCAGTCCAGCAGTGGTGATAGACTGGTGGGTGTAAGGGGAGGGGGATGATGCAGGTGACAGCAATTCCCTGTCCACTTTGGTGATACTGAGAGAGTGGAGAATGCCCCCCTTTGTTCAGGATGCTGCTCTAGCTATTTGCAACAGAGAATGACCTACACCCGGGCAAGGAAGAAGATTGAATGGGGAGATGTTAAAGAAAGTAAAAGAAATCCCACCTGGTGCACAGCTTTCTTTGGTGAAAAGAGATGAAGGTCCTATTAAGAAGGATGATGCCCTCTACAGAAGATGGTTGTGATGGAATGTTGTCTGGCTTCCCAGAAGGAGGGAAAGTACATTTGATGAGGCAAATAGTTTGCTTTAGTGTGGCAAGATTCTGTCTTCAGGTGAGGAACAATAAAAAAAAACTTCTTAGAAGAATCACAGTGTTGTTTGTGTTGGTCTTTGAAGCTTGACAGTGGTGAGAGATCCTGTTTCTACTCCCTGCAGTGGTTACGCTGTTGACCTCCAGGTAAGAGTCCTTCCAAAGGCCAGCTCATGTGTGCTGGTATAGAATGGACTGGGCCTTCTCTGCTCATCCCTAAGCACAGTCTCCTTGTGAAATCAGAGCTTTCCCCAGGACAGGATGGACAATGACATGGAATCAGCAAATAGAAGGTGAGTCATTCTTGTCTTGACCAATAAACCAGTGAAACCATCGCCTAAAATGCCTTGAATAGCAACTCCCCTACTCCTGAGCCATCATGATGGCTCAAGATTAGGGGAACTGAACCTAATCAGGGGGCTTTAGCATGCAGTATTGTTTCCAAAGACACAGGCATTAGGAAAACCACTTTTTATGTCAACAAAGAGGGGGCTTGGATAAACCTACCCCACCTATCTTCTCTCAGGGTGTTCCTATAGAGGGAATGGCTTTCTCTTACAGAGTCTGGGATTTTTTTAGGCATCTGCTTTCTCTCCTTTTACTGAAGCCGGGGCGGGGTGGTGGTGGTGGTGATGGTGGAGGGGACACAACCAAACACATTTAGGTATCTGAGAACTAAAGCCCCAAATCCTGAAAGAAAAGTAAACTGTTGCTGTAATCACTCCATCAATTGCTCCTCAGTCTTTTCCCCAAGACTGTTTTTCAGTGCATCAATTCACTCCCTCCTTCTCACAAGAAGCCCCACCCCCACCCCATCAAGTTTCACCATAGATCAAGAGGAAAAACACAGGCTCAGGTACGCAATAAACGTTAAGACATTTTTTTTTCCTTCGAGGGAGATCTGGGGCAGGGAATAGGGTTCAAAATCAGATCTTTGGGGAATGGTATTTCCTTAAGTAGCCAGCACTTATTCCTCTCAGAGGTGTGTGTGTGTGCGCGTATTTGTGTTAGGGGAAAACACTCCATTTTTAAACATTCTGAATCTGGAGCCTCAAACCGGATCAATCACAAGAAGGTCAACTTTGTTTGGGGTGTGTAAATCAGCCTCCCCAGGGGGTGAGGGGGGGCAGGGTGTTTGGAAAGACAAGATGGCCACCATGACGGCTGGACTGAAGCCCCCACAGGCTTTGTAGTTGCCATCTTGACTCTCTTCTTGCCCCCTCAGGACCTTCTTCCCTCACCCCACCTGTGCCCCTCTGGATGGGTGGACTCCGTCCCCTAACATTCCCGGACATTCACAGTTAGGGATGATGGGAAGTTGATTCCACGTTCCCTGGAAGGTTGAGAGGGCTGACATTACATCTGGAATTGCATGAACAATTACATTTGATTCAATATTTTTTTACAAACCTTCAAATAATATCGTCATTGCAAAGGTTAAAACATTTAGAAAACATCATATTTTTGAGTCATCGAGTTTTTCCTGTGTCAAGGAGCATAAAAATGGTTACAAAAAAGCCCAAAATGAAATATCAATATAGTGTCTATGAAATGCATCGCTCTGGTTTTTTTCAGACGGCTTTTTTTTTCTAAAATTCCCAGGTTTGTATTACAAAATATAGAAAACAGATACAAAGTGCCAACAATACAACTTCACTTTTGAAATTATCTTCCGCTGGGAAGCTTGGCTTGAAACAAAAGAGGTGATAGAAAAACAGCTGTTTTTAAAACCATTAAATGCAAACGCTTGAATTTCCAATACTGTTACTTTGAGTTATTATGATTATTTTTTTACTATCTTGTTTTCTATTTTTGTGTGTGTGTGTGTAGTGTATGTATGTATGTGTGTGTGTATATATACATATATACATACATACACACATACATACATACACACATACATACATACATACATACACACATACAGATTTTTGAGAGGGCCCAGCTATCCCCATTTTTCATTTTAAAACCTCCCCCACCTTCTCCCACCTCTTTCAGAGTGGCAAGCCACAGGGAAACATCCATTCAATGAGGTAAGTCAATTTGGCACAGAGAACTCAGGTAGGTCCGTAAAACATTCAGTATCTCAAGAACAAACAGGTCCTCCCCCTTTGGGTGGCGGTGGCTGCCTAAGAGAGTTGGCCAATTGTTTCACCGGAATGTTTATCATCAAATGAAAAGAAAAAAATCAAGAAAGAAAAAGCACCACTAAACATTCACAACCCAGAAGAGATGTAAAACTATGTACAGTACAACACTTGGAGTTTGGCACAATTTGTGGGGTTGTCAGAGGGCAGCGATTATCGTACAAGAAGAGGTCTTTGGAAAAGGGGAAGGAGATTGGCTTCCAAAGCTCTTGCGACTTCTAACTTTCGATTTCAGCACTTTAAACACTTGGACGTAGGACAAGGCATTGCATTGCATTGCATTCTCTCCCTCCCATGGGGTGAACAAAGGGGAATAAAAAAAGGGGGAAGGGTTGGGGAACCAAGCAAACTCCAAGCTTCTTCCTAGAAAAAGGCAGCAGCTCTTCTCCAAACACAGGTAAACCCCAAATGCTGTTTGTGCCTTAAGAAGAAGGTGGTCTGTATCCCTGCAGAAAAACCAAAGATTTGATATGCCATCTGAACTTGGTGGAATCATATGGGGGGGGGGTGTTGTGTTTGAAAAACAGAGCTCTGTGGTGCAGGGAGAAAGGTATCAACAGGGATAAAAATGCGTGGAATCATCTCTTAGCACTCAACTAGGGATGAAACTGTGACTTCTGCAAATGTAAAAAGACCCTTTAAAAATCTCAGCTTGGGGGATGAAGCTCTTTTTTGGGTGTGTGTGTGTGTTTTTTTTACAAAAAGACTCCCCCCCCCTCCCCGGAAGTCTCCCCCCCCTTCCTCTCTTTTCCAAAGCCTTAAAAAACAGAGCACAGAATTAACCCTTTAAAATAAATAAAGGAATCCAAATCAGAAGAAGCCAAACAGCAAGAAAAAAAGGGAACAGCTTTGTTAGTCGGTGTTCAACCCCCCGTCCCCCAGCCAAGCCAGAAAAAAAGTCATTCTTTTTGAAGTAGCTTGCAAGAAATAAGTGTTTTCATGCACGTTGAGAACGAAACCAAGAACAACAACGACAACGGAAAAAAGACCTGTAAAAGGGAAATGTCTCTTTCATGCAATTCTGGTTTCCCAAGTAGGAAAATATGAGCAGGGATGGGCTTAGCAGGGAGCAAGGAAGTTAGGGTGCATTCCAGCCAGCGTGGTGTGGTATTACCTCAGTTTTTCAAAGGAAACTACTGTGGTTGGGTCTTTGTGGCCCTGTTCTCTCTCTGCCCGCTTGACTTTGCAGTTCTCATCACGCAGGGACTTTGACGTGGATTTGTGTCGGTAGAGCTTTTTATGGGTAGGTTCATTTTTGGCTAAAGTGCTCAGGTTACTATAGCTTTTATCAAAAAAAGGAGAATGAATGTCTGCAGCATAGCCGGCGGATGAACTGGAACGTCCTGGATCGCCCGGAGCAGCTCGGCTGCCGGTTTTACTCAAGCCCTTGTTCCCCGATTTGTGGTTGCGTCCCGCTCCCGAAGAGCTGCCATTGACCTTCTTCTTGGACTCGGGAGACGTGCCAGCCAGGATCTTAAGAGTTTTCAGTTTCAGACTGTTTGATTCGGGCGATCGGAAGAGATCAGAGACATCACTGTGGCCGACAGGCCCCCACAAGGGCTCGATGGAGGCCATCATGAATCTCTGAACATCTGCCATGCCAGATGCAATGTTTGACAAAATGTTGGACGGCTCCTCAAATTCTCTTTGATCATCATCAAGAAGGCTGTTGGCACTTCCTATGCTGGTTTCAGACCAGCCACCGCTACTGTCCTTCCCCAGCGGCCATTCCCCATTTGCCTTCCCTATCCGGAGGGCGTTTGGGCTGCCCTGCTGGATGGACTCGACCAACATTTTTGCCGAGGAGTTTGCACTATTCAAGAGACCAGGTACTCTATCACCCAGGGCTTTTTCTCCATTAACCCCTGTCCCGTTTTTCCCTTTCCTTGAGGTTTTGGGAGACTGCCTGGAATTTCTGCTGGGGGCCTTTTCGGAGCCTTTGTTGGCTTTGGGGGATTTTTTCCGAACATTTTTCGGGGTTGGGCTTTGGTTGGCACCCAAATTTTTATTACTTGAACTTCTCCTCTTGGATTTTGTCGCTTTGCTATTGGTGCTAACTTGGGCAGATGGCTCATTAAAAGTTGACAAGGATGGGTTTTTTTCAAGGAGGCTGACAGAATCCTCATCGGTGAACATATGGAACTGAAACTGATGATTATTTAAAGTGAATCCATTATCCGCCTGGTCTGGAGATTGAAGAACGCCACAGCTCCAGTTCACCTTCTCGGTGTTGCTTAACCGCACTTGGGAGCCCTCCGGGAAACACTTCATATTCCCCAGAAGGGTTTTTGCTTCTGGTCCTGCAATCTGTGGGGAAAGGTTGGGAGTATCCGGAGGAGACATTTCCGAAAGGGACGACTGGCGGAACTTGTCAGGGGTGAAGTTGGAAATATCCAGAAGATCGGTGGACTCCTTCAAGGGTGTTATTTCATCAATGCTTTGCTGAATCACCAGTTTGGGGCTGCAGTGGGCCAAGAAGTCATCAGCAATTTCATCATCTCCATCCTTCTCACAAGACTTTAAACTCAAGGAGCTGTAGTTGCTAGAGGTGGCGGAAAGGGAGCCCACTGAATCAAAGCTCACAAGTCTCCCGTCATCGGTGCTGAGCGAACCCCGCTGGAAGGGGAAATTCCCCTCTCGGTTACCAAAGGGACAAGACTGGTAGGAGTCATCCGACTGCAACTGCTGGCCCTCCAGGAGGAATTTTTTTTGGTGTGGTACTTTGCTGTTGTTCAGATGGACCTGGCTGTATCCTGAGGCTGGCAGGCCATCTGACCCCGCACAGTTACTAAACTCTACGGCCGAAAGCAGGGAGGCATCTGGGAGCTGCCCAGCAAAGCCCTGGCTGCTGGGGCTGCCTGCTTTGCCGGCCGGCCAAACACTTTGGAAGTTGCTGGGCTCGATCTCCAGGGGACTCGGGGACTGCTGCAACTCTGATTCGGAGGGTGGGGACAAAATGCAGCTCTGGGCAGGCTGCAGGACACAGAAGGCCTTCTCTGCTTGGACAAGGCTGGGGAGGGTCTCCTGCTGCGGCTGCTGCTCCGAAGGGGCAGGGCTGAAGTATGCAATCCCAGTGCTGTGGGACAAGTCGGAGGCATCCAGTAATGTCTGCAGGTACCCGCCAGGGATGAGGGGCACGCTTGCCGCCAGAGTAGCAGATGTGGCTGGCTTGTCTGAAGTGCAGGTGGTGGGCAGGAAGGAAAGGGCATTTTTCGCCCGTTTGTCTTCCTGGCTCTCTGAGAGAGGAGAGCCATCTGCAGTACAAGGCCCACTTTCGTCCTTTGATCCCGTGGCCGATTCTGAGTCCTCCAAGGCTGCCGAAACCTCAGCCAGAGCAGAGGCAGCTTTGAGCCGCTTGCATTTCAACCTGGCCTCGCTTTTGAATTTGATCCTGCGTAAGACTTTCCTCTCGGGCCCTTTGAACTCCCTCTCCTGGGCTTTGCTTCGTGGGAGGGCCAGGCCAGCAATGTCACTCAGGTGGAGGCCATTGACACAGCTGGGGGCCGTGATGGCCATGGCCTGGATCCCCTTCAGGCCCCCGTCCTCCCCTGTGATCCTGCAACAGAGCTGCTTGGAATTTGACGAGCAAGAGCCAGCCTTGCCCACGGGCTGCTCGATGGCCTTGATCCTCTGGATCCGGTGCCGGTGGGCTATCTTGCCCTTGCGCTTGCGTGGGTGGGAGAGGAAGGCCACCTCAGAGCCATTGAGATAGAAGCTCTGCTTGTGGTAGAGGGCGGATTTGAGGAAGTTGAGCCGGGTCTGCCACCTCTCCTGCCAGAACGACTTCAGAGGGGCCAACTGGGCATATTTGCTCAACAATTCCTCGCTCAAGGTCACCGTCATCTCGCTGGGGTCGACTTTGCCAAGCTTGATCAACATGTGCTTCTCTCCTTTGAACCGGTTGATGATGATGTACTTGATGATGACGGGGGGCTCCTTGCGCGAAACTTTCCGCCTCTTCTTGGGACACCAGTCGTCGTCGTCTTCTTCCTTGGGACCGTCCGGGATCCACTCCTTCTTGTCCACGATCTTTTCGCTCTCGATGGAATCCACGTCGTAAAGGTAATCTTCACTGTATCGCACTTTCCTTTTGGCTCGCAGGCCGTAATTCTGTTGGATGAAGGAGGTGGAGTGGTCCCGGGGGAGATACTTGTTGCAGTCCTTCAGGTCTTGAAGCACATCAAAAGAGGATTCTGTGCAGGTGCTGTAATCGCTGGACTCCCCTGAGTCCTCCGTGGAGTTGACCAGTTCCAAGAAGTGATTTCTTTTGGGACTGATGTACTGTACAAGTTCTGTACTGGTGCAAGATTTGTTTAAGGCAACTTTCTCACTTTCACCTCCCTCTTCATCTTCCTCCTCCTCTTCCTCCTCCTCCTCCTGCTGTCCATCCCCCTCCTCTTCTCCCCAGATGATGGTCTCCTCA
This sequence comes from Thamnophis elegans, assembly GCF_009769535.1. Classification (NCBI taxonomy): domain Eukaryota; kingdom Metazoa; phylum Chordata; class Lepidosauria; order Squamata; family Natricidae; genus Thamnophis; species Thamnophis elegans. Next base: position 35,018,001 of record NC_045552.1, read on the forward strand.
GACTTGAACTGGGAAGGTTCAGTTGCTCCTCGGGGTCCCCTCTTCAGAGCAGTCCTATTGTCCCTTTTCGGACACCCACTGAACACGCTGGGGAAGAAGTTAAACTGGGTGTCCTCTTGCAGCCCCCCCGTTTTCTCCTTCACATTGTCCTGGAAGGATTCGTAACGAATCTTTAAAGAGCAGACATCACTTTCCAAGGTCGAATCATCATCATCGAACATGTAATTATCCACATCCTCCTCGGAAAACAGATTTACAGAGAGCTCATTTTTGGAGCAAAGGTCAAGGAGTTCGATTTTGCTTTCACTGATGAAAGATTCAAAATAACCCCATTCCTGGTTGGGGTTGGTTAGCAAAGGCTCCTCCCCGTTGCACTTGTCCAAAAGTAATCCCTCATAATAGTTTTTCTGAGTTGGATCCTCTGAGTCGCTGTCGGACTTCTCTGCCTCTCGCTTGTCAGCTGCTCTCGATTTATGCACGGGGAAGCTGAGAAGCTGGTCAGAAAGGAGCTGGTCCCCGTATCGCATGGTCTCTCCCGTGCTCATGCAGTGGATCCCAATGTCAGAGACCGAACAGCTGTCGTAATCCCTGTTTATGTCGCCCACTTTCAGGCTTATGCCGGGTTCTGGGTCCAGGCTGTCCTTCGACTCAATAAAGCAGCCCAGGCAGGTCCGACTCGGCTGCATCAGGCAGTCGCCAGTGAAGGCGGACATGCTCCCAGGTTCCATGATGGTGAAGGGGGCCTTCTCACAGTCTCCCGGCAGGGACCAGGCACTCATGCCCTTGGTGACGCATGAGGTGAGGGAAATGGCGTGGATGGAGGAGGAGTCATCGGAAATGTGGTCGGGAACGTCGGCCAGCCTCAGGGGGGAAGGAGGGCTCAGCCAACAGGCCTTTTTGGAAGTCGGGGCTGGCTGGGATCGGCTTTCTTTCTGAGGTGCTCCTGTGGATGTCACGCCCAGAAAGGGAGCTGCAGCATCTGCTGCCCCACGGAGGGTTTTTTCGTCACCATCCAGATGACTCGATTCTGGAAGAAGAGGAGAGAGAGGGAGAGGGAGATAGGGATTACTAAGGATATCATTCTGGATCTTTCCATTTTTGATGCAAGATGGAGGCACGGAGGAAGCAAGGAAGTATGAATTAATTTGACTGACTTGATGCATTATTAAATTCACTTTTAAAAAATAGCTCTCAGAAATTCTGGGCCAGCAGTTATAAAAAGTATCACTGCTTCATGTTTCTTGTTTACCTTTATAAGATAGTTTGAATTAATATTCTCATGTCAAGTTGAGCTCAGATGAGGTCACTGTACAGAGAAATTTTAATAACAATTCTATTGCTTTCAAATTTAATTTCCATGTACATGAATATTATTATTATTATTATCATCCACTAATGCATGTTGATCAGGCTCTGCAGAAAAAGTTGAAGAGGCCAAAACTGTTTACCTTTTTATAAAAGCAAAGGCACTTCAAATTCATTTTTTGGTTACCCAACTTAAGATGTTCATTATCAGATTTTGCTGAAATGGCACAGAGAGTTTGATACATACAGTGATATTTGAAGCATTGCAGATTGGGAAATCGTATTTTTTTTGTAGATAAACTATATTTTTATAACCATAAATCCAAGAACTAATGTGTGTGTGTGTCAAAAAATGAAGTCACATGATTTGTGAACATATATAGCAGGATCCAATTTGGGTTGGTCACTGGGACCAGAGGTTCAGTTTCTGAGCTTTCAGATCCATTCTGGAGCCCATCCTCAGGGAGCTTCTCTCTACCGGAATATGTGGTTGGGCTATTCTATGTGTAGTATTTATGTGGTGCTTGTTGTGTGTTGGTTTTTAGTTGTTGATTGGAGTCTTGTTGGCTGGCTATTAAATTGTTGGCTGTTGTTTCCTTGTGCTGCCAAGCCCTGGCTTCCTAAGTACTTGATAAGCTGATGGTAAATCAGCACTCCTGTTGACTGACGAGGGATCCATTTCCCAGGCTTCAATCACTTCCCTTCCTGTTTTTGTGCCTGCTTGTCCAACAATCTTAGTAGCTGCCAAATAGAATGTATGTCCTTGTTTATTGCAGTGTGGGGCTACCAATGAGTTTAGGCCTCATCCGTCAACAGGAGTGCTGATTTACCACTCTAGTCCTGGTGACTGACCTAGATTGGATCCTGCAACATTGTCTTGGGATAGAAATATTCACCTTCATTCGTGATCTCTAAAGAAGGGGCAGATTTTGTGCAATCATGGACAACTTCTTGACTATTTTGATCCTCCTTCCCTGGGATCCCCAGCACTCATCACTCATAAATTGGCTTGGATGGGAAGTGTAAAGTTATCCAAAAATAGATATTTTCCTTTTGAAATCAATGCTCTCGTAGAGGAAATGGAAGATACCAATCACGCCAGCTAGTCAAGGCACATCAGCAAGAAAAGTGAAGAAAATTCACTACAAGCCCTACTCCTTGAGCCAAAGTTACTCCCACCAAATCATTAAATAACATAAAAGCAAATAAACAAATCTGAGAGGGTGATTAATGTTTCCTATTAACAAGTTTGGACAACATATCCAGAATGTAGAAATCACATGTTCTTTTTTGTAAAGTAACCAATTATGAATAGGAATATAGGAATGGGAATATTCTTTATTGGGCAAGTGTGATTGGTCACCCAAGGAATTAGCTTTCAATTGCTTTGCATTTAAATCCTGCCAGTTATGAAAATGTAGATATAAGGGACAACCCCCAAAGCTTTATGGAGCCTGGAGGGTCCTTGCTGCTCTCTGAACTTTCTGGAGCCTATTCAGCTGCCATTGCTAAGAGGGAGTCTTGAAGAAGGGAAAAGATATCCCTCCATTTATTCACCTCCAGGACTGCCTTAGTCATCTCCTAACAGGTATCGCTTCTGCAATTTTAGATAATGACGATAATCACTGTCATGTGAAATCTCAGGAGATTCCAAAATCTTAATCAGTGTTTCTCAACCTTACTATGATTGAATGTGAGGCTTTCAGCTCCCAGAATCCCCCAGCCAGCCTGCTTTAAAACCTGTGTACTTCATGCTGGCTGGGGAATTCTGGGAGTTGAAGTTCACCCACCTTAAAGTCTCCAAGGTTGAGAAACACGGTCTTACATGATTTCAACTCTAACATGTGAGTTTGAATTTTTCATTGAAATTGCCCAGGATTTGGATGATTTTGCAAGTTTCTGGCTGCTTAAAAAAATATATCAATTTTTTTTTAATTTGAGGCTTCAGTTAGGATGCTGATGTTTTCCATTGCCAAATTATGTTGGAAGTGTTGCAGGATGACAGAAGGCATGTGAAGAATTTTGGACTCTCAGAAATATTAAATCACTAAAAAAGAAACCTTTGAATTGTTATCCTTATCCCACCCAACAATCTTTGGAGATGGCAGAAAAGCCCTGTCCCATTTAGAATTAGAGTTCTTTGGGCAAGAACACGGAGGAAGCGATGGCAGACTCATTGCTACAATTAGATTCCTTACCATCCTCTTTCACCCCATTAATCAAAATTATTTCTTGGTCTTCGGAGGCACATTCCTTATCTTGTTGGTCGTCCATCAAGTTGTTCACTCCATGCTCTGCTCAAGGGGCCACTCTGCACATTTGTAAAAACATAATTGCAGACATTAGAATCAAATTAACTAACAGTCCTGCGGGGGGAAAGGAAACACACAGTTCAGGCAGAGCAGAGAAACAAAAAGGACCATAACTGGCCAGTCTTGACGTGGACCAGGTCTTCTCATCAAGTCGAAAGCAAAGGGCACTTCCACTAGACAAAGAACTTGCACAGACCCATTTGAAGGACCAGTGTTGCACACTTAGTTCTGCCTAGTGCGCCAACGTCTTTTCCAGCAGGAATTTCCAACAAACCCACCGTTTCACCAAAACCCAGAGATTGGGCTTCACAGGAGTGATCTTGAAATTGTGAACTGCCCTCCTGTTGACCTGCTTTGACCCATCTCCAAAGCCTTGGAGAGCAACCTCATCAAGATGTTCTATAACCAAATTTGCAATCAGTATACAGCTGTGACTCAATGCTAAAAATAGTCTCCCTGCATACTAATTTGGTTATCTTGACTTTGAATCGTCTCTTTATCTTTGTGGAAGTACCGTAATAAAGTCACAAAAATATATGTTATTTTTTTTAAAAGTGTCTTCTAGGTACAGTGCAGAACAGAGCTTATCTGGGTACGTTTATGTAACCTTCATAGACGTTTGCACACCATTCTGGTTCTGCCTAAACCTGCTTTGAGTGACCTAATTTGTATTTGGGGTCCTTGTCCTTCCCATTTAGGTGGATCAGGCTACAATATGAAGCCATGGCTGCCAAAAACTAGCTTGCAGGTCATCCCTAAACTCACACGTTCCTTCTCTTTTGACCTGCCTTTCTTTTTGCGTTCCTACATATAAGCTCACTTCTTGGAATGTGTCAAGCCACTATTTGCTCTCGAATTGGAAACTAGTTTTGAATGCTGGATTGAAATCGGTCTGATTTGTAGCAACTCCATATGACTAATTGTAGAGGAGTAAGGAGATGGTCTAAAAGAAGGAATACAAAAGCCATTTGTTCCCTACTCAGCCCCCAAAAGGACCCACTGGCCAAGTGTTTGAATTTTGATCACATGGTCATGGAGATGATGCAAAGGTCGTAACTGTGAAAAACCATCATAAGTCATTTTTTTCAGTGCCATTGTAACTTTGAACAGTCACTAAATGAAGTCAAGGACCACCTGTACATGTTACACAAATATCTACTATTATATATTGCCTCTAGTTCTGGTCTTTACAATACAAAAAGATGCCCTTGAAAGAATGAAAAATGGAGCAACATAGATGATTATGGGGCTGTAAGCCAAATAGAAGGAGGCAGTGGCTTAGTGGCTAAGAAACTGAGCTTGTTGATCAGAAAGGTCGGCAGTTTGGCGGTTCGAATCCCTAGCGCCGCGGAATGGAGTGAGCTCCTGTTACTTGTCCCAGCTTCTGCCAATCTAGCAGTTCAAAACATGTAAAAAAAATAGGAACCACCTTTGATGGGAAGGTCACAGCATTCCATGCGCCTTTGGCGTTGAGTCATGCTGGCCACATGATCACGGAGACGTCTTCAGACAGCGCTGGTTCTTCAGCTTTGAAACGGAGATGAGCAGCGCCCCCTAGAGTCAGGAACAACCAGTACATATGTGCAAGGGGAACCTTTATCTTTAGGCCAAATAGTCTAATGAATGGTTAAGGGAAGTAGGTATGTCTAGCCTATTGAAGAGAAGGACTGGGGGTGACATGGTAGCTGTCTTCTGCTTTTTGAGATACAGAGAAGAGGGGGTCAACTTATTCTCCAAAGCATCTGAGGGCAGGACAAGAAGAAGCAATGGATGGAAGCTCATTACATCTGGAATTTTCTGACAGTGAGAATGATTAACTAATGGAAGAGCTTGCCTTCCAGAGTTGTGGGTGCTCCAACACTGGAGGTCTTCAAGAAAAGATTGGACATCCCTTTGTCCGGCATGGAATAAGGACACCTGCCTTGATCAGGGGGTTGGACTAGAAGGCCTCCAAGGTCCCTTCTATCCCTATGGTTCTATGGGGCCTTCTAGCCCCATGACTCTATGTAAACTCACAGTCTACATCAGAGATGCGAAGAAGTCATGTGAATGTACATATAGCACTTATTGAATTCCTTAATTAATTTCAAATCACTTTCATTGTATTTTCCTCTTAATCCAAGAGAGGTCACAACAAAACCAGATCTGCTTTTTAATTTTTTTTAAAAAAAGCATTGATGCTAATTAAATGAAAAATAAAAAACAAAAGAATGTCACATACAGCAGAAGATACAAACACACACCCAGAGACACTCATAATTGCTTTTCCTTTCTCAGTAGCAGATGACAACAGCCGCCAGATTGCTAAGAAAAACCACATTTTCATCTGCAAAGGAGAAACCGAAAGCTGGAGGAAAAACTGGGATTAGAGTCCCTGTGGAAGGGAAGGGAAAGATGTGGATTTGTTTGCACAATGATGTCATGATGCCTATAAAGTCCTTGACCAATGGATGGAAACTAATCAAGGAGAGAACCAACCTAGAACTAGGGAGAAATTTCCTGACAATGAGAATTATTAATCCTTGGACCGACTTGTCTTTTGAAGGTGCTTCATCAGTGAAGGTTTTTAAGAAGAGACTGGACAGCCATTTGTCTGGAATGGCATAGGGCCGTGATGGTGAAGCTATGCCACCTGTGGCACGCGGAGCCATATGTGCCGGCACACAAGCCATTAGCTCCAGTGCACATGCGTGAACCAGCCAGCTGATTTTTGGCCTTCTGGAGGGCCGGGGAGGCCCTTTGCACCCTCCCCAGGCTTTAGGAAGTTCGAAAACTATCTGGAGGCTTTCTTGGAGCCTGGGGAGGGCGAAAACGGCCTGTGCGGCAAGCATGGGGGGAAGTGTGTGTGTGGAGGTTGTGCATGCATGTGAATGTGGAGGGCGCTTTGCATTATGGGTGCTGGCACATGCGTGCGCTATTGCGTGCGCGCCCTTGCATTTTTGGCACCCAACAACAAAAAGGTTAAGCATCACTAGCAAAGGGTCTTTTGCTAATCAGGGGTTTGGACTAGAAGACCTCCAACTCTGTTACTCTATGTTCATTTGTCCTCGCTCTCCCCAACTTAAGGTGACCAGAAATCCCGATTTTGGAGGGACAGTCACGATTTTGCACAATTTGTCCCACGTCCCGCTGCGTTCTTAAAAAGTTCCGATTTTTGTGACCGGACCCGGAAGTAAGCCTGCACCGCCCTCAGCCCTGTATACCCGTCCCGGCCAGATGGTATTTTGTCCCTTCTGTCTCCCCATTGCTGAGAAAAGCAACTTCGGGAAGCTCCTTTGCTAGCAGGCAGGTTCTAAGATGCCTGCCGCCACCAACGGTTCTGAGCAACGGGGAGACAGAAAGGACAAAGTACTGTCCGTTTTCCCCGTGCCACGAGGGCAGCAGGAAGACTAGGTCAGGGATCTCCTCTCGGCTCCAGCCTGGGAGAGAAGCAGCAGAGAAAGGTAAACCAGCATTTTATATTTTATTTGCTTTATTTGCTTTCGGCCCAAGCGGGGCGGGGAAGACACCTTGCCAGAGGCTGCAGGAGAACTCTTTCCGAAGAGAGGGTTTGGGAACTGGGCAGGCGAGATTGGAGCGGGCAGGCGTGGAATGCACTTGCTCCCCTTTCCCATGGCCCGCCTTTCCCCACGGAGCCTGTGGATGCGGCTGCTGGCTGTGAAGGTGGCCTGGAGGGAAGCCCCGAACCTCCTGGCGTGGACCTGGCATTGGAGAGCCACGTTTCCAAAGCGTAGCCATCAGTGGGACGCCTTTGCCGGCCCGGCGCCAGCCGTAGCTCTGAAGTTGCTTTCCTTTCTACTGAAGCCCCCGCTCAGCAAAGCAAGTCCGGGGAAGTCCTTTGCGCTGGCTAGAAAAGGTCTGCCGCGAACTGGGAAGCTGACGCACCCCCCTCCTCTCTGCCCCCCCCTCCGCAACCCCAGATGCCCTCTGCCGCCGCTCCTGAAGCATGTGAGCGCTCACCAGCCGGCAGAACACTGGAGTGGAAGAGGTGGATGTCCCGTCCAATTCCCTCTACAGATACCCCCCGAAATCTGGTAAGACGGAGCGAGTGGGGGGTGGGGGGGAAATGCGAGAAGTTTGCGGGGAGTCCCGCATGGCAGGGTTTTGCACGTGCTCCGTACTCCGAGTTGAGGGAATGGCAAGCAGCGGCCGCAACCCCAGAGCTCGGCTAGGTGAGAGCTTTAAGGCAAGCGGCGGGACGGACCCTTGCTGTCAATCCCCCCCTCCTTGTGCCTTTTTGCAGCCGTCCCGTCATTCTCCCGCCAGTGGGGCTGCTCCTGTGATGGGGTCCCCACCCCCGTGGCTGCAAAGGAGTTTCCCGAGAGTTTTAGAGGGTCAGGAGTACGACCCTCATTGCAACGTCACCCTTTGCAAGCTCCGGCTGCTTGGGAGGGTGGTTATTTATTTATTTATTTCTTCCCGCTTCCTCTTTCTCGCCCACATGCAAGGATTGCGGTGGCAGCTCGGATGGAAATAGTGACATTCGTGGCATTAAAAGCTGCTTTTCGTTCGCGGCAGCAACTGTTCTTTGAGAATTCTTGCTTGAAAAAACAGGACTCCCTCGTGCGGTCCTGAATTGAGATCCATCTCCCTCCACCCCTAATTAAAAAGCCCCTGGTAAATTCTTGCCTGTCCTGTGCCACTTGGCATGCCTGCCTGTTTAGTTGTTAGTGCGCTGATTGCATTCTAAAATACCGCATCAATCTTCAGATGTAACATTTAACCATCCCCGCTGCTAATGAGAGTTCGCCCCTTCGCCCGCCGAGCTGGAGTCGGTGATGGGACGTGTGGGGTCAGTTGGTGGCTTGCTCGCTCCTCCCACCGCGGCGCCAGCAGCAACGGGACATGCTCGGGGAAGGGAGAGCCAGAGCCACCTGCCCGGATTTGCACTCCAGCCACTGCCACTGCTTCTGCTGCTGCTGCAGCCACCAGAGACTCCTTCCCCTCGGCCGCCAGCATGGGGTGGGGAGTGAGCACGCGAAAGGAGGAAAAGGAAAGGGCGACAGCTCCAGGACCCAGCGACCCGTGGGAGCGCCGGAGGAACCGGCCAGAGGTTGGGATGGAAAGGATTTCTTCGCCTCCGTCCCACCCTCCGGCGGCTGAAAGGGGCAGGACCTGGTTATCAGGCAGCCAGCTCTGCGGTGGCAACCACTTTACTATGGGCTTTGTTACAGGAACTTAGATAAAATTAAGAACCTAGTATATGAGTGACAATAGGTGGAAATTTCACACACACAAACACACGATTGTAAGTCAATTTGAATTCAATATGGAATTGTATCCACCTAATTTCTTTATATTAACATGAAGTAGGGTTGTGGGGAGTCAGAATAGTCAAGATGCTGGTTCCAGCCTATAATTGAAAACTATCTTTTTTGATCTCCTATTGCAGATATCCCCATCTTGAAGGCTGTGATATATGTTACAAGGGCTGATCAGACTAATGGTTATGGGGATATATGGTTACAGGTTTTTTGTTTAGAACAGTACAGGTAGTCCTTGACTTACAACAGTTCATTTAATGACTAATCAATTTACAATAGCACTAAAAAAGTGACTTAGGACCAGTGGTGAATTTTACAGGTTCACAAATGTGAGCATGCACACGTGAACAATTTGTCCTGAGTCCCAATTTTTTTAAATTTTTAATCAAGAATGCCCCCCTCTCCTCTCATCAATGGTGTCCCTCTTTACCAATGTTAAAATCTGGTCACCTTACCCCAACTCCCATATCTGATTATTATTATTAAAGCCACCTGCTGCTCTGCCACGGCCTCACTTGGGAAGGGACTTTATAGCCAACTCCAGAGGTTAGGAAAGGTGGGTGGCAGAAACTATCCCTGAACAGAGAAGGGGAGGGAGGCCTTGCTTGGAAGGCAGCCGCCACAGTCTGTGAAGGTACTTCGACGTGGGGGGAGGGGCAGACTATAAAGGGACAGGCCAAGTCTTCTCCTTGGGCATCCACACAGAGCATGCACACATCTCAAGTCCCTCTGGCGCTGTCAGATGTGTGCTTGTCTGCTCTGTGTGTAGGAGGCTGAGAAGGAGGAGAGAAGCAGCCAGGTTGAACACAAGAGGACTTGGCCAAACTTTTATGCCGGTTCTGTGGGTATGGCTTGGTGAGCGTGGCTTGGCAGGGTGTGTGTATCATGCGAATGAGTGGGCGTGGCCATCTCACATCAAGGGGCTGCCCCATGACCCCCCTACCAGGCCATGCCCACCAAGCTACGCCCACAGAACCAGTAGTAAAAAAAAAAGAATATCACTACTGCCACAGGGAGAGCCTGGATGTCAGAATTTAAAATCCGGCTTGTAAGTCCCTTTTGTGCAATCTGTTGTCACTTTGAAGAGTTGCTAAGTGACGATTCATAAGTTGAGGACTGTCTGCATTTGTATGATCCAGGCTGTGGAAGTTATTATTGTGGTCTGCCCATTTCAAGGAAGCGAGAAAACCCCAACTCAACAACATCACATTCTGTCAGAATATTCATGAACTGGAATAGGGCAAAGCAACAGGTCAGCCATTGGGGGCCGGCTGGAAGAGGACATGGTAACAAAGGTCAGCCAATGTATAGGCATAATAATTAAGTCAGCCAATGAGGGACCTCGCCAAAATGTTGCCAAGACAATCTCAATCTTACATGGGAAAAGACCCGAATACAACAAGACCAGCATACCTACACCCATGAAAATCTATGAAAACATAGTGTAGGTATACTGGTCTTGTTTTATTCGGGTCTTTTCCCGTGTAAGATTGAGATTGTCTTGGCAATGTTTCGGTGAGGTCTCACTCGCCATCCTCAGGCTGGTGTTTTCGGCTTAAAGTATGATTGGAGATGGCGTCTTTCTATAGTGGGTGTGTGTGGAGTGCTGGCCCAATTTCAGCAAGTGGATTGATTGGCTGTGTGGCTGTATCATGATTGGTAGATTGGTGCTGATTGGCTGTGGGTCCGTTGTTGTTTTGTGTTGTAATGGCCTGGGTGGTGGGTGGGGCTCGTTTGTTGACTAGCACTGGTTTCCAGATGTCTCAACAGTCTACACCTCAAAATACAATTCACTATGGAAATAGAAGCAAACAACAAGCTTTCCTTTCTGGACGTCCTAATCTACAAAAAACCCAATGGCTCCCTAGGACACACCATCTACCGGAAAAAAACCACACACCAACTGCTACTTAAACGCAATCCCATCACCACCCTGCACAGATCAACTCTGTAGTCAAGACCCTCATCTCCAGAACCAAATGCCCAGCCGACAAAGACCACCTGAAAATTGAATTACACACTCTCACAAACATATTAATCTCCAATGGATTCCAAAGAAAAACAATTACCAACCTAATTCAAAAGGAGACAACCCCCAAGAACCGAAACACAGAACAGGACAACGGTATCGCCCTCCTCCCTTACATCAAAGGCACAACAGATAAAACCAGCAAAATTCTCCACAAACACAATATCAAGACAGCCTTCAACACTGATCAAAAAATAGCCAACATCTTAAGAAATCCCAAAGACAAAATCCAGCTAGAAATCCAAGGAGTCTATGAAATACCATGCAAAATCTGCCCTGCAACATACATAGGACAAACGAACAGGAGAATAAATGCACGCATCGCAGAACACAAGAACGTAGTAAGAAAAAAAAGAAAAAACTGCTGCTGCTTCGGCTGCCATTGAAACGGGGAGGGGGGCATGGTATTTAGGGTGGGCATCATTATGTGCTGGAGGAAGATTCTAGACGCTGCCTGACCATCTTACTGTGCATGTGGAGGAAGGGAGTTTCCCGCCAAGGTTAACTGTCCAGCATTCCATGCTGTTGATGTTTTTTGAAGATATCTCCCACCTGACAGTTGGGTGAATTATCATTGGACTATGGACTGGGGTGCCAAGGGGAGGGGATTGAATTATACATTATATTCTTTGCTTTCGCGCCTAATTAACCAGATTCAGCTTAGCTTCGCTACTGTTCGTTTCTAATTAGTAAAAGTACACTTAATTTCAAACAAATTGAGTTGAATGGTTTCTTTCCTAATTATTAAATGAAGTCGCACCTGACATCCTCCCTTTTCCAGCACCTTAAAGCTACAGGACATGAAATTAATTTTGAAGGAACCAGGTTAATCGCCAAAACTGAACACTTCAACAAGAGAATAATTATGGAAGCTATTGAAATAGAGAAACACTCCCACAACATTTATTTTATTTTATTTATTTATTTAGAACTTTTATATGCCGCCCAATCCCAAAGGACTCCGGGCAGCTTACAACAGAATATAAAAAACATAAAAGCAATACAATTTAAAACAGCAATCATCCATCATAAATCCAATTCTAGTTGGGGCCGGACCTCAATAGTGAGGTCAACAGCCCCAGGCCTGCCGGAACAGACAAGTTTTTACGACTTCCCTGGTCCAGATTTCCGGAGGGAGCTGGTTCCAAAGAGTCAGAGCAGCCACCAAGAAGGCTCTCCTCCGAGGGCCCGCCAGCCGACATTGTATGGCCAACGGCACCCGAAGGAGGCCCAATGTATGGGATCTTACTGGTCGCTGGGAGGTATGTGTCAGCAGGCGGTCTCGAAGGTATCCTGGCCCTAAGCCATGTAGGGCTTTAAAGGTGATAACCAACACCTTGAATTGAGTCTGGAGAGCAATAGGCAGCCAGTGCAGCTCACGGAGGATAGGTGTAACGTGGGTGTACCTCGGCACACCCGCTATCACCCACGCGGCCACATTCTGAACTAACTGCAGTCTTCGAACGCTTTTCAAGGGTAGCCCCATGTAGAGCGCATTACAATAATCCAGCCTTGAGGTGACAAGGGCATGAGTGACAGTTAGAAGTGCATCCCGATCCAAATAGGGCCACAATTGGTGCACCAGGCGAACTTGGGCAAAGGCCCCCCTGGTCACAGGCGACAGATGATGTTCCAATTTCAGCTGTGAATCCAGGAGGACTCCCAAATTTCGAGCCCTCTCTGAGGGGCGTAAATTTTCTCCCCCCAGGGTTAAGGATGGACTGTCCAGACAGTCTTTCGGGGGCAACATCCAAAGCCACTCAGTCTTATCGAGTTGAGCACAAGTTTGTTCGCCCCCATCCAGACCCTAACAGCCTCCAGACATCAGCACATTATGTCCACCGCTTCACTGAGCTGGCAAGGAGCAGAAAGATATAATTGAATATCATCAGCATATTGATGATACTTACCCCATGCTGTTGCATGATCTCATCCAGCGGCTTCATGTAGATGTTGAATAGGAGGGGGGACAGGACCGAACCCTGCGGCACACCACACTCGAGGGGCCTAGGGGTCGACCTCTGCCCCCCGACCAACACCGACTGCGACTTGTAAGAGAGGTAAGAGGAGAACCACCGTAATACGGTGCCTCTCACTCCCATCTCCCCCAGGCGTCGCAGAAGGATACCATAGTCGATGGTATCGAAGGCCGCTGAGAGGTCAAGAAGCACCAGGATAGAAGAATGTCCTCTATCCCTAGCCCGCCAGAGATCATCAGTCAGGGCGACCAAAGCAGTTTCTGTGCTGTAACTGGGCCTGAAACCAGACTGACAGGAGTCTAGATAATCCGTTTCTTTCAAGGTCTGTCAGAGTTGAAGCGCCACCACCTTCTCAACAACCTTCCCTAAAAAAAGGAAGGTTGGAGATGGGACGATAGTTTTTCAAAACAGCAGGGTACAGGGAAGGCTTCTTGAGGAGGGGTCTTACCACTGCTTCCTTTAATGGTTGCAGGAAAAACCCCTCCTGCAAAGATTCGTTGGTAATCGTCTGGAGCCAGCCTCGTGTCACCTCTCTGCTGATCGAAACCAGCCAGGAGGGGCACGGGTCTAATAAACAAGTGGAGGCACTCATCGCTCCCATGGCCTTGTCCACTTCCTCTGGGGTGACTAATTCAAACTCATCCCAAAAAATCTGATTAAGATTAGCCCTCGGCATCTCGGCTGGCATTGCCCAAATGGAGTCCAGGTCTGTCCGAATCGGAGTGATTTTATCTGACAGAAACTGAACAAACTCCTCAGCTCTTCCCTGCAAGAGTTCCCCCACCTTCTCACCTTTCAGGAGGGAGCAGGTCACCCTAAACAGTACGGCTGGGTGAGGTTCCGCTGACGCAATAAGAGCGGAAAAATGTGCACATTTTGCCGCCCATATCGCCACTAGATAGGTCCTAATAAAGGCCCTTAGTAGTGATCGATCAGACTCAGAGTTACTAGCCCTCCAACGTCGCTCTAGGCATCTCTTTTGGAGCTTCATCTCCCGGAGTTCCTTGGTAAACCAGGGTGCCCTCCTGGAGCTGCAGCCGCAGAGGGGCCTCAAAGGCGCAATCCAATCCAATGCTCCAGCCACCGCACTATTCCAGGCAGCGACCAAAGACTCGGCCAGATTGCGGACAAGGGAGTCAGGTATCTCTCCAAGCTCCCTCTGAAACCCCTCAGGGTCCATCAGGCGCCTGGGGCGGAACCACTTAATCGGCTCCGCCTCCCTGCAGTGTGGGGGGGTAGTGTTCTGAAGTCAAGCCTCAGCAAGGAGTGATCTGACCATGACAAGGGCAAGGTCTCTATTCCCTTTAAATCAAGATCACGTCTCCACTGTCCCGAGAGAAATACAAGGTCAAGCGTGTGTCCCGCCCCATGAGTCAGACCCTGAACTACCTGGGTCAGGTCCATGGTTGTCATGGAAGCCATGAACTCCTGTGCCCCATCTGAGCGTTCACCGAGAGACAGCAGATTAAAGTCCCCCAATACTATAAGTCTGGGGAACTCCACCGCCAACCCGGCTACTGCCTCTCATAGCACAGGCAGGGCTGTCGTGACGTAGCTGGGAGGCAGGTATGTCAACAGCAAGCCCAATTGAACCCTTATGTCCAACTTCAAGAGGAGAGACTTGCACCCCACAATCTCTGGGGCAGGGATCCTGCGAGGAACTAACAACATTCGAACGATAACTGCTACTCCCCCACCCCTCGCTTAGTGTCGTGGTTGGTGGAGCACCTGAAACCCATCTGGGCACATTTCTGAGAGGGGAACACCCCCCTCTTGGCCCAGCCAGGTTTCGGTTATACATGCCAGGTCTGCCTCCTCGTCCAATATTTAACCTCGGACGAGGGGAGTTTTGTTCACAACTGACCTGGCATTTAGCAACAACAACCTGAGACCGGGGCCCTGTACTCCTCTGACACCAGATCCTTGAGTTGAGCCTGAGGGGCTGGAACAAGCAATCGCTGTAATGTAGGGAGTCATTGTTCCCCGATAATGGCTAGCCCTACAGCTCCCGCCATATCTGCCCCTCCCAATCATGACCGGGATGCTCCGACTTCCCCCTATCCCCGTAGACCCCTCTTCCTCTCACACGGCCCCCCTTCTTCCTGGCAGGTCATATATTCCATTCACACCAGGCCGGGAGGTGAGCCTGGGCCCCCTTCCATTTCTGCTTCTGCATTCAGTGGAGGGGACTCCAGGCCACATTCCCGGTCCTACCATACTTACCAATCAAACACTCTCTTCAAACACACCCCACTAATTACTCAAATACAATGCAATAAATTAAACATGAATAAACGTGATGATACCTCCCACCTACCAGACATCTCGAAACCAGCTCTAGTGAACAAATGAGCCCCACCCACCACCCAGGCCGTTACAACACAAAACAACAATAGACACACAGCCAGCACCAATCAGCACCAATCTACCAATCATGATACAGCCACACATCCAATCAATCCACTTACTGAAACAACGCCAGCACTCCCCCCGCCCCATAATTTATAGAAAGACGGCAGCTCCGATCACACTTTAAGCCGAAAACACCAGCCTGAGGATGGCGAGAGAGACCTCACCTATTTAAATCAATCCTGCTGAATCAGTTATCTGTGTGTGCTTTCTGGATTTGATTTTTGCAACAAACTCTGACACATTCAAGGCTGCCTAAAGTCAGAACAGTAGACCATACAGAGACACAACAGAGAGGCTCATTTGTAAATAAACCGCTCAGGCTCCCATGAATACTTATAATAGGTCTTAATTCTGAGCTGTACACAAGGACCAGCTGGTTTGTTTGACCACAGTTGATGATTCTTGAAGTCCCATGGATCTCCTTGGTTAGAGATCATGCAAAGTGCCTTCAGTTTCCCAGTTCAACCTCACACCAAGATAGGGTGCATAAAACTTTAAATAATTCAAGTCTTGCAAGTTTCCCCTTTAGGGGAAGGGGAGGTGGTTTCCCTCTGTGCCCACCCACAGCCAAATGGATGGAAGTTCAGTTCTGCCTCATATACGCTAATCCCCATTCATTTTGGATAGGCAAAGGGTGGATTGCATTTTCCTTCATGCGTAATCTACTTGGCATATCTCCCAGCTAGGAGGATGGATTTTCCTTCATCCCTCTCTCTTTCCGTCCTTCCTTCCTTCCATCCATCCCTCCCTCCTTCCTTCCCTACTTCTTCTCACTCCCTCGCTTCCTTTCCCTCCCTCTTTCCTTCCTCATCCATCTCCTCCCTCCCACCCTCTCTTTCCTTCCTTCCTTCCCTCCCACTCTCCCACCCATCCATCGCCTCCCTCCCTCCTTCCCTCCCTCCCTCTTTCCTTTCCCATCCATCTCCTCCCTCCCTCACTTCCCTTCCTTCCCTCCCTTTTCTTCAGTTCTCCTCCGACTGGGTGCACAAATGTACACATTAGAAATTTGCCCAATTAGCGGAAGGTGTCATCATTAGATATAAAGACCTATCATTTAATTGCCTCTTTAAAATAAATTGACTTTAGTATTACTGCAAATGATGATTTGGCTGGCAAAGTTTTGTGCCAGGAAGACTTTTAGATGGCAAGAGGACAAAAGATGCCAGAAAATGTCATCCCAAACTGCTGGGACATCTTCTCAAAGTCACGGGGAATTAGGCTGGTTACTTCTTGAATAATCTCCCTCTGGGACTGGAACATCCCTTTCCCCATGAGGCTTGAATAAATTTAGCCATGAAATTTGACTGAAAATACCAAATCTCCAACATTCCCTCCTACCAAACATGGTGGCTGTCTTGACGTGGCTCCTCGCTCAATGCCAGCCACAGTGGAAGTTCAGCCACGAAAATCAGGAGACAAATCCCAGGGCCTTTTCAAGCATTTCTCCTTCAAAAAATATCCAAAACATGCTGCGATTTTTCACAGGGAATTTGAGGTGGAGGATTTTTAAGACTAGAATTGGGGCCTAAGTGGACAGGAGACGGAGAGCAGAGGAAGGTGGCTCTTTGGTCTGCCATGTTGACCATTAAACACATCTCAGGCCAGGACACGCAGTTCCACCTGACAGCCACTATGTGGCCTTGGGCAACTGCCAACCACTTGGGACATTCAGAAGAACATTTCAGTCGGGATTCCGAGATTTCAAGAAAGGTTGCAAAATGGGGCAAAACTCACCTAAAGAATGTCTTGCTTAGCAATGAAAATTTTAGGCACGATTTTTTGACCATAAGTCAAGGACTCCCTAGGACTGCAAAATGCTGGCTGGCCAGTCATGGAGAGGACCACAGGGGGGACCTTGCAGAAGGCTTGCAAGCCGGATGGTGGAGATGACGTCAGGATGACGGGCTCCACCTTCTGATTTTCAACCTGCATCAATTGTGCCATTGTGGGTGCATTGTCTGATTATGGCACAGTTTGGGCCATAAAATAAGATTACAGGTAGTCCTCGACATACAAGACTTCATTTAGTGACTGAACAAAGTGACTTAGGACCAGTTTTCTCTTTTACGACCGTTCTAGCAGCTCATGACCATGTGATCAAAATCCAGACGTTTGGCAACTGACTCACGTTTATGACGGTCGCAGTGTCCCGGGGTCACATGATCCCCTTTTGCGACTTTCTGACAAGCCAAGTCAACGGGGAATCCAGATTCACTTAACAACAATTTGACTACTTTAACAACTACAGTGATTCACTTAACAACAATTTGACTACTTTAACAACTACAGTGATTCACTTAACGACTGTGGCAAGAAAGGTGGTAAAATGGGGCAAATTAATTTAACAAATCTTTCACTTAGCAACAGAAATATTGAGCTCAGTGGTGGCCGTAAGCCGAGGACTCCCTGTGTTTGGATTTTTCAGATCGAGGCTATTTTTTTGCCTTGCCCATCTGGAGGAGAGTCAGGCGTTTGCATCCAGGGAGCAGAAAGCAGAAGAGGATCTGGGGGCCCGTTTGTCTCTGGGGGAGGTCACACGTCAGGCTGTGCCAGAGGAATTCGCTTCTGAATATTGACGGCCTCCAACTGTTCCATTAGAAAGGTCCTGCTTCTGCCCAAGGTGCCAGTAGAAGCCGTGTGAGGAGGGGAGGGGAGGGGGGACTGGCATAGGCTCCAGTGCAGAGAAGGGAGATAATAGATCGATCAACGGGCCACATCTGACGTTTGTTAATTCATCGCGGCTTTATTCACTTAAGGCAACCGCCAAATCAACCACGAGAAAAAAATAGAAATCCATCCACCATCATTTCTGCAATAATAAAATACAGGCATTCAACTTACAACACTTCATTTAGCGACCGTTCAGAGTTACAATGGCACTGAAGAGAGTGACCTATGAGCATCCCGATGGCCTTGGAGCAACGTTCAGATGCTTGGCCACTGACTCATATTTATGATGAGGATCACTGGATCCCCTTTTGACAAGCCAAGTCAATGGGGAAGGCAGATTCACTTAACAACCATGTTACTTAATAGCTGCAGTGATTCACTTAACAATTGTGGCAAGAAAGGTTGTAAAAGGGGGCAAAACTCAACGAATGTCTCGCTTAGGAACATACATTTTGGGTTGAATTGTGGTCGTAAGTGGAGGGCCACCTGTAGGAGGGAAACTGCTCGTGGGGTAGAATTCTGGATTAGATTGGAAGGGCCATCAAAAAGGAGACGGAAGCTTCAGAGTCTTTTTTCCTGGAGGATTTATCCCAGGGGCCTCCAACCTTGCCCACTTTAAGACTTGTGGACTTCAACTCCCAGAATTCCCCAGCCAGCAATTCTCCCAGCTGGCCAAGGAATTCTGGGAGTTGAAGTCCACAAGTCTTAAAGTGGGCAAGGTTGGAGACCCCTGCTTTATCCCCCCCTTTCTCTGAGGACCCCGGATTCCTCCCTTCTCCTCCCCCACTGCAACCGAGGCCCCAGGCTGAAGTGGACTCTGAATCTGGCCTAGATCACCTTTCCAATTCTAACCACCATACAGGGAGTCCTCAACTTATATGGCCAGAATTCCTGCTGCTAAGCAAAGCAGTTATTAAGTGAGTTGTGCCCAATTTTATGATCTTTTTCATCACAGTTGTTAAGTGAATCCAGTTTCCTCCCCGAGCTTGTCTGAAGGTTGCAAACGGCATTCCCATGTTGCTGGGATGCTGCAACCATTGTAAATACCTGCTAGTTGTCATGTGTCCAAATTTTGATCACATGATCCTAGGGATGCGGCAATGCAAGGACCGGTCACATTTTTCAGTGCTGTTGTAACAGTTGCTAAATGAATAGTCACAAGTTGAGGACTACCTGTACTGTACTGGCTGTGTAAGGGAAAAAAATATTCTGGCAATATTTTACCATTTGCAGAGCAACACCAACCCACTTCCCTCCTAATCCAACAAAGGTTGAATCAGAGATAACAGAAGAGATTCTTGGTGCCTCACTCTATTTAAAATTCAAATATTCCAAACTGCTTCCGTTACTGATTTACAAAGGCATCCACTGCCCTATGCTTCCATAGTGCCTAAATCACATTTAATGTGTAGCAGGGGGACGACCTGTTTTTCTATCTTCAGACAGCAAATTTGCTGTTTCACCAAGATGGTGCCTTTTGGGCCTGCTGGACTTCACCCCCCATAATCCCCAGCCAGAATGCCTCGGAGTGGAGCCCTGCAGACGTCCCATCTGCAGGAAACCAGATTGGGGGAAGATCGGCTGGATAAGACCCAACTGCACTCACTACAGAAAATGTTCCCCAGCAGCAAAATAACACGGTTTGAGCAATAAGAAAATCGTCTTTTTTTGGGCAGAAAAAGAATGACTCACAGGAAGGCAACCAAGCCGCATTTTGGAGCAACAAAATCACTGTCTGAAAAAAGTCTCCATAAATTGGAGATGGTCTGAGGTTCCATGTGGGGGAGAAGGGGCACCACATTTCAACCAGGGGAGGTGGTAACACAGATCGGCCTTCGGCCAAAACTGGTGACAATTTTGCCAGGGAAATCGTCTTCAACTTTCTTTTTTGTAAAGGTTTTTTTATTTCCATATAAGTAACCACAAGTATACCATTACATCTTAACAGACACTGTTTTGTCTTATCCAATATTATATCAATTCTTCTTAGCATCAATCCACAACTGCTATCATTTGCTCTTCCGCTTTCCATACATCCTATTATGCCCTATTTCACAGCCACCCTTCCTTCTCCCTCTCTCCTCCTCCCTACCTCCTTTCTACCCTCTACCATCATCTTGGGCTTCCTAAGGGAGTTAAAACTTGATGGTGTCCCAGGAAGGCAGAAGATGGGGAGGGGGGCACAGACACCAATTCAAACCAACACACTGGCCCAAAAGTCCTGTGAGACGAATTGAGACCACTGGAAAAGGATTACAGGTAGTTCTCGATTTACGATCACAATTGAGTCTGGCATTTATGTTGTTACATGTGTTAAGTGAATTTTCCCCATTTTATGACCTTTCTTGCCACTGTTGTTAAGTGAATCACTGCAATTTTTAAGTTAGTAAGATAGTTGTTAAGTGAATCTGGCTTCTGCATTGACTTTTGCTTGTCAGAAGGTCGCAAAAGGTGAACCCAGGACACTTGGCTTAAATCCAAAGCTGTTGGGAAGAAGATGGTTCTGGAATATACCTTGAATGACAAGTGATGGCAAACTACTCCCAGCAGCTGATTCTGCAATAAAGGAGGAATGGTGGAAAATAGAATAGAATAGAATATTCGTTATTGGTCAAGTGTGACTGGACACACAAGGCATTTAACTCCGGTTTATAAGCTCTCAGTGTGTGTACAAGCAACAAAGGTATAAATAATAAATCATCATAAATCATAAGGGCCCGGAGGGAGGCGTCCCCCTCACAGAGATGTGCCCAGAGGGTTTTCAGGTGCTTCATCAACCGTGACCCCAGAGAAGGGGCGGGGGAGTAGCCATTGTTATCCGACAGTCCTTAGCTCCTCGTAGGATCCCTGCTCCGGAGTTTGTTGGGTGTGAGTCCTTGCTGGTGAAGATGGACCTTGCGGGTCAAGTGGGCTTGTTGTTAATGTACCTGCCTCCCAACAGCGTGGCAACAGCCCTCCCCTTGCTCCTCGAGTCAATAGCCGAGCTGGCGGTTGAGTTCCCCAGACTTATGGTACTGGGGGACTTCAATTTGCCTTCGCTCGGCGAACGCTCTGATGAAGCACAGGAGTTCATGGCTTCCATGACAGCCATGGGCTTGACCCAAGTAATCCAGTGTCCGATTCACTCAGCGGGCCACACACTCGACCTCGTATTTCTCTCGGAGCAGTGGAGTTGTGATCTTGGTCTGAGGGGTAGTGAGATCTTGCCCCTGTCATGGTCGGACCACTTCTTATTGAGGCTTGACTTTCGGAGACCAATCCCCCGCTGTAGGGAGGAGGAACCGATTAGGTGGTTCCACCCCAGGCGTCTTATGGATCCCCAGGGTTTCCAGACGGCGCTTGGCGTTATGCCTGATACTCTCGCCCGCAGTTTGGTGGAGACCTTAGTCACTACTTGGAACTCGGTAGCGTCTGAGGCTCTCCACCGAATTGCGCCTTTACGGCCGATCCGCGGCAGTGGATCCAGGAGGGCTCCTTGGTTTACCGAGGACCTCCGGGAGATGAAGCGCCAAAAGAGACGCCTAGAGCACCGCTGGAGGGCCAGTAAATCCAAGTCAGACTGAGCACTCTTAAAAGCCTGCATCGGAGCATATCTATCGGCATTACGGACAGACAAGAACAACCACATTGCCGCTCTGATTGCGTCTGCTGAGTCCCGCCCTGCCGCCTTGTTTAGGGTGACCTGCTCCCTCTTAAAC
The DNA here is from genome assembly GCF_009769535.1 of Thamnophis elegans. NCBI lineage: Eukaryota > Metazoa > Chordata > Lepidosauria > Squamata > Natricidae > Thamnophis > Thamnophis elegans. The sequence goes on from NC_045552.1 coordinate 35,039,670, forward strand.
ACGAGGGTTGCGGGGAACCCTTTACAAGGTAGAGCAGAGGAATATGTCCAGTTCCTCGCGGACAATGTTGCTCGGCTTCGGATGGACCTGGACTCCAATTGCGCAAAGCCAGCCGAGGTACCGGGGGAAGGTCTTGAGGACACCTCTGGACTGATTTTCAACCTGTTGCTCCTGATGAAGTGGACAAGGCCATGGGAGCGGTGAGTGCCTCCATATGTGTACTGGACCCGTGCCCCTCCTGGCTGGTCGCGAACAGCAGGGAGGTGACGCGGGGCTGGATCCAGGCGATGGTGAATGCCTCTCTTCGGGAGGGTTTCTTTCCACCGGCATTGAAGGTAGTGGTGGTGAGACCCCTCCTGAAGAAGCCATCACTGGACCCAGCCAGTTTGAACAACTACCGTCCAGTCTCCAACCTCTCCTTCATTGGGAAGGTTGTTGAGAAAGTGGTGGCCTCGCAACTCCGGCGGTCCTTGGATGAAGCCGATTATCTAGACTCCTTTCAGTCTGGTTTCAGGCCTGGCTACAGCACGGAAACCGCTTTGGTCGCACTGACCGATGATCTCTGGAGAGCCAGGGATGGAGGTCATTCCTCCATCCTAGTGCTCCTTGACCTCTCAGCGGCCTTCGATACCATCGACGATGGTATCCTTCTGCGACGGTTGCAAGAGGTGGGGGTGGGAGGCACCGTTTTTCGGTGGTTCTCCTCCTACCTCTCGGACAGGTCGCAGTTGGTGTTAGTTGGGGAGGAGAGGTCGACCCCTAGGCCCCTGAAATAAGTGGTTCCTCAGGGTTCGGTCCTGTCGCCCCTGCTATTTAATATCTACATGAAGCCACTGGGTGAGATCATTCGACCGCACGGGATAAAACATCATCAATATGTGGACGATACACAGTTGTATCTGTCCGCCCCGTGCCAACTCAGTGAAGCAGTTGACATGATGTGCCAGTGCTTGGAGGCTGTTAGGGTCTGGATGGGGGTTAACAAGCTTGTACTCAATCCAGACAAGACCGAGTGGCTGTTGTGTTTCCCTCCCAAAAACATGGTCAATATTCCATCACTCAGGCTGGGGGGTGAAAATCTATGCCCCTCAGACAGGGCTCGCAACTTGGGGGTCCTCCTGGATCCACAGCTGACTTTAGAACACCATTTGTCGGCTGTGACCAGGGGGGCATTTGCCCAGGTTTGCCTGGTGCACCAGTTGCGTCCCTACCTGGACCAGGAGGCACTCGCAACAGTCACTCACGCCCTCGTGACCTCAAGACTGGACTACTGCAATGCGCTCTACATGGGGCAGTCCTTGAAGAGTATTCGGAGACTTCAACTCGTCCAGAACGCAGCCGCGCGAGCGATTGTGGGTGCACCTCGGTACACCCACGTTACACCTATCCTCCGCGAGCTGCACTGGTTACCGATCAGTCTCCGGATACGCTTCAAGGTGCTAGTCGTAACTTATAAAGCCCTTCATGGTATTGGATCTGGGTACTTGAGAGACCGCCTGCTGCCAATTACCTCCCACAGACCCATTAGATCTCACAGGGTTGGCCTCCTCCGGGTGCCATCTACCAGCCAATGCCACCTGGCTATTACCCGGGGGAGGGCCTTCTCTGTGGCAGCTCCGGCCCTCTGGAATGAACTCCCCACAGGGATTCGGACCCTCACCTCTCTCCAGGCCTTCCGAAAAGCCATCAAAACCTGGTTTTGCCGGCAGGCCTGGTGGTGATGAGTTCCCTCCCCTCTCGACATGTATGGGTGTGCGACTGTTGTCTACTTTTATTATTTGTATTTTGTCTTTTATGTTCCCCTTTTTTTCCCCCCTTGAATTGTTCGCCGCCCTGAGTCCTCCCGGAGAAGGGTGGCATACAAATAATAAAATACAAATACAAATACAAATACAAACAATAATGAGATCAATTATAAGATGCCAATAGGAGAAGGTAAATAAGAAAGATGAGATGGATAATAGCAATATAGCCCTACCACATGTGTAATAATATTCTTAGACATAACACAGTATTGTGGGAAGTAGATGTTGAGCAGAATGTTGGCTTGTGGGTGGGGGGAAACTGCCCCTGTGTCTAGTTGTTTAGGCATGCAATGCCCTATATAGCCATGTCCCAAGGGGAGGAGTTGACACAGTTTATGTCCAGGATGTGAAGGGTCTGTAGATATTTCCTCAGCCCCCTTTCTGACTCTTACAGGATCCAGGTCCTCCATGGAAGGCAGGCTGGTTGCAATTGTTTTTTCTGCAGTCCTAACTATGCATTGAAATCTGTACCTGTTCTGTTTGGTTGCTGTATCAAACCAGACAGTTTCTTTAAGAACTGTCTGATTTTGTTAAGAAAATCAAAGTTTCTTTAAGATCTCCTTTCTTCTTTGCAACTAGGAAGAAACATTCCCATGGTAGTGGATCTGGCTATTTGAGAGACCGCCTTCTGCCAATTACCTCCCTGCGTCCCATCAGATCGCATAGAGCTGGCCTCCTCCGTATTCCATCCGCCAGTCAGTGCCGACTGGCGACTACTCGGAGGAGAGCCTTCTCTGTTGCGGCTCCGACACTATGGAGCAATCTCCCCGTGGAGATTCGTACCCTCACCACCGTCCAGGCCTTCCGCACAGCCCTCAAGAACTGGCTAACCCGTCAGGCCTGGGGATAATCTTATTTCGCCCCTCCCGAATGCTGAGTGAATGTTGAGTTTTATTGTCTAATTTACTTTGTGCACATTTCTTTTTTCGTATTGTCCTACACTCCCCTTCCTTTTTGATTGTAAGCCGCCCTGAGTCCCCTCAGGGAAAAGGGCGGCCTATAAATAAATAAAACAAAAACAAACAAAACAAACAAACAAACAAAAAAATTGGGTGAAGAGATAGAGACTCCCTCCCTCCCTCCCTCCCTCTCATTCTGAATTTAGGAACATCAAGGGATTTAGAAAAAATCCAAGCAGATCCTTGATCCTCTCAAGTGGTTTTTTTTTTGAGACTCGCATTTTTATCCTCCTTTACTCAATTAAAAGATTCAAGGACAGAGAGGCTAAGGCCAAGAAGAAATATTTTTTTCTTCACACACAATTCAGCCTTAATGGTGGAAGGAGAAACTCTCTTTCTCCTAATTTTGGAGGTCTCAATAATGCTTTGGCTTCTGATTCCTTTGGGTCAGAATGAAGTGGATTATCAATTTTCTATTAAAGTCTTATTGTTAATTCACCATTTAAAAGGAATTAATGTAAATGTGTAAATATCTGAAAGTCTTCTTGTTTGTGTCACAGGTGGATATCAAGCCAACATTTTTACACAGTTACACCCCTTGGGGAAGGTAAAAATGGAAGTTACAGATAGAAGGATGAGTTTTTTCATTAACAGTTGTGATTGTAGTTTTCTGTTTATCTTCAATTTTTTATTCTTTCAGAATGCATTGGGGGACTCAAAATTACTATATTACTATACAAATGAGGGGCTTCATAGATCTCAGTTAAACTGAAGACTGCAATTTCTTCCATCTTTAAGACTGAAATGCAAAAAGTAGCATTAAAAAGGGGAGTTAGAGCAAAACTTGACACTGTAGGATCCTTGGGTGCATTTGCTGACTGATTGGGGTACCTCCTTCCTATAAATGAACTGGTATTCATGGTGGACTAGTGACCAAGCAAAAAAAAAATATTGGGATCAGGTTTTTTTTATCTTAATTCAGAAAATTCTTAAAATAAATATAAAACTGAGACCAAAGGTTTTCCTTTTAGGTTTGATGGATAAAGTGTTTAAAAGAAAATTCAGTTAACATGCACATTGACAGCAGCAAGAATTTTATATGCACAAAAATGGGCACACAAAAAAAGAGACACCAACTCCCACAATGGAAGAATTCATAGTGAAGGTGATGGAGTTAGTGGAGAAATTGACTGCTTTAATTAAAGATAAGAATTTTTTAATTTTTGTTTTTATTTGTAAATCATCTCTGCACTTTGTATTTGAATTAAAAAATGAAACTTTAGAAGATAGAACATTAACAGAGTTGGAAGGGACTTGGAGGTCATGTAGTCCAATCTCCTGCTCAAGCAGGAAATCCTATGCTATTTCAGACAATCAATTCCACTGGTTAATTGTCCTCATTGTCGGGAAGCATCTCCTCAATTCCAGGTTGCCTTTCTCCTCGATTACTTGATTAGTTTCCACCCATTGCTTCCTGTCCTGCCTTCTGGTGCTTTGGAGAATAGGTTGCCCCCCTCTTCCAGAGGGCTGGGGAAGGCAGTTTTCATGCCCAAGCTCCAGGAAAGCCTCCGGAGCCTGGGGAGGGTGAAAAAGTTCAGAAATAAACTTCTGGTAGGTCCGCTGGGCCCATTTTTCGCCCTCTCCAGGCTCCGGAGGCTTTCCTGGAGCTTGGGCAGGGTGAAAAAGGCCTTCCCCAGCCCCCCAGAGGAAATACCAAGCTCAGCTTGGAGGCAAGCAGTGCTGCGTGTGTGGGTGTTGTGCATGCATGTGCATGGGGGGGCGCTTTGCATTATGGGTGCCGGCACATGTCTCGCATTTTTGGCACCCAACAACAAAAAGGTTAGCCATAACTGGTATAGGGTTTCCTGCTTGAGCAGGGGGTTGAGCTAGAAGACTTCCTAGGTCCCTTCCAACTAGCTACCCTATTCTATCTCAACAGTGTAGCATTCTGTTACTCTGTTAAAAGAACAGGGTGACTAGTCCCTTGTATAACACCAGAGGCTTTAGCCTCTGCCTTTTGGGCACCAGACTGGATTGGTGGCCTCCACTGGGTCACAATGGAGGCCAGGATGAAGCAATGCACATCAAAAGGGCAGGTTTTCTGTTGCAAGGACATCATTAGCCTAGTGGTACCCTGGACAACTCCCTTTCAAGGTCCTATCATTCAGATTTTCTACCTTGGAAAGTTTAAAGTTATACAAACAGACGAAAGACCAAAAAAAAAAAAATCATCCCAAGCCTCTGTTTTAAAGGATGGCTTCTTGCCACATGGACATTATTCTTTTTTCTCCATAAAACCAGATGGCAGAATAGGAAACCATTTCCAGCCAAAGATCATTGTGACCAGTTTGGATTTAAAAAAACGACCCAACAATGCATGGCAGCTGGTGAGGAGAGGCCAAAACTCTTGGTTTTTCCTGCTACCAAATGAGAGGATTGCAGAGAAACCTCTCCCAGCCCCATAAGAGAAGCAAACTGGTGGGGCGGGGTAATGATGACACGCTGCAACCCATGCATGTTTGGCCCCTGCTGTTCAACCTAGCCCTCCAGCTGTGCCGCACACTGCGCAAGCATATACAGGCGGTGCAATGGGGCTTTTCAACCCTCACCTTAGAAAGATGGAATAGTAGGGAAAGGGAGGACAGTAGCTTGAGGTCTGTCAGGTTAAGCAGTGATCAAGAAGCTCAGGAAAGGAATGTGAGGTGGTCTTTTCACCCTTAACATATGGGAAAGAATTGTTCATTAACTTGGACTATTTCTTTTCCCAAATGGCCAGATGTGTCAGGACTGCCATCCTGCTGCACAAGCCATGCTTTACCAGATGCCAGTCTGCCATAAACTATTGGGGGGAGGAAGTTTCAGGGAGGAAAAAGTGGGGCTGGGATGAGAGGAGTCGAAACTACTCATCCTGCTCTCCAGTGAAAGCCACTGGCCATTCCAAGCTCACAGAATGGAATGAAACACCCTCCAGCCCGCCAAGCCAGGGACTGTTACAGAAACCATTTGTCTGAATGTAATTGGGCAGTTGGAGATAAGCAGGGGAAAGGTTGGGAGGAGGAAAAAGCTATCCAGATGTTTTGGATATGAAACTTCAGATCCGACTTTGCTTCTTCTGTAACTAATTGGTTTTAGTAAAGTGTACCTTCATTAACAATGGATTTGATATCTTTTTTAACTACCACGTTGGGACAGCTGACAACATGGTTGTCGGAATAATCTCCTCTCCAAGCAACTGATTTCCCCCTCTTTCATACCATCAGCCAGAAACAGGACCACAGTTTCAATGGCAACCCTCCTGCTCTTGAATCAGTGCCACAGGGTGGCATCACCTGAGCTGCCCCCAGAGACCTCTGTGAGGTATGGTCAAAACAACGAAGATGTTGGCAAAATGAGAGGACTGAAGCTCCACCTGTTGTTTTTTTTAATTTATTGCATACCACAGAGATAGGCCAGAGTGATAAGGGAAAAAACATGTCTTAAATCCTATACAAGCAGAAGGAATATGAAAGTGTCCCAGGCAAACACGGCTCCAAATCACATGAGTATAAAAGGTCAGCATTTGCACCCTTTTAAGTGGCTTCCAACAAGCAAAATCAATGAGGGAACCTGGATTAGTTTAATGACTCCGTGATTCACTTAACAACTTCAATGATTTGCTTAACAACCATGGCAAAAAAGCTAATAAAATTGGGTACTTAGCTACCACGTTTCTTAGCAATAGAAATTCCGATCCCAATTGTGGTCATATGTCAAGGACATGCTGCACTAAATCAGAGACTTCCTGAATTTCTTCCCGAGCGTTTTCTACTGCATTGTTGTCGTTTTTTTCCTCCTCCTCCTCCTCCTCCTCCTCCTCCTCCTCCTCCTCCTCCTCCTCCTCTTCTTCTGTAAATAAGGAGCTATTTTTAAAAACCAGAACTGAAAGCAGTGGAATCTCTTAGTGGTGAAGTGGTGCAGCAATTCCCAATGCAGAGCAGCCTTTACAAGAGCTCGAGGCAAGGACTACTTGTTACTAAATTATTTTCATCCGGAAAAAGAGTTGAAAGAAATGTTTATCTTGGGAACAAGAGCACTTCTCTTCTTAAGCAGATCTTATGGAAATCCAATCAAATCACAGCGAGCAACTTTCTCCTTCGCTCCTTCAAGTCACATGTTAGTGACACTGCAATTGGGGGGCATAACCATAGTAACAGGGAAGACCTGAGCATCACACAATGATACACACATTAAGTGTGTAGCCTCTAAAAAAACCCCAGGCGCTGCATATGCCACGTAGGAGGCCGTGCCAGGAAGGCTCCTTGTCAGCTACAGGCAACGGGAGGAAAACACGGGATGATTAGAAAGGGGAAGAGAAGGAGGAGAAACTTCCCATGTAAACTTAAGTGTTTAGATACAGACTAGACAAAATAGATGAGTCAAAGCACATTTTAAATAGTGGAAGGGAAAAGGACACAAACACAAAAATCACACAGTGGTGAGCCATCCAAGAGTAGTTCCCAAAACATAGAAATCAAGGACCAGAAGACAGAGACTTCAGAAAGAATCCGAGACAGAGATTGGCTGTGTTTACTTCTGAATAATTTATCCACAGAGGCAAGGATTCACCGAACAGGTTTTGACCCCTGAGTTGGCAGAGCAGACTGGATCCTAACTAGTCCAAGGGCATTACATTTTGCAGAACCTGCCTCAAAACTAAAAGGAATACGGATTCACACCAACTGGGGTGTTCTCAAGATCAGCGTTTCTCAACTCAGCAACTTTAAGGCACGTGGACTTCAACTCCTAGTGTTCCCCAGCCAGCATGGTTATGGCACAAGCCCCTTGCAGCTGAGGGTGGTTTGCACAGGGCATCCTCTTATCCCTATGTGAGGGGTGGGCTTCTATAGAGAAAGAAGTCCGAATAGACCAGGGAACACCAGGAAAGCAGAAGGTCATCTGCAGGTCTTGTAACTCAACTGGATAAACATGTGCCTAACCAAATCTGAAAACGAGAGAGAGAGAGAAGAAAAGATCTTTTCAACTAAGGGGGAATCATCTGACATGGCATGAAAAGTTTCCATTGTTCCATTGCTGAAGAACCAGTGTGTGACGCCCAGTCACCAGGTGTAGTTCTAGTACCGTTTTACAAAGCCTTAATAGGGCCACACTTGGAATCCTGCATCCAGTTCTAGTCTCCACAATGTAAAAAGGATGTTGAGACTCTGGAAAGAGTGCAGAGAAGAGCAACAAGGATGATCAGGGGGCAAAGAACGGTTGTAGGAATTGGATGTCTCTAATCTAATGGAAAGAAGGACTAGTGGAGACATGAGAGCAGCAGGGTTCCAATATTTGAGGGGCTCCTACAAAGACAAGGGGATTAACCTAGTTTTCAAAGCATCCAGAAGGCAAAACAAGAAGTAATGGATTGAAACTAATCAAGGATAGAAGCAACCTAGAAATAAGGAGAAATTCCCCAATAGTGAGGACAATGAACCAGTGGAACGACTTGCCGCTCAGAAGTTGTGGATGTTCCATGACTGGAGGCTTTCAAGAAGAGTTTGGAAAGCCATTTGTCTGGAATGATAGAGGGTCTCCTGCTTGAGCAGTGGGTTGGACTAGAAGACCTCCAAGGTGCTTCAAGGTTGCTTCAGGTAGTCTTTGATTTACAACCAATCATTTAGCAGCTGTTCAAAGTTATGACAGCTGCCCCTCCTTGTGGCCTTGTGATTGCATTTTGGGCCTTTGGCAGCTGATTCACTTTTATGGCAGTTTGTAGTGTTTCACAGTTAGTGATAGTGATTTATGATGTTTGTTTGCCAGAAACCAGTGTTTACTTCTGGTTTTCAGTAGAACAATGCCCATTGAGTACAATGGGTTCATTTAATGACCACCGCATTCACTTAACCACCTGGGAGTTCATTTGACTATTGTGGGATTTGCTTAAGAACGGCCTGAAAAAGTTGTTAAAGTGGACGCAGCAGTTACATGGAAAGTCACTTTACAACGGGCACAATTTACAAGTGTAATTCCAGGCTCAATTATGGTTGTAAGTCAAGGACTACTTGTGGGAAGAGGAGATAGGAGTAGAAAAGCGAAGCCCTTCTACCTATTTGCAAGTCAAACACTTTTTAAAAATTCAAATAAGCTGCCATGCAGGGCATTTTCTTTTCTTCCTCCTGCCCCGAATTTCCTTCCCCCCCCCTTCCAGGGAGCCAAGTCAGAGCAGAGCAAATGCAATTTTAGGTTTTGAATTTAAATTGCCTGCCTTTTAAGGGCTTTTGGTACCTGGGCTGCTTTATAGTGTAGTTTGACCAGAGTCACTATGAGGGATGGAGGACGCTATGAGTTTTAAAAATAAAATATAATTTTAAAAAATATTCTGCATAAAATACACCTACCCTCCACCCCCACCCCTCTTGGAGGACAGTTTAAAGCTGGCCCTCAGACTCCAAGATGGGCCTTGCAAAGTGGGGGGGGAATCATTTTATAAATATAATTCAGGATAAATGGATGAATGGAATAAGTGGAATGCAGGAAAAGTTTTCTCTCGCTTTTTAATTGGGTCGTGCTTAAAGTTAGAGATCAAAGGGAAGACATCACTCAATGAACAACTTATTTATTAAATTTATATCCCTCCCAGCTCACTCTGAAGGCAACCCTTTCAACAATCGCTTTTACTGCCATGAGTGGTAGCGACACTTTCTGTTCTTAAGTCAGATATTTGTTAAGTGAGTTTTGCCCCAATGCTACGGTTGTTAAGTGAATCATTGCAGTGCTTAATTTAGTAACATGGTTGCTAAGTGAACCTGGCTTCCCCATTGACTTGGCTTGTCAGAAGGTTCTAAAAGGGGATTGCGGTGACCCCCGGGACACCACAACAGTCGTAAAAGTGAGTCAGTTGTCAAGCATCCGAACATAAGTCATGTGGCCATGGAGATGCTACAATGGTTATGAGTGTGAAAAACAGTCATAAGTCCCTTTTTTCATTATTGTTGTAACTTTGAACAGTCATTATATGAAGTGTTGTAAGTCGAGGATTACCTGTACCTCCAGGAACAGGAGAGGTATACCTTACTGTGCCAATCACCGATTGGATGCCGGCGGCCCTTTGGTTTTGTCTAGCAGATGAAGATTACGATCCAGGCTAAGAACTGCAACGGCTGCAAGGTGGGCATTTTCCACAGAATCAAAACTGACAGCTTGCTCTGAGTGGCAGCCCAACCAAACAGCCACCTCGAGATTAACTGTTAAGTGTTGCTACCAGTTACTGCAATGTTTTTAATGAAAGAGCATTGTGATAAAAAGGAGGACTTGGATGCAAAGGCCCCTGGCATCTTCCACCTATGGCACTGTCCAGATTCCCCCCCCCTTTTATATTTACTGCAAAAAAATCCCTCATTTGCTTCTTCCTCTTTTCTATCACAGTGATTCTCTCTCTCTCTCTCTCTCTCTCTCTCTCTCTCTCTCTCTCTCTCTCTCTCTCTCCCCCTCCCTCCCTCCCTCCCTCTCTCTCTCTCTCTCTTTCTCAATATCACTGCAAATATTACTGAGCCCTCCCTGCCAGCAAGGAGGAGGGAAAAGAATAAAAGAATGGCAACCGAGGAATTGCCAATCCCCATTATATTTCACAGGAATTGTTGCAAGCGACCAGGGCTTTGGGTTTATCATCTGAGCTGGAAATAAACTGCCACATTCTCTTTTTTGCACTGGGGAGTCCGTGGGGGGAAGGAAAAAAGGAGAAAAAATATTTGTCTCTGTGTTATCCTCCTGCCGAAAAGCCAGATCCTGTTTCTGTTATTGGGAAACACCTTTGATGTTTTTGCATATTAGAATTGCCCCCAGGAGGAACTCTTTGGATTGCAACCTTTGGATGGACTGGGGAGGACAGCAGATCACAGAGTTAATAGCTTTCCATCACGCCAATCTCTTTGGCTCACCGGCAGTTTCTCAATCTCACAGCGTTTAAGACGTGGGATTTCAACTCTCTGTGAAGTTGGTCTGGTTCCTTTCTGAGTTTCTTTCTGACGCCTTTCTGTTCCTGTTAGGCATCTATGGCAGGAAACATGGAGAACCAGGGCCCTGGGATGAATTGTGGACTCCAACTCCCAGAATTCCTGAGCCAGAGTTGAAATCCACAAGTCATAAAAGACGATGGTTCCCATCCCTGATCTATGGGTACGTTGCCTGTGGTTATCTGATCATTTCCTGAGCAGCCTCTTTTCTCCCCAAGGCCTTTCTCCCATATCATTACAACCCTTGGCTTGTATGACTTGATGTGAAACATGAATCTTCCCACTACAGTTTGTTCAACAAACCAACATCCTATGATGTAAGAACATAGCCACAGAATGCAAACTTTCCCTGGAGTCTGGAAGGCATCTGAATCAGAAAAGTTTCCCAGGGAGGGGTATTACCAGCAGTAAAAGCACACATCTGGGTGGAGGACATTGGCACCAACCAGAGCAGTGTCAAACAGCTATAGGACTAGGATCAGCACTCTGATATATCTGTACCCACCCTTTCCTAGGCCAGATCTGTGGTGAAGCTTCTGTGATTTACACAGAAGTAAATCGTGTGAAGTGCTAGTACTGCTTAATTTTGCACTGGTGAAAATACACTGGGAATATGGCATCCAGTTCTGGTCAACATGATACAAAAAGGTTATTGAGGCTCTAGAAAGAGCAAGGAAGATGATTAGGGGACTGAAGGCTAAAACATACAATGAATGATTGAGGGAACTAGGTATGTTTAGTCTAACAAAGAGAAGGACTAGGTGATAAGCTATCAGAGGGGAAAGGGATCAACCTATTCTCCAAAGTACCTGAGGGTAGGACAAGTAACAGGTGGAAGACCATTAAAGTTATGATCATTAAGATTGTCAGCAAGTCTTCAGAAGATGTGGGTGCTCCATCACTCTTCTTTAAGAAGAAACTGGACAGTCACTTGTCTCAAATGGTAAAGGACAATGTTGGTGAACCTTTTCAGCACTGAGTTCCAAAATGGGAGAGTGTACGTGTGCACATGTGCACCAGAAACCAGAAGGGCAGCTGCCTGGTGTGCATGTGCGCACCGTTCATTTGGTCTTCTGGTTTCTGGTGCGCATGCATGCACAAGACCAGCTGGCCAGCGTACCAGAACCCGGAAGAGCAACGGGTGATAGCTTGCGTGCCTGGAGAGATGGCTCTGCATGCCACTTCTGGCACGTGTGCTATAGGTTCGCCATCACAAGTATAGGATCTCCTGCTTGAGCAGGGGGCTGGACTAGAAGACCTCCAAGGTCTCTTCCAACTTTTCAGATTCTAATTAAAGAGAGAGTCAACTTAGACCTAAGGCGAAATTGCCTGATAGTGGGAACAGTTACCGTAATCAATAGAATAGCTGGCCTCCCAGAGTTGTGGGTGCCCCATTAGTGGAAGTTTTCAAGAAGAGAGTGGACAACCATTTGTCTGGGATGGTATAAGATCTCTTTGAGTTGGGGGCTGAACTAGAAGATCTCCAAGGTCCCTTTCAACCCTGTTATTCTACTTTCTACATAACCAATCCTAAGAAACTGAGACCCAACGTGCTTTTGTGCAATTTTTGTGGACTCTTTGAACTCATTGGTCATAAATTACAATATTTAAGCAGGCACGACCTGGTAGGGGATGAAAACTGAGGAGGGAGAGGAGGGCAGCATTTCAGAAACCTAAATGCCATTCTGGACTTCTCCTATCAAACTCTTATCCGTTCTCTCTTGCCCAGTTAAGAAAACAGGGCTTGTTTTCAAGGCGTCCTGCTGTTTTTGACTCTCTTTTTTTTACTGCACAAAGACGTTGGGATGCTAATCTCCTTCCCCTGCTTGCATAAACAGATTTTGGCTGTGCATAAGTTCTGAGAACAAACGGCAGAATCACGTATGCCACGTTTTCATCAGCAAGCTCTTGTACGAGCTGTGCAGACGCCCACATACCAACACCTGCTTTGGAACGTTCATCAGGAGGTTGGTATTTACTTATGGAGTGTCTCACCTACCACCCTGACACGTCCACTTGTGTCCAGCGGAGATTTTTCTCAACCTTAGCAACTTTCAGATGGGTGGACTTCAACTCCCAGAATTGTGCTTGGCTGGCTGGGGAGTTCTGGCATCTGAAAGTTCCCATGGTAGAAAAATACGGGCCCAACAACTTCAGATCTTCCTAGTCAACAGGGCTACCCAACCCTGAATAGTTTCTAACTCAACCACAACGTAACCACAAATAACTGAAGAGGCCTCCTCCCTGGGGAAGACCATTTGCCCAAATCAGTTTTTGCCTGCAAGTTATTGACTGGTTCATCCATTTTCTAAACCCAAATTTTATTGAACTGTGATTTATGGAGTAGACCTCCAATTGGCTAGAGAGATAAAAATTGTGTTTTACAAGCTACATCTTGGTTTACATTTGCTTGAACAGGGGGTTGGACTAGTAGACCTCCAAGATCCCTCCCAACTCTGTTATTCTATGTTCTAAGCTAAATGAGTCTCAAAACAGCCCTTCTGTTTCACAGGACATATGAACCAAGCCTCCTTAGATGGAAAAAATGAAACATTTAATCAATAAATCACAGTTGGACAAACCATACAAGCCAGGATCATTTTGGCAGCCCCCAGAATAGACTTCCATAGTAGGTGGGGCTTAAACTGTCCCCTTTGGGGTAGCAAAACTAGAGCAAGCTTAAAAATGGCCGCTAAGCCCTCATGACACCCTTGTCCAATTCCCCCCCCCCTAAAAGTAACCCTCACCTCCAGGCACAAGAAAAGTGCATATTTGGCTTGCGTGATCTCAACTGGTTTTGCCTGGGACACTCAAGGGTGACCCATCTCAAGAACTGGAGAGCTGATTAAGGGGTAGGCCTAGAAACCAGGAGACTCTGAGTTCTAGTCTCACCTTTAGCATGACCAGCAGCTAAGTAATCTTTGGGTCAATCACTGGGAGATGGTGAATTCTAATCCTGCTTTAAGCAAAAAAGTTGGCTGGATGACTTTGGGCTAATCACTAGGGGATGGTGAGTTCTAGTCCTACTTTAGACATGAAAGTGACTGGGTGACTTTGGGCCAGTCACTCTCTGAACCCCACCCATCTCACAGGGTTGTTGTTGTGGAGAAAATAAGAGGAAGGGGTTTACCAGAGGTATACTCACTGCCTTGAATTACTTATAGTTACAAAGATGGGATAAAAGTACTAATAAATTAAATAAATAAATAAAACAGGAACCTCCACTTTCATTAGATTTCAAAGTGCAAAGCAACAGCGTCTCCCTCCCCCTGCCCCCACCCTTCATCTCAGTTCCACACAACCTCATCAATCCCCAATTAATTTTCTGCAATTTCAAAAGTTCAAATTACATGCCGGTGCAACAGAGTGATGCTAGCAAGAATGGACAAGCATCCAAAACCGATGCTATATTCATTTTCCAAAACCAGCAAAGTGGAAAAAGTAATCTATCAGCCTGAGAGGTGAGAAATAAATTAGAGTTTCTGGTTTCTAAAAAACTTTTCAAGGTATGTAGATTTTTAAATCGGAAACATTTTTAATTGATTAGGGCACATCTCAGAAAAAGAATGCAAGCTCTCTTGAGCCGCTGGGTGTTGTTGTTTTGCATTCTTCTTCTGAGATTTAATCTAAGAAGTCTGCCTGTATCTAATGTGGATATCTTAACTAACAGAAGAGAATCTTTGTAGCTCAAGGTTGAACTGTTTATCAGCCATCAACAGGCACGCAGAGATAAACAACATCATTCAAAACCATGCAAAAGTACCATTCAAGAGAGAACGGAAAAGGTAAAATGAACACAAAGAGACCAAAATACCTCCTCACCAGCAATCAACACCCAGATAAGCAAAGATTAACTCCAAGATTAACACTAGACTAACAATCAAGCAGTAAAACATATCCTAATCAAGGAACTACCATTTCAGACAAACAGTAACAGTAAACAGCTTAATCAAGGAACCACCAAGAATACCTAAACTCCACCAGCCACTTATATTTAAATAGAGAGCAAACTCTGCTCCCTTCTAGTACTGATGATGTTGTTACTTAGTTGGGTAATTAAATTTCTGCAACAAAACAACCAAGCTCAGAAAGCACCAAGGACCTCACACTGGGTACCTTTCTTCTGAATCCAAGGGCTGCTCAAATGGGGAACTCTAGACTATTTGAGACAAATGATTGTCTAATCTCTTCTTAAAAGCTTCCAGTGATGGAACACCCACAACTTCTGGAGGCAAGTAGTTACACTGGTTAATTGTCCTCACTGTCAGGAAATTTCTCCTTAGTTCTAGGTTGCTTCTTTCCTCGATTACTTTCCATCTGTTGTTTCTTGTCCTGCTTTCTGCTTTTTTGACCCTCTCTTCTTTGGGGCAGCCCCTCAAATATTGGAAGACTGCTATCATGTCACCACAAGTCCTTTTTTCCATTAAACTAGACATGGCCAATTCCTGCAACCGTTCTTCGTATGTTTTAGCCTTCAGTCTTCTAATCATGGAGCCTGATATGAAAACATGAACATGTGTGGCACGATGGTGTCTGAATGGGAGAGCCAAATTCGAGTCTCTACTCATTCGGGGAGCTTCCTGGTGGGTCATGGAACCTATCCCTTTCGATGTAGGCTGGCCTATTTCATAAGGTAGTTGGGGGCGACAGTAAGATTAATGGTGACCCCATGGGGCCTTGAAGTCCTAAGGCACTGTTGCTCAACCTTGGCAATTTTAAGACATGTGGACTTCAACTCCCAGAATTCCCCAGCCAGCATAGCTAATTGGGGATTTCTGGGAATTGAAATCTACACGTCTTAAAATCGCCAAGGTTGAGCAACACTGTCCTAGGAAAAGGGGCGGGGTTTCAATTGGGGGCAGGAGATCCAAACACAGCAGCAGAAACAGCATCAAAACGTCATCATGTGAAAAATGATCCAGTAATCTACAATTTCTGCTCAATGATGTCATGATGCCTGTGACTTTAAGTGCTGTCTGTGGACGTGGCCTTTGGCTGCGCTAAGATTTCTTCTTCGTGGTACCAACCAAATGAATCTACAGGTCACTGTAGAATCAACAGTACTGAAAAAAGTGACTTGCGACTGTTCTGCGCATGTGCGAGGCAGGATGGCCACCGGCTTTCTTCACTCCGGTCTGGCTGAGCAAAAAACGGCAGAGAAAACCGGCAACTCAGCTTGGAGCCATGCAGGAAGGGGTCCCAGCAGCTGACCGCAATCCAAGGGATCTGAACAGGTGGTATTCTGGAGGGACGCCGCTGTCGGACAGCCTCTGGTCCACGCGGCCGCCCGGAAGAACTTTTACAACGCTCGGTGGCAAAAATGACGGAAATGGCGCCACCGCACTGAAGGCGCCGCTCCCGGCGTTTCATGGGCCTAGTCTTGTTTTTCTTTCTGACTGGGAGGAGCCCTGGAGCCTATCGGACTACTGGAATACTATTACTATCAAAGAGGAGCTGGGTGATTTGGAACGGCGCTGGACAAGGCCAGGCAGCCGGCCTGTTTACCACTGCCGCGGCCTCCTTAGGCGCCCCCCCTCCCTCTGCTTCAGCGGTTTACATTGCTCGGCGTTCCTGGCATTCCCTGACATCTTTTGCCCCCGCTTTTGGGATTTTTGGACTGCGTTGGCCTATACTAGAGAGGGAGTAGTCAGCTTGGTATGGCGCTGTATGAGATCAGGCAGCTGACCTTGTTGCTGCTTCCACGGCCCTTCGGACGCCCCCCCTCTTCCGTCCCACCTGACTTGGCCTTTCCCTGTGATGCTGCCTCTCCTCTGTTTGCCCTCTGTTTGCCCTTACGCCTACGGGGCTTTTTGTCATCTGGCTTCCCTGCTCACAGCTGCTGGACTTTGGACGTATGACCTGGCCTCATTTGGTGTGACCACTGCCGCCCGTCAATGCCCAGGGACCTCAGCCCCTTCAGACTTTTTTGGACCCCTCTACTACACCATCTTACTACACAAGAAAGAGGGAAGACGAACTTTTCTCCCTCTATACCTCTGCCAACTCCATCTGCCTGAAATTTTGCGAACCCGCCTACAAACTTTGCATGAACTTTGCACACTATTAACAGCTGCGCAACTTTTCTGTATGGGGAGTGTATGTGGTATGTATGTGAATGAGTGATCCCACATTTTTTAAATTAACTTAATTTATTTTTCTCTATTTTATTATATTGCTGTATATTTTTTAATATTGTGAGGTATGCATGTGGAGAATGTTTGGCCGGTATGTATGAGGGGATTGAGAGTGCGGCCTGGAGCCCCCTCCACTGAGCGCAGAAGCAGAAGTGGATGGGGGCCCGGATCCGCCTCTCATCCCAGAGCGCATGGTATGGATGGCCTGCCGAGGGGAACGAGGACCGTGGGAGGAGGGGGGGAATCTGTGGAGACAGGGGTGGGCCGGAGCATTGCGGTCACGACTGGGAGGGGCAGGTATGGCAGGAGCTACAGGGCTAGCCATTACCGGGGAAGGAGGGTTCGCTACGTCACAGCAATCTCTTGTTCCGGCCCTGTAAGGTCATCTCTAGGACCAGGTGACAAGGGAAGTCAAGGCCCTGGTCTCAGGTTGCTGTTGCTAAATGCCAGGTCTGTGGTTCATAAAGCTTCCCTCATCCGGGACTTAATATTAGACGAGGGGGCAGACCTGGCATGTATTACTGAAACCTGGCTGGGCCATGAGGGAGGAGTCCCCCTCTCGGAAATGTGTCCAGAAATGTGCTTCACCAACCACGACACCAGCTGGGGGGGGGGAGTGGCAATTATTATCCAGGAATCATTAGCTCCTCGCAGGATCCCTGCTCGGGAGACTGTCGGGTGTGAGTACCTCCTTGTGAAGTTGGACCTGGGGGGTCAAGTGGGCTTGTTTCTGATATACCTACCTCCCAGCTGCGTCACAACAGCCCTGCCTGCGCTCCTAGAGTCAGTAGCCGGACTGGTGGTTGAGTTCCCCAGACTTATAGTACTGGGGGACTTCAACCTGCCATCTCTTCGTGAATGCTCTGATGGGGCCCAGGAGTTCATGGCTTCCATGGCAACCATGGACTTGACCCAGGTAATTCAGGGTCCAACTCATATGGCGGGACACACACTCAACCTTGTGTTTCTCTCGGGACAGTGGAGACGTGATCTGGAATTAAAGGGGATTGAGATCTCGCCCTTGTCATGGTCAGATCACTTCCTGTTGAGGCTGGATTTTTGGAAGCTGCTCCCCCACTGCAGGGAGGTGGAGCCGATTAAATGGTTCCGCCCCAGGCGCCTGGGGATTTCAGACGGAGCTTGGTGAGATACCGGACTCCCTTGCCCACAATCCGACTGAGTCCTTGGTCGCTGCTTGGAACATAGCGAAGGCTGAGGCACTGGATCAGATTGCGCCTTTGCGGCCTCTCCGCGGCAGTGGATCCAGGAGAGCACCTTGGTTTACCAAGGACCTCCGGGAGATGAAGCGCCAAAAGAGATGCCTAGAGAGACGCTGGAGGGCCAGTAACTCCGAATCTGACCGAACATTACTAAGAGCCTACATTAGGACTTATCTAGTGGCGATACAAGCAGCAAAATGTGCTCATTTTTCCGCTCTTATTGGGTCCCTGTCAGCCTCTGCTTTGCTGTTGCTTCGGCTGCCATGAAACGGGGAGGGAGGGCATGGTATTTGGGAGGGGTTACTCATTGTGCTGGAGGAAGGTTCTGGAGTTCACCGGCTGATCGGACTACGCATGCGTGGGAGTTTCCCGCCAGGACTAACGGCACCGACATTCCATCTTCGTGATGCCTTTTGAAGTTATCTCGCACCTGACACTTGGGATAATTATGATTGGATTGTAACTGTGATGCCAAGGGGAGGGGAATGGGCTATTCTATATATCAATCACTTTCGCACCTAAATATTCAGATTTCGCTTCGCTATGCCTTTAATCATTTTTAATTAGTAAAAGTACACTTGATTTCCACACATGGAGTCTCGTGGTCTTTCTTTCCTAATTATTTAATGGAGAGGTGCTGACAGTCCCCAGAATCTCACCCAGCTGCCCTGTTTAGGATATCCCGCTCCCTTCTGAATGGGAGGGACGCCGGGGAACCCTTACAGGGAAGAGCTGAGGAATTTGTTCAGTTTCTGTCGGACAAAGTCACTCAGATTCGGACGGACCTAGACTCCATTTGGACAGGGCCAGTAGAGATGCCAAGGGAGGGTCTTGATCAAGTTTTGTGGAGCGAGTTCCAGCTTGCCAATCCTGAGGAAGTGTACAAGTGCCACACACACACACACATACACTTACGCAGCCCCCCCCCAAAAATGGCAGAAATGGAGAAAGAAGTGAGACTTCCAGAAAGTAAAAGAAGCAGGAAGCTGACTCATTCTGTAAAAAGGGAAATCAATGAAGAGATAAAGGTACATCTCTGAGCTCCCCCTTTATTGTCACTGTCTCTCAAGCGAGAAGAGAAGAAGGGTAGCGGCGGTGCCGTTGAGTCACAGGAAGAACGAGCGCCCTCTACTATGAGGCAGGAGAACTCCGTACCACACCTACCTTGGGACCTTTTAGGCTTTTAAGCCTCGCTTAACTCTGCTTGAGTGATCATAAAACGCCTAAAAAGTCAGACTAGATGAGGCATGCAGTTCTCCTGCCTCATAGTAGAGGGTGTTTTTTTAGAAGCTTTTTTAAACAGCTAGGCAGTCATTAACGGTGAGGCAACAGCTAGCTAGTCTCACCTCAGCACTTGCTTTTTTCCTTTTACATTTTTTTCTTTTCATGATGAGAGCAGTGAGGCTGTGCCTCACCTGCCTCACTTGACTGCACGTCACTGCAGTAACCCCATGGTCACGTGATCAGAATTCCAACTCTTGCAACTGACTCACATTTATGAAGGTTGAAGTGTCCTGGGATCATGTGATCACTCCTGACAGGCAAGCTCAACGAGGAAGCCAGATTCACTTAACAACAGTATTACTAATTTAACAACTGCAACGATTCACTTAACAACTGTGGCAATAAAGGTCACAAAATAGGGCAAAACTCACTTAACAACTGTCTCACAGAAATTTTGGGCTCAATTGTGGTTGTAAGTCAAGGACTACCTCCACTTTTCTTTCTTTTATGTCTCGATTCCTGCCACCTGCCTGGACAGTCTTGCAGTTTTGTGTGTCAAGATTTTCAGAAGTCGTTTGCCATTGCCTCCTTCCTGGGGCTGAGAGAGAGGTTCTGGCCCAAGTTCCCCAGCTGGTTTCATGCCTCAGGAGGGACTAGAACTCACAGTCTCCTGTTTCTAGCCTGATGCTATTAACCACTACACCAAACTGCCTCTCATTGTCTTCAAGTCAGGGTTGATTCTTGCTGATTGCATTAAGTGCAGTTGCATTTTTCTTGGTGGCCTTTTCAAAAGTGATTTGCCAGGGCCACCTTGAGGGAGAATGAGTTGCTTTTGTGTCTACAGAAGGATTAAAACTCACTGTTGTCTGTTTTTTAGGCTGATGCCTTTAATTACTTGCCCAAACTAACTATCGAAAGCTCTACGATATTTCAAAATTCTTCCAGCCCCTTCAACACTTATCTGCTGCCCAATCCATTGTGGTGGGGAATTTTAGGTCTAGAAGAAACCTTCCTGGAGGAGATCAGCTCTCCAATGCTGATCTAAGCCAATGTCGATAAAACTTTATTATGGCCAAAAGCCAGCAAAACAGACAAGGGGGAAAAAAGTAGAGAGAAATATAGAAAATAGGCAAGCTTTACATGGGTGGAACTTGCAACCACTCAGAAAGCTCAGACTGCCCAAGGAGCTAATACAGTTCTACAGAGTAGTTATCCGTACTTCTCTAACTAGCTGGTTTGATACAGCAACCAAACAGGACAACTACAGACTTCATCAGATAGCTAGGATGCAGGAAAAAACAATTGCAACTAGCCTACCTTCCATGGAGGAGGACCTGTATATTACATGGGTCAGAAAGTGGGCTGAGGAACTATCTACAGGCCCATCAAAGAATAGAAATAATAGAAATAGACATAGACCTTAGAGGTCTTCTAGTCCAACCCACTGCTCAAGCAGGAGACCCTATAAAATTTCAGACAATTGGCTGTTCGGTCTTTCCTAAAAACTTCCAGTGATGGACCACCCACAACATCTGAAGGCAAGCTGTTCCATTGGTAATGGTTGTCACTGTTAGGAAGTTTAATTCCAGGTTGCTTTTCTCCTTGATTAGTTTTCATCTACTGTTTTTTGTTCCAAAGTCTTTTGGTGCTTTGGAAGATAAGTTGACCCCTTCCTCTTTGTGGCAGCCCTTCAAATATTGGAAGACTGCTATCATGTCACTCCTAGTCCTTCTTTTCTGTAGACATCCTGAACATAAACTGTTTTAATTCCACCCCCCTCCCTTGGATGCCATATAGGACATTGCATGCCACAATAAAAAACAAAAAAACCCCATCACAGAGACAGTTTTTTTGCTCATGCCATCACTTTGCTGAACATCTGATTTCCACAGCACTGTCTTATGTCTGAGGATATTTACCCATGTAGTAGGGCTGTATTGTTATTATCCTTCTCATCTTTTCTACTATCTTCTTTAATTGGCCTCTTATGATTATTCTTACTTTGTTGTTTTGCATGTACGCTGAGAGCTTATGCCTTGGAGACAAATTCCTTGTGTGTCCAATCACATTTGGTCAATAAAGAGTATTCTAATATTCTTGATTTTAGGAAATGTTTCATGTTCTTTAAGTCAGTGTTAAAGTGTCCTTCAGATTGGCTGGCATTGGGGACAAAAATAGGGAAAACAGGGTTTTAAATGTCAACTAGACAAGGCATGGCCCATGGGTCATCCTTTCAGCGATAATTCCTCACCAGATTCCTCAATGTGTTTAACGATGACAGTGCTTCTAATGTCTTCAATGGTACAAATTCTTTAAAATTTAGATAGATACTCAGAGATGTATTCCATGTAGATGGTACAGGTAGTCCTCAACTTACGACCACGATTGAGGCCAAATTTCTGTTGCTACGTGAAATGTTTGTTAAGTGAATATTGCCCCATTTCATGACCTTTTTTGCCAAGTTGTTGTGAATCCCTGCAGTTTTTAAGTTACCGTATATACTCGAGTATAAGCCGAGTTTTTCAGCCCACTTTTTGGGCTGAAAAAAGCCGCCTCGGCTTATACTCGAGTCTACAACTGGATCCGGCAGTGCTGTTGCCTGTTGGAGGAGGAGGAGGCGAACCAGCCTGCCATCGCCGGCCACCGCTAGCCCCGCCGCTCTTCCCGACCCCTTCCAAGCCCCACAGTCCAGCGGACGGAGCAGAAGCAGCTCCGGGGCTTCGCTGCTGCTCCCCGCATTTTCTGCACGGGGATCCCTTGGAGAGGGGATTCCAGCCTGCCATCGCCAGCCACCGCTAGCCCCGCCGCTCTTCCCACCCCCTTCCAAGCCCCACAGTCCAGCGGATGGAGCAGCGAAGCCCCGGAGCTGCTTCTGCTCCGTCCGCTGGACTGTGGGGCTTGGAAGGGGGTGGGAAGAGCGGCGGGGCTAGCGGTGGCTGGCGATGGCAGGCTGGAATCCCCTCTCCAAGGGATCCCCGTGCAGAAAATGCGGGGAGCAGCAGCGAAGCCCCGGAGCTGCTTCTGCTCCATCCGCTGGACTGTGGGGCTTGGAAGGGGGTGGGAAGAGCGGCGGGGCTAGCGGTGGCTGGCGATGGCAGGCTGGAATCCCCTCTCCAAGGGATCCCCGTGCAGAAAATGCGGGGAGCAGCAGCGAAGCCCCGGAGCTGCTTCTGCTCCATCCGCTGGACTGTGGGGCTTGGAAGGGGTCGGGAAGAGCGGCGGGGCTAGCGGTGGCTGGCGATGGCAGGCTGGAATCCCCTCTCCAAGGGATCCCCGTGCAGAAAATGCGGGGAGCAGCAGCGAAGCCCCGGAGCTGCTTCTGCTCCATCCGCTGGACTGTGGGGCTTGGAAGGGGTCGGGAAGAGCGGCGGGGCTGGCAGTGGCCGGCGATGGCAGGCTGGTTCGCCTCCTCCTCCTCCAACAGCACTGCCGGATATCCGCCCAACGCTGCGGGGGCGCCAGCAGGAGCTTTGGCAGCTTCACCTCAGCCGCAGCGCTGGGCAGCAAATGTGCTGGTGCTGTTGGAGGAGGAGGAGGCGGCGGCAGCAATAGCACCTGAGGACAGGACAAGAAGCAATGGAAACTTGTCAGAAGGAGACTCAAGCTGGAAATAACGAGAAATCTGACAGTAAGAACAATTAAAATCCTAGGAAAATGTCCTTTCATGAAAAATTACTTTTTCAGTTAACTCTGCCTGACATTAGTTGGGCGAACAGAAATATTAGTTGGCCAATTCTAAAAGGGAGCACCAGAAAGAACTTAAAATATTTTTTAAGAGAGCTGGGTTTTTCATTTATATTATATGTATGAACAGAATTAACACAAATTGCAGATACCAATCAAACATAAAGAAAAAAAGGATGAAATAATGCTCATTTTTAAAAACTCAGTGAAAATAAAAACAATATACCAAGAAGGTGGCATACTGGTTGTGATTTGATCTCTTCGGGGGATCCCGGGGATCCCCTATACAAGTATTTTAATATTGCAGACTTGCAGTATTATAAGTCATACTGATATTATAGAACACTTTAATTAAGCGGGTCCCTTGAATAAACATAACTTTGAGTTTCAAATAACACTGATTTTTTATTTTTGAAATTTACCGTAGCTGCTGCATTTCCCACCCTAGGCTTATACTCGAGTCAATAACTTTTCCAGCTTTTTGGGGTAAAATTAGGTGCCTCGGCTTATATTCGGGTCGGCTTATACTCGAGTATATACGGTAATAACACGGTTGTTAAGTGAAACTGGTGTCCCCATTGACTTTGTTTGTCAGAAGGTTGCAAAAGGGGATCACGTGACCCCGTCACTGCGACTGTCATAAATGTGAGTCAGTTGTCAAGCATCCATAAATCACGTGACCATGGAGATGCTGCAACGCCAATGCCGATAAGTGTAAAAAAATGTGAAAAATGGTCACAAGTCACTTTTTTCAGTTCCGTTGCAAGTTCACTAAGTGAACTGTTTTAAGTCAAGGATTATCTGTATATAGATTGTCATGTGGATTTGAAAAAAGTCCATGCAGAATTAGGAGACAACAGATGTGCAAATGGGGACATCTATAGGGAGATCAAAATGGCAGGGGGCGTAATTGTGCAAAGTCCTGACGTTTCATACGTGTTGCAGGTAAAACAGGTGAAGCTTTGATCACACCATCACAGCCATTTAAACTTTTCTAGTCATAGCTTGTAGATACTCTTGTTATTGTTGAAAAACAAATCGGTTGGCTGCACAACACGCTGAGCAGGCAGTGTGTCACAGCTGCCAAAAAAGCCAACACAGTCCAAGGCTGCATTACCACTTTATAATGCCTGGTAAGACCATACATGGAATACTGGACCCAGTTTTGGTCACCATGATGTAAACAAGATGTTGAGACTCTGGAAAGAGTGCAGAGAAGAGAGACCAAGATGATTCAGGGGCTGGAGGCCAAAACATATGAAGAAGAGTTGCAGGAATTGGGTAAGTTTAGTTTAATGAAAATAAAGACTAGGGGTGGCATGATAGCAATGTTGGAAGGGCTGCCACAAAGAAGAGGGGATCAACTTATTCTCCAAAGCAGCTGAAGGCAGAAAAAGAAGCAACCGATGGAAACTATACAAGGGGAGAACCAATCTAGAACTAAGGAGAAATTTCCTGATAGTAAGAACAATTAATCAGTGAAACAACCTACCTCCATAAGTTGTGGGTGCTCTAACAATGGAGGTTTTTTAGAAGAGATTGGACAATCATTTGTCTGAAATGGTATAGGTTTTCCTGCTTGAGCATGGGAGTGGTCTAGAAGATCTCCAAGGTCCCTTCCAACTTTGTTACTCTGCTATTTTATTATTCTGATACAGGAAATGAGACTTATAAGGAGCCATATTGTCTGTGGCCCTTCCAGAAATCTGATATGGTTATACTAAACCAGAGTGTCAAACTCAATTTCATTGAGGGCCGCATCAGGGTTATATTAGATCTCGGGGGGGGGGGGGGGCTTGGCCAGCGGGCATGACCAGCTCAATGTGTCCGGGGTGCCTGTGGCGGCCTAAGTGCTCTGCCAGCTAAAACGGGCTCCCGAGTTCTGTTTTTGGCTACGACGGCCTCTTGCAACTCTCTGCCAGTGAAAACAGAGGCCAGGAGGGTGCATGCAGCCGTCCCAAGCTCCATTTTCACTGGCAGAGGCATCACAGCTATTTCCAGGGCAGCCCCGTTGGCCTTGAATTTGACACCCCTGCGCTAAACTGAGAGCAGAGATGAAACAGACTGGCATAAATGAAGATCCCCTTGAAGAATTTCACAGAATGTCAGGTCTGATGGCTTACTACTTGGGCCCCTCTAATTTCAATCCAAAAGGTGATTGAAATCATGATAATGATTCCGTGATCACATTTCTAAATGACTTTTGGTCTTGAATAGCCCTCGTAAATCTGCCTTTTTATTTCATGCTGACCTTTCAGTTTAATGTTATGATGATATTTATTTTGGTAAGTGCTGGCGTCTTCATTTATACTGGGAGAATGAGCCTGGTTAGACAAACTCGGTATAAGCCATTTTTTTCCTAGAAAGCTGAGCTTAATTCAGAACCTGATTTATTTCAAGGAGAAGCAACAGGGGAGGGTTTTCCTTTGAACAGCTGCCTGGCTAAAAAGCAATCAAAAGTTCCAACAATGTCTCCACCAAATTCATTTATTGCCATTTCCAGACTGGAGTTTAAAGAGACAGAAAGTTCAAAATGTTCATGAGAATTGATGGTGGGACAATAGAAGTGGATTCTCTGCGCCTTCCTCACGGCTAATGGGCTCGTCTTGCAACACTGGAGAGAGAAATTTACGACCTCAATTTCTCAACAGACCTGATGCTACCTGAACAGGCTGCTTATTGTAGTGATTATAATGAAATACAGCCAAACTCTATTAAAACTGCTACGTAAATCTTTATATACACTAGAAATTCCATAGAAGAGAATATAATGCATGTAGAAGGTCCCTTCCAGCCCCGATTCTATATCATCTAGAATAGATTATATTGTCCATAAAACCCACTTCCTCTCACCCTGATGATGTTATCTAATCGGGTAATGAGATGTCAGCACGAAAACAAGCAAACTCTGAGAATACCAAAACTCTATCTGATATCACTTAAATATGAGACAATAGTGTGTGGCAGCAGCCAAAAAAACCAATGCAATCCTTGGCTGCAGTATTTGAGGGGCTCCTATAAAGACAAGGGGTTCAAACTATTTTCCAAGGCACCAAAAGGCAAGGCAAGACAAGACAAGAAACAATGGATGGAAACTAATCAAGGAGAGAAGCAACCTAGAACTAAGGAGAAATTTCCTGATGGTGAGAACAGAAGTTGCCTTCAGAAGTTGTGGGGGCTCTATCACTGGAGGCTCTTAAGAAAAGACTGGACATCCATTTGTATGAAATTGTATAAGGTCCCCTTAGGTTGAACTAGAAGACCTCCAAGGTCCCTTCCAACTCTTGTTATTCTATGTTCTTGTGCTGTCCCACTCACTCACGCTCACACACATACAGGTGCAAGGAGTATTTATTAAGACTTTTGAGCCTGAATTGGTATTCCCCAGCAATTCCCCGTGCCAGCACCAGTTCAACCTCAATGAATTCCACAGGCTATCAAATGAAGCCAGCACTAGTCCTCAAGGCTAATTCAGTCCACTAAGAAAAAGCAAATTTCCAAGGAAAAGGCAAATCCACAGGTCAAAGCAAGGCAAAGGAAACAGCTGAAGAGACACAATTCAAAATTCAAGGTAAGAACAATGCTGGGTTGCTCCCAGCATCATCTCCATCTGCCTGCTGTGCTAAATAGCCAACTTCTGGTGCAGCCCATCAAGAAGGGTCACAAGTAATCTGGCCAACCTTAGCTGCTCCTGCCTTTTCTCTGCCCTATGTGTTCTTGGATCAGGGGCAGAAGGCAGTTCCTCTTCATCATCATTGACCAGCTGCATCTGTGCTTCAGCCAAATCCCTCTTGGACGGCTGTTTGGAGCCATTGACCAACTCAACTCTTGACATGCCTGGAACTGGTTCATCTTCTTCCAAGCTGACATCTGGAGGCTGGATCCAGGCGGTTGTTACCGCCTCCCTACGGGAGGGGGTCTTTCCCCCCGCTTTAAAGGCGGCGGTGGTGAGACCCCTCCTGAAGAAACCATCCTTGGATCCAGCCGTTTTAAACAACTATCGTCCAGTCTCCAACCTCCCCTTTGTGGGGAAGGTTGTTGAGAAGGTGGTGGCCTTTCAGCTCCAGCGGTCCTTGGAGGAAGTCAGTTATCTCGATCCATTCCAGTCAGGCTTCAGACCTGGCTACAGCACAGAAACCGCTTTGGTCGCGTTGACCGATGATCTCTGGAGAGCCAGGGATGGAGGCCATGCCTCCATCCTGGTGCTCCTTGACCTCTCGGCGGCTTTCGATACCATCGACCATGGTATCCTTCTGCGACGACTGCGGGAGGTGGGGGTGGGAGGCACTGTCCTACGGTGGTTCTCCTCTTACCTCTCGGACAGGTCGCAGTCGGTGTTAGTCGGAGGGCAGAGATCGACCCCTCTCAGGCTGGGGGGTCAAATTGTACACCCCTCAGATAGGGTTCGCAACTTGGGAGTCCTCCTGGATTCACAGCTGACTTTCGAACATCATTTGTCAGCTGTGACCAGGGGGGCATTTGCCCAGGTTCGCCTGGTGCACCAGTTGCGTCCCTACCTGAACCGGGAGGCCCTCACAACAGTCACTCGTGCCCTTGTGACCTCTAGGCTGGAGTACTGCAATGTGCTCTACATGGGGCTGCCCTTGAAAAGTATTCGGCGACTTCAGCTGGTCCAGAATGCGGCCGCGCGAGCGATTGTGGGTGCGCCTCGTTTCACCCACGTAACACCTATCCTCCGCGAGCTGCACTGGCTACCTGTTGATCTCCGGGTGCGATTCAAGGTGCTACTTGTCACCTACAAAGCCCTCCATGGTATTGGATCTGGGTACTTGAGAGACCGCCTACTGCCAATTACCTCCACTAGACCGATAAGATCGCATAGATTAGGCCTCCTCCGAATTCCATCAGCCAGCCAGTGTAGCTGGCAACTACCCGGAGGAGAGCCTTCTCGGTGGCTGCTCCGACCCTCTGGAACGAACTCCCCGTGGAGATTCGGACCCTCACCACCCTCCAGTCCTTCCGCGCCACCCTTAAAATCTGGCTGTCCCGGCTGGCCTGGGGTTAACGATTGTAACCCCACTCGAATTGTATGACTGTTGTGTTCTTAAATGATGTAGTGTCTCCATGTTGTAAATTGTTTGTCCTTCCCCCCCCCCCTTTTTGAACTGTGAGCCGCCCTGAGTCCCCCCAGGGAAAAGGGCGGCATACAAATAAAGTGAAAATGAAATGAAATGAAAAAAATGGAGAGGTATCTGAGGAAGCATCTGGGGGAGTCATCACAGTTCTATATAAATATGTATGAGAAACCCTCCTACTTTGTTATTCCAGTTCCTTCTTTTAATTTCTGCTTTTTGAATTAAATAAGGACCCACACACACTGCAATTTTAAAAACTGCTTGTAAATGGAAGTTGGAGGAAGTCACCTACAGCTTTTTCAAAAGCGGCCAGCTTTGGTTGAGTTAAATGGAAATCTTGTAGGAGCTTACTAAAAAGGAAGAGAGTTTCTACTGGCCTATATTATTGCAGTCCCTCTGCTACAAGGCAAACTCATGTTATCCATCCAAGCATTTAAGAAAAGGCTCAGAGCCAAAGGCGTCTTCCTACCCTTTTATTTTGATCCTGGATTTTGATTGCATGTGCGATGGTGTTATTAAGCATGCTGATTTTATTTTGGTTTATTATGTGTTATTTTTGTTATTTTCCCCCCAAATCTGTTTCTTTTATAATACTTTACTAGCTTGTTTTTTTTTAAAAAAAATAATAAATCCAGCTTGCAGAGAACAGTGATTATCAGCATCCTGAAATTGTAATGCATTTATACAATTTGAGTAACTAGGATTTTAATCAGGATTCAACGGGCTCAATCATTAAAACCTTTTAAAAGGGCCCTGAAAACGTATTTGTTTGTAGCTGCCTTTTCGTAATTGTAAAGGTTTCTTAAATGGGTGCTATTTTATGATTCCTAGATATTAGTCCATGTGCTGTTTTAATATTTTATGCCACTGCTGTTTAATTTACTATGATTGCACAGTGAGTTTAAGGCATATTTCTGTAATATTATAACATGCATGTTTTTAATTTAGTGTAATGTTTTTATTATGAACCTACCTGACTTCTCAATGGCTCAGCGATAGCTTACAATTGAAAAAGAATTACAAAGTAAAAAAAATCAAAGAAAAGGGAATACAGGGCTTGACCTTAACCTCAAGAAATTTATCCATCTGTCTGTCTATTATCTGTCTGTCTGTTTGTCTGTCTGTCTACCTATTTAATTTATTGAATTTCTATACTGTCTATCACACCCACATGTTTCTGAGTGAATGTCAGGTCTGCCATCAAAGGCTAGGATGGAGGGGGCATGGGGTGAACAAATGGGTAATAAACACGTAATGTATAGGGAGGCCATGGGAAATAGAGAGGGGGGATGGCAGCGCAATGAAGACCAAGTGTAACCACTTGGTGCCAGCACACAAGGCCATGCAACCCGAGAGTGGAATGTGGACTTTCCTAAACATCTCAGCGTTTCTCAAAATACTTACGGGGCAGTTCATTGACTGAAGACAAACTGGTCATGAGGGGCGGGGGGGGGGGGGAGAGCTGAGATAAGGGAACAATTTGTAACTTTTTCAAACGGGAAAACTTAGTTCTAGCCTGACATAACTGCACCCAGTATCCTTTTGTAAAAGAACTTATTAGGGGTGACATGATAGCAATCTTCCAGTATTTGAGGGGCTGCCACAAAGAAGAGGGGGGTCAAATTATTCTCCGAAGCACCAGAGGACAGGACAAGAAATAATGGTTGGAAACTAATCAAAGAGAGAAGCATCTGGAACTAAGGAGAAACTTCCTAACAGGGAGGACAATTAACCAATGGAACAGCTTCCCTCCAGAAGTTGTGGGCGCTCCATACTGGAGATTTTTAAGAAGAGAATGGACAGCCATTTCTCTGAAATAGTATAGGTTCTCCTGCTTGAGCAGGGGGCTGGACTACAATACTCCAAGGTCCCTTTCAGATCCTATCCTATCCTATCCCATTCCTATTCCTATTCTCACTTCAACCAAATGGAGTTGAGGGTCTTTCTTTTCTAAAGGACCTGCTGGGGTAGGTCTGACAGTGGGTTATAAATAAAACATTAAAATAATAGAATCATAGGGCTGGAAGGAACCTCAGAGGTCTTCAAGTCCAACCCTTTGCCCAAAGCAGGAGACCTTATACTAACCCAGTCAGATGCCTTTCCAGTTTATTCTTGAAAACCTCCAATGATGGAGCACCCTCAACTTCTGGAGTCAAGTTATTCTGTTGATTAATTGCTTTCGCTGCCAGAAAACTAGGTTGAATCTTTTTCACAAGCTCCCACCCAGGGCTGAGACCCCAAAAAGTGTGCAGAAAAGAACACACAAAATAATAAGGGGTCTGGAGGCTAAACTATAGGATGAATGGTTGAGGGAGCTACCTATGTCTACCTATTGAAGAGAATAGGCTTATCATGGAGAGACATGATAACTATTTTCCAGTACGTAGTGTCTATTCTCCAAAGCACCTTAAGGTAGGACAAGAAGCAACGGGTGAAAGATCACTAGAGAGATTCAACCTGGCACTAAGGAGAAATTTCCTGACAGTGAGAATGATTAAGCAGTGGGAACAGGTTGATTCCCAGAGCTGTGGGTGCTCTTATCACTGGAGGTTTTCGAAACTAGACTGGACAACCATTGGACTAGGATGGTATAAGGCCGGGATGGCGAACCTATGGCACGCATGCCACAGGTGACATGCGGAGCCATTTGTCAGGGCACGTGAGGCGTTGCCCTGTCAGCTGGCTAGTGCGCATGTACGCACTGGCCAGCTGAGTTCAGCCTTTTTAAAAGCCATTTTCTGCCCTCCCCAGGCTCCAGAGGCTTTATAGGAGCTTTGGGAGGGCGAAAAGAACCTCCCCACTCCCGGAGGGTTCCCTGAAGCCTCTGGAGCGCAAAAAAATGGCCCTATGGGCAAACTGGAAGTTCGGGAATGGACTTCCCACTTCCGATTTGCTCGTAGGGTCAGTTTTAGTCCTCTGGAGGCTGCAGGGAAGCCTCCTGAAGGTCCCTGAAGCCTCTGGAAGGCCTCCGAAAAAAGCATGCAAAAAATGGGGGGGTCCCACCTCTCATGCATGCATGCATACTGGGGGGGGTCATACGTTGCATTATGGGTGCGGCATGCCCATGCACGACCCCCCCTGTGCTCCCCCCTTATGGCACGTGAGCCAAAAAAGGTTTGCCATCGCTGGTATAAGGTGTGTTGCCTTAAGCAGGAGTTTTGGACTAGAAGACCTCCAAGATCCCTTCCAGCCCTATGATCCTATGCTCTATTTTCCTAGTCTCGGAGTTCTCGAAAATGGTTGTGTCTGTGGTCTGGCCAATCTAGAGTACAACAGGATTCACAACCCCAGAATAGCATTCTGAAGAGGTGAGGTCAAACATCCAATAATGTCAAAGCGCTCCCTTTCTCTTGCTCCCTGGAATGCATTGCAGACCTTCCAGAAAACCATTTTTGTTGGCTTCAGGAGAACGACATGTCCCTTCGATGGTCAACAGTTCCTAGCCCTCTGCTTTTACAGAGGTCCTTAGCTTAGGAAGAAGCTGATTCACAAATTCATTTATAACACTGACTGAGGGATTGGCAAAGCTGCAGGAAGATGTTAGAAAAAAGATCCTTCCTCCCTTGTAAATCAGCAAGGCTGTCATAGCCTTAAGAAGCAAAATGGAGAGAGAGTCTTGTTAAATGTGTGGAAGCCTATAAGAGTTTGTCTTGCAGAACTCAACAATTTAAACCAACTTATGGCAAAAAGCAGCTTGTAAAAATCTCGTACCCTGTTAAGACAGGTCATTAATGGTAAAGAGATACAGCAGAAGGTAACATTAAGGGGGGCAGAACCTTGTTCTGGGTGGTATTATATATATTTATTATTATTAGCCGTCAAATCATTGTTGACTCTTAATGACCCCATGTAGCTCACTACAAAAACCAGCAGTTGGCAGCAGGCCAAAACCTAAATCTTATTTCAGTTAATATCTCTTCGTCTATATATAAAAAAGCAAAATGCCATTCACGCAACATCACGAAATCTTCAGAACTATAAAGCCTACAAATTTGAAATTTGGCACGTATATTCCTCTTGGCTTCTAGGTGCTTGCTAAGAAAGGATGACCACCAGATCATTAGTATTCCTTATATTATTATTAACACACTCTGATGCTAAGAAGTTAGACATTCTACTCCCTCTCCCCACCTGAAAATAACTCTATTCCAACTGCCACTTGGACATGGGCATGGCCAGCGTGTGACTCATCCAGCTTGCGGGCTGGGAGTTTGGAGAGGAGCCTGAGGTAGTGAAGGGGATAAGATAAGAGAGGCCTCTGTGGGGCAAACCTGAGGGAGAAAAGGGGATAGGAGAGGATCAATGGGGCCAGCCTGAGTGATAGAAGGGGGATAGAAGAGGAGAGGCTTCTGTGGAACAAACCTGAGGGAGAGAAGGAGGAGGAGAGGCCTCTGTGGGGCAAGCCTAAGGGGGAGAAGAGAATAAGAGCGGATCAATGGGGCCAGCCTGAGGGAGAGAAGGGGAGAGGAGAGGCCCATCGTAACTACTCATTAATTTTCAAGCTGTGTCGATTTATCAAGCCCGATCACATAGTTTCATAGTGGAGCACGGGTATTCAGATAGTATGAAATATGGCTGTTGTGTGGACTGCACAGTCATGTAGAGTGAGAGACACTGGAATAGAGGCACCGTGTGTGCGATGAGGATATGTCTCAAATACACTCTACCTGAATTGACTCGCTATACAACTCTTACAATTTTCAAGTAGCATTCTGAAATCCTTGTGGTTCTCGCCTTTTTTGGTTGGACAACTCCATGGGGTTTTATCATGTACTAAATAATCAAAATTACATGTAATAATTACTTGTGCTTTTTTTTAAAGTAGCAGGGGCCTCTGCTTGCCTTTGTGGCCTCCACAATTACCAAGCCCTTGACTTGCTAGCTGTGACATTCTCACAGAAACTGTTGGATCAGAAAACCTCCAAGGTCCCTTCCAACTCTGTTAAACTGTTACTGGTAGACTTTTTGGCACAAAATCCAAATCTTATTTATAGTTAGTGAAAGCATAAAGTAATATAAAACTCTGAGACCAACTCTGTTAACACCAAGATTTATATTAAAATGCATGAGGATGAAGAGCAATGAAAGAGTCATATCATCATCATCATCATCATCATCATCATCATCATCATTGTCTATCCACTGCAGGATGAAGTCCTCGTCTGCATGTTTCCAACCAATATGATCCTGAGCTTCCTTTTGCCAGTTGGGCCCACCATGCTTGCTGATGTCGTGGCTCCATCTTATTCTGGGTCTTTTTTATGGATGCTTTTGATCAAGTGGGATCAAGTGGCAGGTGGATGAAGACAGTCGCAGAATGGATCCCACTTAATCAAAAGCATCCAGGAAATAGCCACATATGAGGACCCAGACTGTGGGGGCGATATGCTGACTCTGTAAACCGCTTAGAGAGGGCTGAAAGCCCTATGAAGCGGTATATAAGTCTAACTGCTATTGCTATTGCTATAACTGCTATTTATTTAGGAGATTTATATTGCCACCTATTTGCACATGGTGACTCAAGGGGGCTTATTAGAATATAAAAACATATATAAAAAACAATAAAACTAATAAAAGAAAGAATCATATCATAAAATAATATAATAAAATAATATAATAAAATCTTGTTAAGTCTGTTTATCTCCAAAACGTGAGGAACAAGTGAAGCCACCACTGGCAGGACCATCCATAAGTTGTCCCACCACCTTTGTTCACTTGCAAAGCACAAAACGAGGACAGGGACTTATCCTGTTTCCCTGAAAATAAGACCTCTCTGGATAATAAGCCCAATTGGACTTTTGAGTGCATGCACTAAAATAAGCCCTCCTCCAAAATATTGCAACACAGCAGCAGCCATGAGGTGACCACGCTCAATGCCTCCTGTACCTCAAAATAATAAGACCTCCCCGAAAATAAGGCCAAGCACTTATTTCGGGGTTCAAAAGAAAATAAGACCCTGTCTTATTTTGGGGAAAACATGGTAGATTGTGACTGCCATTTTCACCTGACAGAAGCCCCTCCCACAGAGAGCTGGGATTCCTGGCCTCTTTGCTTTCTGTCCTTTGAGTCCTGGAGGAAAAGTGGGCCTGGCCTGCTGGAGGGCCAAAAGGGAAACCAGAGAGCCAAGCACTTTTCTCTTGTCTCAGAAGGACATGCTTCAGATTAGCAGGAAAGAATTCTGCAGTGGAAAGAATCAGTGCTCAAGGAGAAGAATTATGTATGCATAACCACCCAGCTCCCTGGGGTGCATGGATGAGCACATGTCTTCGCTCTGGGAAATCAGTTGCCTCCAACACTCTTTTCTCTTTCAAGGGTCTTCAGTGAGGGAAGCACATTTTTAAGCAGTCCCGACGGGGTGAAAGGAGATGCATGGGGGAGGGGGCGGACGCGGACTGGGACAAAGATGGAATGAAGAAAAGAGCATCGTCCTCTTCCGATATTCCTTCTTAGTGAAGAAAAGGGAAGGCAAAGCAAACGACCTTTGTAATGTAGTTGTTTGGAAAGAGGGACACAAGGAGAGAAGTTATGCTTTGTTTTAACAATAGTTTGTTGAACAAGGCCAAAGGGATCACAACACTCACCTGTAAACTCTGGGTGGGCAACATGGGACCTCACCTCCCTTTCAGCAATCCAGTTGCTGGAAACTATTGACAGAAGTCCAGAAAACACAATTTTAACTATTTTGTTGGTTAATCTCCAAACTAGATTGAATGTTGTTAAATGAAACAACAAATAAACCTCCAGGAGTGGATGAATTCCACACTGGGGCAAAACTCACTTAACAACTATCTCACCTAGCATTTGGGGCACAATTGTGGTTGTAAATCAAGGACTATCTGTATTTCATTTTTACCACATTATTAGCAAATTTCAATAACAGTTGATATCTTGATTTCAGATGTCAACTAAAACAAATGCAACCCTCATGGAAAAAAGCATCCAGCAGCCCAAGGCAACTTCCCAAAGCACTGGTACAGGTAATCCTCCACTTACAACAGTTCATTTAGTGACTGTTCAAAGTTAAAACGGCACTGAAAAAGGAGACTTACAACTGTTTTTCACAGTTACGACCTTTGCAGCATCTTCATGGTTTCTCGACACTTCCTTGCCCCCAGTAAAAGTATCCAATATTTTAAACCACTAAATCGTTGAGCAGTTAGTAGTTAATGGTTGAAGAGCCTGCATTTGAAGAAGACCGAAAAGAACCGGTCGTTTAAAAAGAATTGCAAAAAGACTTCGCTGTAAGAGGCGAAGATTCTTTGCACATTTGGGCAAGATCCGAAATAACATTCACACTGGATGGCCACAGCATCGTCGCAGATCTGCAGACATATGTTATTTATGGAATAAATCCGATTGATTTCCATTTGATGTGATGCCATTTTGATGGCATTTACTCATTATGAGTAGCATGCATGGATTATATCCTTAATTACTCAGATGCCATGAGGCAATCGGTTTCAATGCCATTTGCTTCCGGCTCTTAAACACCTGAATAATTAACAGCAGAAATAAACTTTTATGTACAGGTAGACCTCGACTTACAACCACAATTAAGCCTAAAATTTCCGTTACTAAATGGGACAATTAAGTGAGCTTTGCCCCATTTTACAAGCTTTCTTGCTACAGTTGTTAAGTGAATCGCTGCACTTGTTAATTTAGTAACATGGTTGTTAAGTGAATGTGGCTTCCCCATCGACTTTGTTTGTCGGAAGGTTACAAGAGGGGATCACATGACCGTCCTAAGTATGTGCCATTTGTCAATTTTGATCAGACGACCATGGGGATTCTCCAATGGTTGTAAGTGTGGAAAAACAGCCATAAATCACTTTCTTCACTACCATTGTCAGTTGAGAATTACCTGTATGCCTTTTTTCTGTATTCCTAGGCACTTCCAAGTGTCAAGCTACTAAAGGTAGCTCAACTTACATCAGTTTATTTACTGACTGTTCAAAGTTACAATGGCACTGAAAAAAGTGACTTAGGACCATTGCAGTGTCCCCATGGTCACATGATCAAAATTTGGATGCTTGGCAACCGATTCATATTTATGACGGTTGCTGTGTCCCAGGGACATGGGATCTCCTTTTGCATCAATGGGGATTCACTTAGCAACTGTGTAACTAACTTAACAAATGTAGTGATTCACTTAACAACTGTGGCAAGAAAGGTCGTAAAATTCACTTAGCAATGGAAATTTTCGGCTCAATTGTGGTCATAAGTCGAAGACTACTGTAGTTTGAAGTTTGAATATGAACTTTGGAGAGTTTCTTGATAAGTTTGAACATTACAATGTTAAGGTTTTTCTACCTTCAAAGCATCTATGAACCCCACCAATACGGCTCTTAAAACATTCAGGTTGAGAATTCTGTGTTCAAGCTCATCACGAGTGGTTTTGTTCAGTGAACTAGGGTTAAGCTAATCATGGCTTGGTGTTACTTGGACCCAGCCCTGCATGAATCTGTTTTAAGAAATGGAGTCCATCATTCAGCTGAGAAGCAAAACAAGTTTGGGGCAAAAGCTTTGTTCCCCCCTCCTAATTGAAGAAAATCAGAGCTAATTTAATGTCCTTTTCAGAATCACTGTTTAAAGCTTTGGTTGTTAAATGCCCGCCACGTTAATTTTACAAATGTCTGGCAAGTGCTCCCAATTGCCAAAAATAATTGAATGTAAATACTGGGGAAGGGGCAACTTCAAGGGATGCCACTTATTATCAAATACTACATAATCAGGTCCTTAGACAGACATTATTTTTACAGGAATGCTTGTTTATGTATTAAGAGATATAGAAGAGATTAAGAGCCATGGAAAGAAACATGCTGGGCATGATAAGGCAAGATAGAAATAACTGCGCATGGATTAGAGAACAAAAGGAAGTATACGATGCCGTCAAGAGTCTAAAATAATTGGAATGGAATGGGACAGTCACATAAGCAAGAAGAATTGAGGACAGGTGATCCAAGGCAGTCATAGAACGGATCCCACTTAGAATAGAATAACAGAGTTGGATGGGACCCTGCAGGTCATCTAGTCCAACCCCTTGTTCAAACAGGAGACCCTGAACCATTTCTTGATCAAAAGCATCCATGAATGAGATCTAAAACAAGATGGAACAATGACATCAGACAGTACTATGGGCCCAACTGGCAAAGAAAGACCAGGACCATCTCAGTTGGAAACATGCGGATGAGGCCTTCATCCTGCAGTGGATAAACTGTGGATAGAATGATGATGATATTAAGAGATAACATCTTTTCTCCCTAAAATCTAAATATCAAACACAGATACAAAACATTTTATAGGTAGTCCTCAACTTACAACCATCCATTTAGAGGCTGCTTGAATAGTAAGAGCACTAGCAATAGCACTTAGACTTATATAGGTATAGGTATAGGTATAGGTACTTTATTTGTATGCCGCCCTTTTCCCTGGGGGGACTCAGGGCGGCTCACAGTTCAGAAGGAAGGGAGGACAAACCAGATTAAACACATAAGACAGTACATTGTTAAAAGCACAACATTCATACAATTCGGGTGGGGTTGAGGTCTTTAGCCCCAGGCCTGTCGGGACAGCCAGGTTTTAAGGGCTATGCGGAAGGTCTGGAGGGTGGTGAGGGTACGAATCTCCACGAGGAGTTCGTTCCATAGGGTCGGAGCTGCCACCGAGAAGGCTCTCCTCCGCGTGGTTGCCAGTCGACATTGACCGGCTGATGGAACTCGGAGGAGGCCTAATCTTTGGGATCTAATTGGTCGAGTGGAGGCAATTATATACCGCTTCATAGTCCTTTTTGCAGCCCTCTCTAAGCGCTTTACAGAGTCAGTAACTTGCCCACAACAATCTGGGTCCTCATTTTATTGGATGATGGAAGGCTGAGTCAACCTTGAGCTGGTCAGGATCAAACTGCTGGCAGTGGGCAGAGTTTGCCTGCAATACTGCCTTCTCACCATTGCGCCACATCGGCTCATTGAAGTTATAACGATACGGAAAAAAGTGACTTACGACCGATCCTCCCACTTATAAACAGTGCAACATACCCCTAGTCCCATGATTGAAATGTGGGTGCCTGACAAGGGGCATTCACTGGCCATGTTTGCAGCGTCGTGGGATCACATGATCTTCCTTTGCAAACTTCCTGGTCAGATTCCAACAAGGAAAGCCAGTGGGGGACCTGGATTCGGTAATGATCCTATGGGATTCGCTTAAGGTCTGTGACAAGAGAGGTCATTAAATTGGGTGTGATTCATTTAACAACCACCTTACTTAGCAATGGAAATTCTGGTCTCAGTTGTGGTCATAATTGGAGGACCACAGATTAATGTGAACATGACTAGGCAGGTATGGAGATGAGGCTCTTAATTTCTACAGGAGAATGACTGAAAAATGGATTTTAGAGACAACCACTGGCAGTCCTCGACTAACAACAGTTCATTTAGTGACCATTTGAAGTTAAAACGGTACTGAAAAAAGTGACATACGGCCATTTTTCACACTGGACTATTGCAGCATCCCCATGGTTATGTGATCAAAATTTGGAGACTTGGCAACTGACTCGTAGTTATGACGACTCTAGTGTCCCGGGGTCACGTGACCATCTTTTGCAAGATTTTGACAAGCCAAGTCAATGGGGAAGACACATTCACTTAACAACTGCAGTGAATCACTTAACAACTGTGGCCAGAAAGGTCGTAAAGTGGGGCAAAAAAAATCACTTCACTGTCTCACTTAGCAACAAAAATGTCAGGCTCAATTGTGGTCGTAAATTGAAGACTAGCTGTAATATAATATCCATTTCACTTGTGCTATTTTATTTGTTTTCTGTTCATCCCGTCACTGGTTTATTTTATGAAACAACCACCCATTGTTCTCCCTTTCGTGTGACCGATTCCTGAATCACCAACTTAAACAGCCTCATCTGGAGAAGATTGCTGGGAGTTCACCAGCAACCTCCGTTCTACTTTGCAAGTGGATCAGTTCTGAACCAGGGCAGCTTCCAAAAGAACTTCCAGCAGGAATGGCCATTCCGGAGAGGCTGTGGGGCCAAAGAAAAAATGGGAAGGGAAATCATGGACTCTGACAGGAAGTTGGCCTTTGCTGTAATTTAGGCCAGACCTAAATGAAATACAAACCAACCATTTGTTATTTATCCTCCATTGCATCCGATCGCTTTGCCTGTGCTTGGGGGAAATGAGGTATTTTGTCTGTCTGCTGCAGAGCCTTCCAATTGATCTCCCTGATGCGCCAAAATCTTCCTCATTAACAGAGCTCCGCATGACGTCCTCACCAATTTCCTTATAAGATGGATTGTCAAAACGTTACTGTTTACCTTTTGGGGGGAGGGGGTCTAGTATATGAGAACAGTGTTTCTCAACCTTGGCAGCTTGAAGATGTGTGGACATCAGCTCCCAGAATTCCCCAATGTCATGTGCTCCTTCGTTTAATAATCAAGAAAGAAACCACTCAACTCCATGCTTTAGAATTAAGTGTACTTTTACTAATTACAAACGATGAGTAGCAAAGCAAAGCTGAGTCTGAATAAAAAGGCGCGAAAGCGATAGATATCATGTATAATTCAATCCCCTCCCCTTGGCACCCCATTTCATAGTCCAATAATAATTCACCCAACCGTCAGGTGGGAGATTTCTTCAAAAAGCATCATCAGGCTGGAATGCTGGACAGTTAGCCTTGGCGGGAAACTCCCTTCTTCCGCATGCGCAGATAGATGGTCAGGACAGCTCCTAATAACAATCCTCCAGTACATAATGATTCCCCTCCCAAATATCATGCCCCCCCCCTTTCAATGGCATCTGAAAAGCAGCAGCAAAGCAGAGGCTGACACCCAGCCAACTAGCTGGGGGATTCTGGGAGTTGAAGTCCATACATCTTCAAGCTGCCAAGGTTGAGAAACACTGCGATTAGAAGTAACACAATCCATTTTTCCTCTCAGAATCCACAGTGCTTTGGAGACAATTGTGCACCACTTCGCCCCTTGCGACTTTGGCCTTGACTTTCTTCCTTTCTAGCATCTAAAACAGTTTAATCAGGGCCACTGAACCAAAGTTAGTTAATCTGAGACGCTTTTGTTACTCATCCAACTAACTTCATCTGTCAAAATAAAAATAAAAAAGTAGGCAGAGAGTCAGAGAGTCATGGGAATGGACTAACTCTTGTCACATGGACTGCAGGGGATTCTCCCCAAAATGTATTTCAATATGTCAATGAAGAATCAATCATCCAGGCCAAAAGTACCTTAAAAGGTTAAACCATGACAACTGGACAATGTTTGTTCATCTGATTCCTTTCTGACATTATTTCAGATGTTAGGAAAATGCTGGGGGGAGGGGGGTTTCCTCGAGAGGAAACATGCCTTCGGAATTTCTTCATAGCACTATTGAAGTCAAGATATATCAGATCTGCCCAATCGCCCCCATCGAGTCCTTATTAAAACAATAAGGTTAGTTTGGAAAGGGTTGGTGGTTTTTTTGAAAATCCATGCTGAGTTCTGGTGATTAATACGTTATTTTCAAGATGATGATAGACTGATCTCTTTATGATCTGCTGTAGAATCTCTGTCATGGTCATCTGTAAATACAGATAGTCCTTGACTTACAACAGTTCATTTAGTGACCATTGAAAGTTATGACGGCACTGAAAAATGTGGATTATGGCAGTTTTTCATAGTTGCAACCTTTGCAGCATCCCCACAATCATGTGATCAAAATTCAGAGGCATGGCAACTTACTCCTATTTAGGACCTTGAAGTGTAAAGTCAATGGGGAAGCCAGATTCACTTAACAATCGGGCTGCTAACTTAACAACTGCAGTGATTCGCTTAACAACTGTGGCAAAGAAGGTTGTAAAATGGGGCAAAAGTCATTTGATGAATGTCTTACTTAACAACAGAAATGTTGGGGTCCATTGTGGTCATAAGTCGAGGACTACCTGTACCTTGAAAGCAATCTAGAAACCTCCTCCGTATGGAGGACAGACAGACTGACTGACTTGAGGCTTCCCAGGTCTCCTTTTCCTCCTTTGTTCATGGAAGAGACCTTCATCCCTTCATCCACCAAAGATAAGAGGAAAGGTTTTGGCAGAGGCTTCGCTCATGTCTCCAGGCTGCAGTTTCCCTACAGAAAGTCCTCAACCTATGGCCACAGAATTTCCATTGCTAATTTAAGCAACTCATGGCCAATTTTACAACCTTTTTTTTTACCAAGCAAATCACCTCAGCTATTAAGTGAAGAGACTTACATGTGAAGAGACTCCGGCTTCTTCCACTGACTGTGCAAAATTGAGTCCACTCATGTGGTTTCTCCATTTTGATTCCAATAGTGGTCATACGTTGAGGACTATCCGTTTTGGGAACTGCTGCTGTTTCTTTTAGCAGAAGGAGAAATCACGCTCACAACTTTGTGTGGGGAAAAGGGCCAGATGATGCCTTTGACTGAAATCTAAACTGATCCACACGCCAAGAGGTTCAAAAATTGGTCTTTGGGCCCCGAAGAGTGCCTTCAGCCGGAGTTCCTGAAGATCTTCCCTGCTGGTGTTCTCCAGGCACCTTCTTCCTACATGACTAAGTTAAGTTGAATCCCTTAAGATGATCAAAGCAAACAGCTGTAGAGCGGAGCAGGGGCAGATAATATCATAGCAAATTAACTCAATTACAATTGTTTTAATATTGCATGTTGCTAATAGCCTCCTTCTCTCATAAGTGTATTGAATTGGATGTGCTTCAAAGCATGAAGTGGCTGGCACAGGGCCAATCAAACCCTGCATTTGTGTTTCTGCCTTATTTGATGCCCTCCTTGTGTCTCCGTGGATGCCAATTGTTAACCATTTTGAAAACATGCCAACTTATTTACTGAGTGAAATGAAAACAGTTAATCAGCCTTCCCTGCTTCCCTCCCTCATGCTGGCCTGATGCCTTTAAGGGTGCTAGATTTCAGCCCCCATCATTTCCAGAAAGGGCTGCAGTCCTCTTTCCCCCACATTTTTTGATGATAAGTCAGTTTGTGCCCCTGGGCCAGCCCCACATAGACAGTCCCACCTAAACAAACTTCCCAACAGTGAGAACAATT
Source organism: Thamnophis elegans (assembly GCF_009769535.1). NCBI lineage: Eukaryota > Metazoa > Chordata > Lepidosauria > Squamata > Natricidae > Thamnophis > Thamnophis elegans. The sequence goes on from NC_045552.1 coordinate 35,081,798, forward strand.
AATAAGTGGAAGGGTTCACCTTCAGAAGCTGTGGGGGCTCCATCACTGGAGGCTTTTAAGAAGAGACTGGACAGTCACTTCTCTCCTGCTTGTGCAGGGGATTGGACTAGGAGTCCTCCAAGGTCCCTTCCAACTTGATTATTTTATTAAGTGCTCATGTTCATCAGTCTTCTGTAAAATGCTCTGTCTACGAGGATCCTGAGAGAGTTCGATTTTCCAGAAGGATCACTGATTCTTTGAGATAACCAGCAAAATATGGGAGAGATTCCAGCTGCCCATGTAGGAAACTGGGTCCCAATCAGAATCTGGAACCGATCTGGGTATTTTACAGGCTACATCTGGCCCTTTGGCTGTCCCTGTCTGGCCCATCTACAGAAGGTCAATTAGAAACTAGAAATCAAATGTCAATAGGTATATAGTATGCATGCAATACAACTGCATTGCTTTTATTTTGAAGAAGACTGCATTTTTTTAAATTATTCACATAGGTGCATTTGGATCTATGCACCTTCACGGCTGTATTGGTTTGGCCCTCCACAACAATTCCAGTCACTCATGTGGTCCCTTGGGAAAATGAATTGACCACCCGCCATCTGGAATATATTGTCAGCTTTTAAGACAGAGGCCCCCAATTCCTGGGCTGAGGCTGATTAGGAAGCAGTCTGTGCAAGTGAGTGAAGCTTCACTTGTGCTGCACAGGTTCTGGGTAGCGCATAAAACCATGCCTCTCCCCACCCCCATCACGGGTCTGTGGAAACATTTTTTTGTCAAAGAACTGGTTCCTCGTGCCCAAAGGCTGTTTTAAGAAGCCCCATCGTGTATCTTTCCATGGGCCACTGTTTTAGTGAAAAAGTTATGCCTGGGGACTTTTTGCTCCCAAAATATTCTTGGGGGCATTCTACATGGATTTCAGCCATCATAATTTACCCAAAAGAAAGAAGGCAGGGCAAGCACCCCAAAGGAAGAGAAATGTCATCTGCTTTCAGGCTGTATTAAAGAAAAGTCTTCACTAATTTATTATATGCAAAACACAATACTTTTTGTAATGCAAACAAACCTGGCAGATGGTTAGCTTATCAGATTAGGAAAAAAAGGAAAACTCGAAATATATCTAAACTGATTTACAGAGGGAAGGAGGTGTTCCAACAGGAAGAGATTCAAAAGGCTTTCTGGGAATTTTTTACAGAACTGTATAAAGGGGATAAAATTAATGGTTTAGACATAGACAAATATTTAGACAAGGAGAAAATACCTTCAGTTAGAGAAGAACACAGGCAAAAATTGAATCAACCAATAACCTCGGGGGAAATCCTGCAGGTAATTAAGCAATTAAAGCCAGGGAAAGCACCAGGTACAGATGGCTTGACAGCGGTTTACTATAAAAACTTACAGTTAGAAATGGTAGAACCTCTTAGAGAATTATTTAATATGATTCAAACGGAAGGTAAAGTCCCTCCATCTTGGAAGACAGCGTTTATATCTTTGATACCCAAAGAAGATCAAGATACTACTCAACCCAAAAATTATAGACCCATTTCATTGCTGAATGTAGATTATAAAATTTTTACTAAAATATTAGCAAATAGGTTAATGTTGGTCATTCAACAATTGATACATACGGACCAAACAGGTTTTATACAAGGGAGACAGATGAAAAGTAATGTCAGATTAATTATTAATGCATTAGAATATTTGGGAAAGAACAACCAGATCCCTGCTGCGTTTATATTTTTGGATGCTGAGAAGGCCTTTGATCGAGTTAACTGGCAATTTCTGCTGAAGATATTGCAAAAAATGCAGATAGGAGATAATTTTTTACAGTCAATTAAAGCAATATACCAACAGCAAACAGCACAAATCATAGTCAATGGAAGTTTAACAGACTCTTTTCAAATTGGAAAAGGTACAAGACAGGGTTGTCCTTTGTCCCCATTATTGTTTATTATAACTTTGGAAGTATTGTTGAATAAAATACGGGGCTTGGATGGTTTAAAAGGGATCAAGATTAGGCAGCAAGAATATAGAGTCCGCGCTTTTGCGGATGATTTGGTCATAATATTGGAACAACCGCAGGAATCCAGTATGGTTTTAATGAATACGATTAATCAATATGGTCAAGTGTCTGGCTTTAAAATAAACTTAGGAAAAACCAAAATATTAGCTATAAATATGAATATTAAACAAAAGGAAGAATTAGGAGTGATGCTAGGATGTGAGGTAGTTAAAAAAGTCAAATATCTTGGAGTTAACATTTTAACTTCAAATGGGAAATTATATAAGCATAATTATGAACCACTTTGGCATAGCATACAGACAGAGATGAAAAAATGGGAGAAATTGCACTTATCTTTGCTGGGCAGGATAGCGGCAGTGAAAATGAACATTTTACCAAAATTTTTATTTCTTTTCCAAATGTTACCTATACTTAAAAAAGATGCGAACCTTTTAGAATGGCAGAAGGGTATCAACAAATTTGTGTGGGCAGGAAAGAAGCCGAGGGTAAAGATGAAAATAATGCAAGATGTACGTGAGAGAGGAGGATTGAAACTACCTAATTTAAAACTATATTATGATGCAGTGGCATTATCTGTAATTAGTGATTGGATTCATTTAACCAATGATAGAATATTGAACATTGAGGGACACGATCTGGTATTTGGTTGGCATGCTTACCTGTTATTCAACAAAAAATTGGATAAGAACTTTAAAAGTCATATTTTAAGAAATGCTTTATTGCGGGTTTGGAAGAAATACCAATATAAATTAAATGACAAGATACCCATGTGGGCAATTCCTAGACATGCAATTGAAAATATGAATACAGCACAAAAACAGGACAGATTTACTTACAGACAGCTTCTTACCTCGGAAAGGGGGGTATTACAATTAAAATCTTTAGAGGTATTAAAAGAGGAGAAGGTAGTTCAAACATGGTTCCAGTATGGGCAATTACAGGCTAGGTGGAAAATAGATCAAAAAATTGGCTTTATTCAAGTTGAGGATAATCTGTTTAAACAAATAAGAGATCAAAGCTTAATGCATATAAAGAGGATATATAATGTACTAATACAGATGGATTCGGAAACAGAATTAGTTAAAGATTGTATGATAAAATGGGCTCAAAATATTGAGGAACCAATAATGTTGGATACATGGGAAAGAATTTGGGTAAGAAATGTGAAATTTACACAAGCTCAAAATCTGAGAGAAAATTTTTACAAGATGTTCTATAGATGGCATTTAGATCCTAAAAAGTTGGCTTCTATGTATCCGAATGTACAGCCTAAATGTTGGAGGTGTGGTTCTCTCGATGCTACATATTATCATATATGGTGGACCTGCCAAAAGGTTAAGGCATTTTGGATAAAAATATGGTGGGTCATGCAAAATGTTTTTAAAAGAAGGATAAAGTTTATTCCTCAGTTATTTTTACTAGGTATATGTACTGATTTTACAGTGGTAGAGACCAATTTGATTCTGCACCTGATAACTGCAGCAAGACTGTTGGTGGCGCAATATTGGAAGAAGGAAGACTTGCCTACAATCCAAGAATGGACATTGAAAGTAACAAACTTAGCTGAAATGGCTAAAATATCGGCATATCTCAAAGATCATTCAAATGAGAGATATAAACGAGACTGGAAAAAATGGATTGACTATATACAAAATAAATACGGGACTAAGAAATTCCAGTTAGCCTATGCTTAAGGTCAGAAATGATTTAAACTGTTAAAAGTTAGTTCAGTAAGAAGAAGCTAAGTTCAATCTAGAATGTCATTAATTTCTTTATTTCTTTTTTCTCAATAGATTTTAGACTGTGTTAGTTAAAAATCCATACCGTGTACGGGTTCTGGGAAGTCGGGGGGGAAGGAGGAGGGGGGATGGGGGGGTGGAGGGAGGGAGGGGTACACACAACAAAAAAATTTGTACTTCAATGTCTTAATGATTGACAAATGATGACATATTTGTGTTTTGTTTTTTTTTAAAGAAAAATAAAAAGTTCTCTTAAAAAAAAAAAAACACATAAAAAAAAAAAAAGTCTTCCACATTCCTCTTGAAATTTTAACAGGACTGAAAAAAGCAACTTACAGATGGTCCTCACATTTGCAACTGTCACAGCATCCCCACAGTCACATGATCAAAATTTGGGCATTTGGCAACCAGCCAGAATTTATGTTGGCTGCAGCACCCAGGCACACGTCATCCACACTTGTGACTTTCCCAGCCAGCTTCCGGCAAGCAGAGTCAATGGTGGGAGACGGATTTGCTTAAGGACCACGTGATTCACTTAACCGAGGGATTCACTTAACAATCATGACAAAATAGCTTGTAAAATCAGGATGACTCACAACAACTAATTTGCTTAACAATGGAAACTCTGGATCCAGTTGTGGTCGTTAAATTGAGGACTACCTGTACAACTTTTGGGATGGACAACTTTTTCCAAGCTGAGTGCCACATCTCACCAGGTAGATGCTGTAGAAGTCCTTCAAGTGAAATGATGATCATTCTGGACAGGACAGACCCCAATATCCAGGCCTATTTGTGTTGGGAATTTTAGAGCAGTATGAATGCAATGGCTCAGCGGTTAAGATGTTGGGCTTAGTTTGAGACCTGAGCATCATGCAATGGGGTGAGCACCCATTACTTGCCTCAGGTCCTGTCCACTTAGCAGTTCAAAAGCATGCAAATGCGAGTAGATAAATAGGTAGCACTTTGGTAGGAAGGTAACGGGGATCTGTGACGTCCAGCTGGCCACATGACCATAGAAATATCTTTGGACAGTGCTAGCCAAATGGCTTTGAAACGGAGATGAGCAGCGCCCCCTGCAGTCAGCAATGCCTAGTGGAGTAAAATCTGCAGGGGCTCCTTTACCTTTTCATTTTTAAGGAGGACCTGGACTCTCATCCATGATCTTATTTTAATGGGTTTTATCTGAAAGTAATGCAACTGAAATTCAGCCGTGGAATTTTTGAGGTGGGATCTTGTCATCTCCTTGGCTACACATATAAGGTGTTCAGAGGCATCTGTGCAGTCATTAAGATTCCTCTCTACTTTTGTACAGTATTACACAAACAATCTGAAATCTGGAAGTCATTCAAGAATTGAATAGGCTTCCTGACACGGGAGAGACATTCTATCACAGCGAGATCTGAAGTTTTATTAAAGAAGGTAAATGTTATTGCAGTCAACGGCACTGTGACCTAAAAGCTGTGGTTCCCATCTTCAAAAAAGGAAAAAAAATAGATCCAGGAAACTATAGATCTATCAGCCTGACCTCAATACCAGGAAAGATTCTGGAAAAGATAATCAAGCAACAAATTAGCTAACACCTATAAGTAAACAAAGTAATAGCCAAAAGCCAACATGGGTTTGTCAAAAACAGATCATGCCAGACTAATCTTATTGCATTCTTTGACAAAGTGACAAAATTAGTGGACCAGAGGAATGCTGTCGATATAGTTTACTTGGATAAGGTAGACCATAACCTGCTACTAGATAAAGTAGAAGAATGTGGGTTGGACAGCATCACCACCAGATGGATTTGTAACTGGCTGACCAACCGCACTCAACATGTAGTCCTCAATGGAACTGCATCTAAATGGAGGGAAGTATGAAGTGGAGGACCCCAAGGCTCTGTTTTGGGCCCAGTACTCTTCAACATCTTCATCAATGATTTGGATGAGGGAATAAATGGGGAACTCATCAAATTTGCAAATTTGCAAACTGGCAGGAATAGCCAACACTCCAGAAGACAGGCTAAAGATACAGAAGGATCTTGACAAACATGAACACTGGGCACTACATTTAGGCAAGAAAAACGAAATGCACAAGTACAGTATACAGTACAGTATAGATGATACCTTGCTCAATAGTAGTCACTGTGAGAGGGATCTTGGAGTCCTAGTGGACAACCATTTAAATATGAGCCAGCAGTGTGCAGCAGCTGCCAAAAAAAAACACCACACCACAGTTCTAGGGTACATAAACAGAGGGATAGAATCAAGATCACGTGAAGTGTTAATACCACTTTATAAAGCCTTGGTAAGGCCACACTTGAAATACTGCATTCAGTTTTGGTCACCACGATGTAGAAAAGATGTGGAGACTCTAGGGAGAGTGCAGAGAAGAGCAACAAAGATGATTAGGGGACTGGAGACTAAAACATATGAAGAACAGTTGCAGGAACTGGGTATTTAATTTAATAGAAAGAAGGACTAGGGGAGACATGATAGCAGTCTTCCAATATCTCAAGGGTTGCCACAAAGAAGAGGGAGTCAAACTATTCTCCAAGGCACCTGAGGGCAGAACAAGAAGCAATGGGTGGAAACTAATCAAGGAGAGAAGCAACTTAGAACTGAGGAGAAATTTCCTGACAGTTAGAACAATGAATCAGTGGAACAACTTGCCTCCAGAAGTTGTGAATGCCCCAACACTGGAAGTCTTTAAGAAGATGTTGGATAGCCATTTGTCTGAAATGGTATAGGGTTTCCTGCCTAGGCAGGGAGTTGGACTAGAAGACCTCCAAGGTCCCTTCCCACTCTGCTATTGTATAAAAGCAGACCAAGACAGAAATGGAGGTTCAATACCTGCTGTCTTCCGTCACTTTTAAGCTACCGTTCCAGAGTTTTTATGGAAGAAAAATATGTTTTAAATACTTGTAAGCTCTCCAGTGATTGTTTTCATGGGTAGAAAAAAAAATGCAGAGGCCTCTTTTTTCAAGAAGCAAGAAAATTGTGTGGATATAAAAGTAGCCTTGACTTAACAACTATTCATTTACCGACCCTTCAAAGTTACAACAGCACTGAAAAAAGTGACTTACAACCATTTTTTCACACGTACAACCATTGCAACATCTCCATGGTCATGTGACCACAATGCAGATGCTGGCAACTGACTCATAGTTATGATGGTTGCAGACAGGCATGAAATCCTGTCACCTTCGCTACCAGTTCAGGCATGCGCGGAGCATCCGTGGTGACGTCTGGGCGGAGCCTCCCACCGCTGCCACTACCGGGTTGCCTGAACCCATGCGAACCACCAGAATCTGCTTGCAGTGTCCCAGGGTCATGTGATCCCCCTTTACAACCTTCTTACAGTCAATGGGAAATCTAGTTTCACTTAACAACCGTGTTACTAACTTAACAATTGCATTGATTCATTGAATAATTTTGGCAAGAAAGGTCGTAAAATGGGGCAAAATTCACTTAACAACTGTCTCATGTAGCAACAAAACATTTAGGCTCAATTGTGGTCGTAAGCAGAGTCCTATCTGTACTTAGAAAGTGCAAGCTGTGGTATCCCCAGGGACCCTCTAGAGAAGCAAAAGTTGGATTTTGAAGAAACTGAAGGGGGAAAGGATGGATGTCTTTGAACTTAGCAACTGGAGAAAACTCCTGGGAACCCAATGGATCCTCCAACAAATCAACCCAACGACCTCACTAGAGGCACAAATGACCAGGCTCAAATGATCCTACTTTGGAGAGTGTCTGGGAAATTCTTTAATGCTGGAGAGGTAGAAAGAAGAAGAAGAGGTGGGTGGAGAGGGGCAACGGCTGCTCCATTGGAAGAGCTGAAGGACCACGTTAGAAATAGACCATCAAGGACACAGTTATTAGCAGTTGAAAATCATTTGATGGCACATAATCAATCAAACAATTCTTGGATTCACACTTAGTGTAATATTCTAAGAAATTAGGAGGGGTATTTTATATGCCCCATAGAAGATGGTCACATAGCCAGTGTGTGTGCCTCCAGATTTCAAAATCATGCCTGGGCTGCTGCATGA